>NC_140504.1:50187577-50492577 GCF_964339955.1 Pipistrellus hanaki | reverse complement strand
GCCTGGACGGAAACATTTTTCTCTGAAGCTTCCGAAGTGTCAGGCAAGAGAGAGCGCTCCTTGAAGGAGGCTTTTGACATGCTGACCAGCTGTTTGTCCTCAGAAAGCTACCCACGGGGAAAAGCCATCTGTGCTGACTCCTGGAACATAACTGCCCAGAGGAGCTGCTGAGCCAGCGGACAGAGCCGTCTGCAAGGGGCTAGACCCGTATCGTCCCCACATGAAAGGAAACCCACAAAGGCACCGACCTTGGTCTCCCCCACGCATGTAACCTCAACGCCTAGAAAAATATCTGACACAAAGGGGGTGCCCAAGAAATGATTCAATGGGTGAATGCATGAATGAATGAATCAAATGATAATCAAGGCCCAGACAGAATGCCAGAGACTGTCACGATTACTAAAAATAAGAATAAATAAAATATTGATTTCCAGATTCTGGCTTCCCCAGAGCTTCATAGAAATGCTCAGATATCAGCCAGCATGGCTCAGTGGTTGAGCATCAACCTATGAACCAGGAGGTCACGGTTCGATTCCCGGTCAGGGCACATGCCCGGGTTGTGGATTCATGCAGGAGGCAGCCAATCAATAACTCTCTCTCATCATCAAAGTTTCTATCTCTCTCTCCCGCTCCCCTCCTCTCTGAAATCAATAAAAGTATATGTTTTTTTAAAAAAGAAATGCTGCCGAAACCGGTTTGGCTCAGTGGTAGAGCGTCGGTGTGCGGACTGAAGGGTCCCGGGTTCGATTCCGGTCAAGGGCATGTACCTGGGTTGCGGGCACATTCCCAGTAGGGGGTGTGCAAGAGGCAGCTGATAGATGATTCTCTCTCATCGATGTTTCTAACTCTCTATTCCTCTCTCTTCCTCTCTCTGTAAAAAAATAAATAAGATATATTAAAAAAGAAAAGAAAAGAAAAGAAATGCTCAGATATCAGCAAAGGTGGACATGGATAACGTCATATGTTCACTTAGGGAGGGACTGGGTGGTCAGGACCAAGATGGGTCAATTTACATAAAGCCTTGGATCAACTTCTAATGGACCAACTTCCATGCCTTTCAGCCTGAGCAGCATGGAAGTCCTCTCTGCAGAGCTGCCCCCCTTCCCCCACCCCCCACCCCCAGCCCAGGGCTTCTCTGCACTTCCCTGTGCAAATCCCCTCCCTCCAGGGACAGCTCCCCCCGCTTCTTGTGCTGACCCCCACGCCCTTGCAAAATCCTAGCCTTACCAGCCATAGAGCACCCTGTCTGCCCAGCTGGGTGATGCATCACCAAGCCAAGCCCCCTTCTCCTAGGCCAGTGGTCAGCAAGCTCATTAGTCAACAGAGCCAGATGTCAACAGCACAACGATTGAAATTTCTTTTGAGAGCCGAAAACCGATTTCTGCGCATGGGCCACGAAATTTCAATCGCACGTGGTATTTTGTGGAAGAGCCACACGCAAGGGGCCAAAGAGCCGCATGAGGCTCGTGAGCCGCGGTTTTGCCAACCACTGTGCCAGAGAAAGGAGCTAGGAAGATCTTTTTCTTTTTTTTTTCAGCTGAAAAAATGAGAACTGGCTTTGTCCAACGTTGGCCGTGTTAGCAATCATCTGCTGGAAAAGCACGTAATCCTCTAGTTTTACGAAAGCTAAGCAGCTGCCTTTCTCCAGTCCCTGAGGCCCCGGAGCACACCCCACAGAGGGCAGAAACCCTCTCCTGATACGGAATGAAAGGGTTCTGCCCGAACCACCTTTTCCTGGGCATCCGCATCCTCCGCCGCCAAGAGACCTGCTTCGTAAGGACGTGTCGCAGCCTGGCCACCCACCGCGTGGCTGAGCTGAGCTGTTCCCCGGCACCACAGGCATTTGTGCTCTGAGGCTCAGTCGGCCTCTCCACAGAAGGAGTTCTCGATGCCTCGGCGTCGGCAGTGCCTGTGTCAGTGTGCCTGCGGAACACTCAGACGCAGGGACCCCACGGTTCACATGATCAGTCTCTTGTATTGCTCACATTGTCCGGCTGCGAGTCAGGATCCGGGATGGAATCCCGGTGACTGGGCACCAGGACCCTCAGTGGCTCTGGGCAAGGCCCCACTGGGATGGGCAGATGGTCCCTGTGCACCACACAGGGAGGGAGGTGCCTCTTCATGGAAGGTGCACACCCTCCATGATCTGTGACAGTGACCCGTGACTGTTAACCACAGGTTACGCTGTAAGAAGAACAGCCTTCAAGTTCCTAATCACAGGGGCCATTGTTAGAGATAATTGCTTTCCTCGTTCTGCTTGTCTCTCTATTTGAAATATGCAAACTGCCCAGGATGGAAGGTGATCACCTATTTAGGAAAACTCAGTCCCCATGATCACAGCCTCGGAGAGGCTTAAACGGGATGGTGAGATTCAGGACTGAGAGACAGACTTGAGATTTAATGTAGCACCCGGCCGAAACCGGTTTGGCTCAGTGGATAAAGCATCGCCCTGCGGACTGAGGGGGCCCAGGTTCGATTCTGGTTCGGGGCATGTACCTTGGTTGCGGGCACATCCCCAGTAGAGGGTGTGCAAGAGGCAGCTGATCAGTGTTTCTCTCTCATCAATGTTTCTAGCTCTCTATCCCCCTCTCTGTAAAAAAAAAAACAAATCAATAAAATATATATTTAAAATAATAATTAAAAAAAGTAAAGTAGCATCCAGTTAGCATCTGCCTAATGTTGCTTTACCCCCCACCCCACCCCCACTAAAATACATGCAGATACAGGAAAAGACTAAAAACTTGGGGGAGATAAGAGATCAAACGAAGGACTTGTATACATGCGTATAAGTACAACCAATGGACACAAAACTCTGGGGAGGGAGGGTATGTACGGGAGGGGGGGGGCAATGGTTTATGTACAAAAATGATAATTTAATTTAAAAAATATATTTTAAAAAATAAATAAATAAAATAAAAACTCTAAGTCATCCAGTCATTTAAACAATATTCATCAGGGGAGGAGGGAAAGTGAGGATGGGGAGGCTAGAAAAAAACAAAAATCAAAAATAAAATATTCAATTGATAAGCTCTGAGTCAGCAGTCACTGCTTTCCAGGAATTTCTGGTCCAGTCCCTGAACCAAACCTCTGCCTCAGTTAACAAACGATTACTGTGCAGCAAATGACCCCGACACTGAAGGCTTTAAAATGACGTTGCTTTTCTCACAGTTCCCGGCGGGCAGTGGCCAGGCACGGCTTGGCTGGGGCCCCTGGCTCTGGGCCTCTCACAAGCGAAGTCGTTTTAGGCTCAATGAGGAAGGACCCACTTCCTTCCTCACTCATCGGGTGCTGGTGGGACGGAGGCTGCTTGAGATTCAGGCCTCTTCCAGCACACGTCACAGTGTGGCGGCTTCTGGGGCGTTTTATCGGTAAACCAGAGCGGGGGCAGCCTGGGGGCAAGCAGACATTCCCGCCTCTCCCACCCGTCCCAGTCCCCGGGGACAGGCCGAGCACCTTCACTGCCTCCTGCCCACCCCGCTGCCTCGACAGTCCTCCTGTCCCTCCTTCACTGACTCACCCACGCCCTGAACATCCTGGGCTCTCTCTTAGGCCAAGACCCATGCTAGGGAGTGGGAATGCAGCAGCGAACAAAGCGCATTCTCAATTCTTAGGGAGTCTATAGATAATAAATAAATTTGATGCCGAGACCGGTTTGGCTCAGTGGATAGAGCGTTGGCCTGCGGACTGAAAGTTTCCTGGTTCGATTCCGGTCAAGGGCATGTACCTTGGTTGCGGGCACATTCCCAGTGGGGGGTTATGCAGGAGGCAGCTGATCAAAGTTTCTCTCTCATCAATGTTTCTGGCTCTCTATCCCTCTCTCTTCCTCTCTGTAAAAAAATCAATAAAATATATTTTTTTTTAAATTTGAAGTGTATAGTATATCAGAAGACACGTGTTATGGGAAAAATAAGGGGGAATAAATGGGAGAGGAGGTGCTAAGAAGTGGGGTGTGTGTGTGTGTGTGTGCGTGTATGTGTGTGTAGAGGAGGAGTTTCATGATCTGATGTAAGACCTCGGTGGTTACGATTGAGAAGGAACTGTCAGTGGGGCAAGGGTGGAAGGCAGGAGGCCGGTTACAAAACCGTGGGAAGAATCCAGGCAAAAGTGGTGAGAAGTGATTGGATTCTGGACCTGTTTTAAAGAAGAAGCAGGATTTAGTGAAAGATCGGCTGTGAGATGTGAGAGAAAATGGGGCATTAGGGACAAGTCTGACGTGGTAGGCCTGGGCAACTGGTGCCATTTACAGGGAAAAGGGGCCCGGGAGGGGAAGTGAGATGGGAATATGCTAGTTTGAGATGCCACATGGGTGATGGGATAAGTGAATTTGGAATTCAGGGGATTGATTCTGGGCTAGAGATGGAGATCTGAGAGTCATCTGTTAATAGACATTATTTAAATATGATGAATTCTCTAGGAAGTTAGGGTAGATAGAAAAGGCTGGAGGACTGAACCCTGGACACTCTACCATTAAGCAGGGGTGACGGGAAACCAGCAAAGAAGTGACTAAAAAATTAGGAGAATCAAGGCAAAGTGATGCCCAGGAAAACAAATGGAGGAGAAAAGAACTCCAGGTTATTGGATCTTTCTTTCGTTTGTCTCAGTGTTTCTCAAAAGCTAACATACCTAAGAATCACTCTGCAGGGTTTACACGCAATACTTTACCTATTTTGTGGGAAATTTAAAGGATTTTCAAGGTAATTCTGACATGGCTTGATTTTAGCCACAGGTGCTGACAGAACGTAAATGGGGTCAGCTGGAGTCCCCTCTGGCCCTGAGATGTAGGTCCTGGGATGCTGGAAGGGTATCAAAGCACTGTAAGGACGGAGGAATGTCAACTGGGAAGTCAAGTGTTAGGAGTCATTTTACTCAATTTTTAAAAAGTAATTGCAATCTTTGAAACTTTATTACAGAGAATATCAGATGTGCAAAATTAGCATAATAATATAATGATGTAGTAGCCTCTTGTGTTCCCATCACCCAGTTCAACAATTATCAACTCATGGGCAATATCTTATTTCTTTTAAATTCCATTCACTAGCCTCACTTATTTTGAAACAGACTCCAAACACCATATCATTTCCCCTATAAATATTTAAGCATGTATCTTTTCAAATAAAATTTTTTTACACTAACACAACATCATAACCCCAACAGTTAATATAATTTTTTAATATTCTTTTTTAAAAATATATTTTACTTATTTTTTACAGAAAGAAAGAGAGAGGGAGAGTTAGAAGCATTGATGAGAGAGAATCATTGATCAGCTGCCTCTTGCACACCCCCTACTGGGGATGTGCCCTCAACCAAGGTATATGCCCTTGACAGGAATCGAACCTGGGACCTTTTAGTCCACAGGCCGACATTCTATCCACTGAGCCAAACCGGTTTTGGCAATTTCTTAATATTCTAAGAAATCCAGTCAGTGCTCAAATTTTTAATTGTTTGATAAATATTATAAAATTTTTAAATGATTTGTTTGTTTGAATCTGAATCAAATATGCACTCTTATTTATTTTTTTAAATCCTCACCCTAGGATATTTTTCCATTGATTTTTTTTTTTTAGGGAGAGTGGAAGGGAGAGAGAAACATCTATGTAAGAGAAACACTTTGATTGGTTGCTTCCTGCACGCATCCTGCTCAGGGCCCAGGCTGGGGAGGACCCTGCAACCGAGGTACGTAACCTTGACTGGAATCAAACTCGTAACTCTTTGGTCCACAGGCTGATGCTCTATCCACTGAGCCCAAATGGCTAGGGCCAAATATACATTCTATATTTGGATTTCTATACATTCTCCTTGTACTATTTCTTTCATATATACACGCTTTTTCCTAGCAAATTATCTGTCGAAGGGAGCCGGTAGAGTTTCCTATAATCTGGATTTGGATCATTGCCTCCTTGTGGTGGTGGTGACATGGGGCACATGTCCCTATCCCTCTGCATCTCCTGTGAAACGGGAGCTGAACCAGAGGCTCGATCAGGTTTGCCAGATGGTTTTCCTGAGATGGCCTTGTAGGTGCTGCTGTGTCCCCACCAGGCGTTTCTCAGTCTGGCCACAACTCCTTTTTGCGATGTGGGTAGCTGACGATGATTAAGACCTATATATACCCTTGGGGGCTGCAAAAAACAATTCCCCCTAACCTGCCTCTTCACTTAGTAACTGCAACACTTCTATTCAGAGAAACCTCCGCCCTGGCTGGTGTGGCTCAGTTGGTGTGACTCTGTCCAGTCCACCAAGGGTCTCAGGTTTGATTGTGGTCAGGGCACGTACCCAGTTTGCAGGTGTATGGGAGGCAACCAATTCTCTCTCCCTCTCTCTCTCTCTCTCTCTCTCATCAATAAAATCATATCCTTAGGTGAAGGAGAAAGAGAGAGAGAGAGAGAGAGAGAGAGAGAGAGAGAGAGAGAGAGAGAGAGAGAGACCTCCCCACAATCTGTATTTAGTTTTTCTGTGATACAATTCATACAGCCAAGACAACATAAACACTTGATTTCTTACCTTTATCACTTTTCAAAATAATGAGCTACTCTCTAGCATCCTCTCACAGAAACCCACTGGGGCTTGGGATAGGAGTGTACTGTGACTACATGATTTAGTTATTTGATGTGTTTCAATCCCCTGCAGTCATCCTCACTGGTGCCCACATTATCCATCACTGGTCAGTGGGACCCTTCCAGTTGGTTCCTGAATCCTCGCGATGCACAATCCTCACGGCCTGGTATGACAAGACGTGTGCGAGAATATACCAGCGTATCTTCTATATTCCCTGCCCGGACCTAGAATCAGCCCCTTCCCCTAGAAGCCCCGATTCCTTTCCATGGAAAAAGGAATCAAAGTTGTTGTGTACCATATAAGGTCACGTGAGCACAGCTGTAGTCCTCCAGAGCTCAGAGTCTGACTGGGAGCCATTTGTACCAACCTCCTCCCCAGCTGTTGATCTGAGAAAAGGATGCTGCTGCTCTAAGAAAAAGATGCAGGGACCAGCTGAAGGCTTTGTTTCATTCAATCCAAATAAGAAAAAAAGAAAAGGAAAAAAAATGGAGCCCATGAAAAAATGATACTAAGAAAAAGGACAAATCCCGTCCCGCGAAGGAATAAGAGAAAGGGACAGACTCCTGAAGGTGCAGGTTACTCACCGCAGGACGCGGAAAAGATGCCTGGAGATTGCTCAGCATCTCTACGGGACGGAAGAAGAAATGTTTTCACAAAACATGAACGACAGCCACCAGACGGACACAAAATGAGAAGAAGAAAAAAACACACAAAATAAATAGAAATGTAGATGGGTGAGATGAAGAATTCTAAAAGAAAATTAAAGCCACGAGAGCAAAAAATGCAACCAGAGTATACATCTACAGTATAATACTGTTGTTTTACCTAACTGTATATGAGAAACATCTTTTCTATGTCATTAACTATTTTTATCATGATATTCCTGATGACTATCATGGATAATTCAACATGGAATTCAACATGGAACGTATCTCCCCTCTTCCCACCCCCATGTTAGAAAACTGGGTATTTTCCAGGTTTTTCTGCCATTGTGAGCAATGTGATGGGAAAATCATCCTTGTATATCTGCCCACTTATTCAGTAACTGTTAATTGAGCAGCTAATGATTACTGGGCACAGTGTTAGATGCTGGGGTGCAGGCTGGTGAAAGAGATGGACCCAGTTCCCATCGTCATGGACTAAAAGAGAAACAGGATGATTAGGTCACAGTTGCCAACGCTCTTGTGATAAGTGGTGGAGAAATTGTATGGTGACAAGGAAGCACATGGCAGGAAGCCTCACCTACTTTAGATTTTTCCGAGGCCTGAAGAATGGGAGGAGCTCATCTAGAAAAGGAATTGCAAGTGACATTTTAGGGAGCACAGCATGTGCAAAGGCCTAAATGTGAGAGGAACAAGGCACACTCAACACCCCCAAAAAGTCAGTGGCGGGTCACCAAGAGCCTTGTCACTGAAAGATGTGAAGCCGGACAGTGTTTGGTCAATCTTTTTGCTGCAGAAGAAGCATTCTAGAGTACAATGCACATCTGATGATAGTGTAGTATGACTAGAGAGGTGGAGATCATCTAGGAATCTGTTCAACATGCCAGGCAAGACAGGGTGGTGGGCCAAAGAAGGTGCTGGCAGTGAGGATGCAAAGAAGCAAGTGGACCTGGGAAATATCTAGGAGAGGCGGGTTCGTTTGAGGTGTGTGGTAAGAGATCCAGGGTCCCAGTAATCCCACTTCTAGGAATATATCCCAAGAAACTAGAAACACCAATCAGAAAGGATATCTGCACCCCTATGTTCATAGCAGCACAATCTACAATAGCCAGAATTTGGAAACAGCCTAGGTGCCCGTCAGCAGATGATTGGATCCAAAAACTATGGTACATCTACACAATGGAATACTATGCTGCCATAAAAAAGAAGGAATTCTCATCATTTGCAGCAACCTGGATGGAATTGGAGAACATCATACTGAGTGAAATAAGCCAATCAATGAAGGAGAAACACCACATGACCTCACTCATTTGTGGATGATAAAGATCATTTTAAACTGATGAATCAAGAGACAGATATAGAGAAAGTAAAGCAACAGGCAGACTGTCAAATAACAGTGGGGAGGGGAGGAAGATCTGGAGGAGATAATAGATCAACCGAAGGACTTGTATACATGCATATAAGTACAACCAATGGACACAAAACTCTGGGGAGGGAGGGGATGTGTGGAAGGGAGGGAGGGGGGCAAAAAAAAATTAATAAAATATGTAAATAAATAAATAAATAAATAAATAAATAAAATAATCTAATTAATATGCTAAAAAAAAAAAAAAGAGAGAGAGATCCAGGGTCCAAGGCTGGATCTGGGTTTCTGACTTCAGCAACCAGGCGGTGCCACTCACGAGTAACAAGATAAAGAGACGGGGAACGTTATGAGCTCCGTTGGTTAATAATCGAGCTTGAGTTTCCTACAGAATCCCGCAATGGAACTCTCCACTATGCAGGCAGGGATACAGATCTGGAGCTTGGGATCTCCTGAGACCTGGACTAGATTTGGGATCCATCAGCACACGGTGGTAATCAAAGCTATGGGAGTGGTTGCAATCTTACAGAATGCACGAAGGGAGGATGGAAAAGCACCAAGGGCAGACTCCAGGGGAATAGCGTGAACATTGCAGGGATGGGCAAAGGAAAAAGACAGAAGGAAGAGCCAGCGAGGTTTAGGAAGGAAACCAGAATCATGCAGCTTTACAGAAGCTGGAAAAAAGAGCTGATGTCAGTCAAGAGGAGCAGTGTGGCTAACAGCATCAATATTGCCACGAGGTTAGGAAGAACAAGGGCTGAGAAGACTCCACTGGAGTAGGGACCAGCTCCATAACCGGACAAGAGCAGGGGCAGAGGTGAGCTGGGTGTGGTGACCAGATCTACAGTGAACAGTTGGCTGAAGGAATCAGTCAGTCTCTCATTTGGCTTGTGACCCAATTTGAGAATCACTGTCTTTCACTCAAGACAAGTTTAACTCATCTACATTTATTTTCAGAATGCTTTTATTTGGGTCTGCTTCTTCCATTTGGTTTTACGCTTTCTAGGTTGTATGTTCCCTTACTCTTTCTTTTCTATTGTATTTTTGCTGAGTAGACCACTGTGTTTATATTATCTCTTGAAGTGAACTGGAGGGCAAACTGTGTGCAGTTAGACAGACATGAGCAGAGCAAGGACAAAAGGTCACCAGGGTGGGAAGCCCGGGTGCCAAGCAATGGGAAAAACTGAGAAAACAAGGACCTCAACCCCAGGTAACCTTTCCCCTCCTAGCATATCGCTAGTCATGTGGTTTAGACCCCTGACCTTTCATGCCGCTGGTCATGCGTTTTGGACCCTGTCCAGTTATCTGAGGTGGCATGTTGCTAGTCATTTGGATTAGACCCCCTTGGAAGGAATAAGGGACCGAAGAGTGACCTCATACAATTCTCATTCATGCCCTTGCACAACCATTTCCTTAAACATCAACCTCTAGGGATAGCATCGAGGCCTCAGTTTCATTTCAGCTCCAGGCCCAGAAACACAGCAAAACCAGACAAGTGATGGCTGACACTGAGGGACCAGCTGGTGTGAAAAATGACCCCTGCCCGGGCACTGAACAATGGGTAGAGACCATGGCCCTGAAAGGACAACCCCTGGAAAGCTGATGAGCAGTCCATTGAGACCTCCCCCAGACCTCCCCTAAGTCCTCAGGACAAAGACCCAGCACACACTCTCATTCTCTAGAGCACGTCCGCTTGATCTTCTTTTCAAGTGCACGTTGCTTTCTTTCTTCTAAGGGCCTTCTTTTGCCTCTGTGCCATGTTTCCTGAGCACATTTCTTCTACAGTTCACTCCGTCTACCTCTGTGACTTTCTAAATAAACTTTCCCTTCTAGTTTGAGTCTTGGCTCTAAAGTACCAAGGCTGCTGAACCAAGATCCAATCACCGGTAACATTCTGGTACTGTTTTTGCTGCCAGCAATTCTACTCAATAGTGAAACCAGAATTCAAATGCAGGTAAACCAGAGTCCACACTCTTAGCCACTTTGCTATACTGCCTCTCTTGTGACCCAGAGCAACCAAAGAGACATAGTAAATTAATTTGCCCTTGAAAATAGTTATACCATGTGGGCAATCATTTTACTTCTGGAAACATACCTTAAAGAACTAGAGAATTATGCACATAGGTAATTACTGCAGCATCCTATATAATAAAAGGCTAATATGCAAATAGACCAAACAGTAGAACGACCGGTCGCTGTAACATGCACTGACCTCCAGGGGGCAGACACTCAATGCAGGAGCTACTCCCTGAAAGTCAGTGCCGCTCAGCCAGAAGCTGGGCTCATGGCTGGTGAGCACAGCAGCAATGGAGGAACCTCTCTTGCCTTCACAGCAGCACTAAGGACCCCTCGGGGGATGTCCGATTGCCAGCTTAGGCCCACTCCCATAAGCCAGCAGGCAGACATCCCCCCAACAGGGGTCCCGGACTATGAGAGGACACAGGCCAGGCTAAGGGACCACCTCCCCCGCAGTGCCTCTAGTCCTATCTAATAAAGAAAGAGTGTGTTAATTGACCACCATGCCCTCACAAAGATGGCAGCTCACACAGTCATAAGGAGGGAATATGCTAATTGACTGACATGCCCTCAAAGATGGCGGCACCCACAGCCACAAGATGGCGATAGCCTGTCTCCTCAGCCCCACCAGGGCAGCAGGCGCGTGGCACAGCCAGGCCTGCCCCCAGGTGGGTCTGGCCTCTCCATACACCTGCCTCCAGAGTCCCCCAGTCTCCTCAGCCCCCCCAGCCCCCCAGGGCTGGCCCAAGGTGCAGGTAAGCCTCAGATGGCAGCTGCCCAACCTCCCAGGGCCACCCGAGTCCCAGGTAACCAGGGCTGGCTGAGGCTTGTGCTGACGGCAGTGGCAGCAGCAGAGGTGTGATGAGGACATAGCCTCTCACTCCTGAGGGCTCCCAGACTGTGAGAAGGAGCAGGTTGGGCTGAGGGATCCCCCCTCCAGTGCATGAATTTTCATGCACTGGGCCTCTAGTTATTTATAATAGCAAAAACAATGTGAATTTTCATAGATTTTCCTTTTGAAAAAAATAATATCCATCATCTGTTCTGCTCTAATGCTTGATTTGCCTTTTAGTCTGTGTTAATAGTTTTTGGTCTCGTATCTGAATTTTGGTTGTAAATTGATCATGACCTTTCAAAAGCTGATTGGAAAAAAATATTAACATTAAAATGTGCGCTCCGTTGGCTTCCTGAGTTTGCTGACTGTTTATAAGCCAGAACAGGACTCGACATTCAGGGAATAAATAGCTCGGAGTCCATCTGAAGGAGGCAGAAGGGGCAGGCTTTTTCTGGCCTCAGAGCTGAACGTGCAATGAGACCGGGGATGTTTGGTTCTAAGATGTCTGGCAACGAAACAAAAGGAAGCACAATAACTTACATAATTCTCATTGTCCAACAAGACAAAGAATTCTAATTCTTCTGTGGAGGCAGTTTTGGTGTCTAAAACCAAGCAGAGATTTATTATGTGACTCAACCTATAAACAGCATTGAGAGACACAGAAGACTATCGTGCTACTGGGACTCACAATAAGAAGTATATAACAGGTTTCTGAAGAGCCCTCCGAACCTTGGAATTCACTGAGCTACATACGATCAATGGAAGCATCTTTTGTTATAGCATTTAGTGTCTCATCCTCAGTTTCCAAAATTACTTAAGATATAAAGGTGAAATAAATGTCTTGTTATTCATAGCAAGTTCCTTTCTATCACAACTACATTTATTTTATATATATTTACACACACACACACACACACACACACACACACCATATTTTCCGGCGTATAAGACAACCCCCTAAATTTACAGTTAAAACATAGGTTTAGGCCTATATTCGCTGTATAAGACTACCCCCCACTTCAAAGAAAAGACTTACTTTGCCGTGAAGATCTGGAGGTAATTTTTGTGCAATTTTGGTCTTTTGCCCCCAATTTTCGGTTGACTTTTTTTCGTTTCAAAAGTTGTCTTATACACCGGAAAATATGGTGTGTGTGTGTGTGTGTGTGTGTGTGTGTATTATTTTTTTCAGAGAGGAAGAGAGAGGGATAGAGAGTTAGAAACATCGATGAGAGAGAATCATTGGTCAGCTGCCTCTTGCACACCCCCTATTGGGGATGTGCACGCAACCAAGATACTTGCCCTTGACTAGAATCAAACCTGGGACCTTTCAGTCCACAGGCCGATGCTCTGTTCACTGAGCCAAACCAGTTTCAGCTCACCACTACATTTATGTTAATGAGGTGACATTTGGAAATCCCCTAAATATTGGGAAGGAAGGGTGTTAATTACCAGGGGAACCAATCGTGTGATTAGCAGTTTGGAGGGGCTGGAAGTTGGATGAATCACCAGTGGCCCATGACTTAATCAGTTGTGCCTCTGTAATGAAGTCTCCATGAAACCCACAAGGAGGAGGTTCGGAGAGCTTCCCGATTGGTGAACACGTGATTTGGGGAGAGCGTTGTGTCTGTAGAGAACACGGAAGCTCCACACCCTTTCCCACACCTTGCCTTGTGCATTTCTTCCCTCTGGTGGCTCCTGAGTTATATCCTTTCACAACAAACCGGTTAACTAGTCCTAACTACAACTTTTCTCTGAGTTCTGTGAGCAACTCTCGTAAATTCATGGGACCTACCATCTACAGCCAGTGGCCAGAAGCGCAGGTGGTAACCTGGACTTGCAATTGGCATCTGAAAGGGGATAACGACAGTCTTAGAGGACTGAACCCTTAACCTATGGGATCTGATGCAATCTCTGGGTAAAACGTATCGGAGTTGAGTTGAATTATAGGACACTCAGCTGGAGAATTATTATACTTGTTGGTATGGGGGAAAACTCTCCACACATTTGGAAGACCCCTTACTATCTTTAAACAGTGTATAAAGAAATCCTGTGGCCCTATCCCATTTTCTCGGTGGTTAGAGCATGGGTCTACAGACTGAAGGGCCTCGGGTTCCATTCTGGTCAAGGGCACGTACGTCAGTTGCAGGCTCCATCCCCGGCCCTGGTCAGGATGCGTGCGGGAGGCAACCAATCGGTATCTCTCTCACATCGATGTTTCTCTCTGTGTGTCTCTCCCCTTCCTTTTACTCTCTCTAAAAATCAATGGGAAAGAAAGAAAAAAAGAGAAAAAGAAAGAAAGAAAGAAAGAAAGAAAGAAAGAAAGAAAGAAAAGAAACGAATGAAAAGAAAAGAAAAGAAAAAAGAAAAGAAAGAAAGAAAAGAAAAGAAAAGAAAAGAAAAGAAAAGAAAAGAAAAGAAAAGAAAAGAAAAGAGGGAGGGAGGGAGGGAGGAAGGGGAGGAGAGGGGAGGGGAAGGATGGATCATATTAAGCCCATTTTCGTGGATGGCTCTCTATGAACTTGCCACACAAGCACACTTAGCCCCTGCTCCGGAGCTGGGGGAGGTATTTATGCAAACAGCTGCAAGGTGGGGCCCTGGTATCTTGCCTTCCCATCATATTTTTGTCTTTCCCCACATCCATGGCGCTGTCTCACCAGCAAAGCGCTTTCCGATCCCGTGCTTCCCCAGCTTTGCCATGAAAACACCCTCATGCGATTACGAGCTGGGGGTGGGTGAGAAGAGGTTGTAGCCCAAAAAGGCCAGCTGGAAGCTAAAATTTCTTCAGAGATTTGCAATTTATATTTAAGTTCCATGTGCATTTCATCGTCTGTTTCATAATGTGTTATAAATAAAAACGTTTTCCCCCTGAAAACGTTTCACACCACGGGTGCTCCAGGAAGATGGGCTGCCTTTATCCGACTCGAGGGCCCCGTGACCAGCTGCCTCGGACCTCCCACTCCCACAGACGCTCCGTTATTTAATTTGGTGTTGGGCCCGTACTTCTGGAGCCTAAATTAGTCCATTGCTTCTTCCCAATATCAGATGCCTTGGAACAGAACATCGTATATTCTTCTAACATATAGAGAAGACAGCCTCCATAAGTTCTGGCTGACAGGTGTTTTAAAATTACTTGGTGAATATGTATGAGCTGGACTTTCTGGAGAAAGGCAGTGTCCCGCACAGGTGCAAACCTCAAGAGCAACCACACGAGGCAACAGCCAATACTTATTTCTCAAGAAGAATCCTTTAAGCTCCGGCATTCATGATGGATCCTGACCCACCTGACGTGCCAGGGAGAGGATGCCTGGGTGGCAGACACTGGGCAGGGCTGAGCTCACTGGAATAACAAGGCTCGTCTAATGAGATGTTTGAAATCTCCAGCTTGGCACCGGCTCCCCGGGAGAGCGAGCACACTCTTCACAGCTCCGCAGGCTGAGTCACCTGTCCTGGGAGCTCAGTCCTGCTCCGCGGGCCCTTCCTCTGGCTGGGACTCCTGGGCCTTAAAAGCCTCAGGTGAGCTGAAGCAGCTCTGGAAGGAAGGGTGTTTGTTCACATTCTCCGGCTGCATTCGGGGCCGGGCCGGGCCACCGTACGTGTTTACGGAAGGATAGGAGGCCCAAGGTCATCCGGGAACGTGTCTTCTCCTGAGACTGGAAGCCTCCACCTCCACGAGCAAGGCTGTTAGAACGCAGGCCGCGGGGTGGCCCGTTGGCATCTGGAAGGCTCCGCTCAACGAGAGAGAGAACACCTCGTTGGGAAAAAAGGGTCGGAAGCGGGTGCTGGCCCTCTCTTCCGTAAAAGAACCCCACAGCGGCCTCAGCAGGACAGCTACTTTAAGAAAATTTTTCTCTCAATGAACCGTCAGAATGAGTAAGCTACAAATAACATCCCCAAAGAGCTGGGAGGTTGAATGCTGACAAAACCAATACTCTCTACGTGGGCTAGAGAGTGGGAAGTAGCAGCAGGGGCTAAGGTGGGGCATCTATTCCTCCAGACCCTCCTTGCAGGGATACTGGTTGTCCGTGGTTGCATTTAATATATATATATATATATATATATATATATATATATATATATATATATATATTTTTTTTTTTTTTTTAATATATTTTATTGATTTTTTAGAGAGGAAGGGAGAAGGATAGAGAGTGAGAAACATCGATGAGAGAGAAACATTGATCAGCTGCCTCCTGCACTCTCCCTACTGGGATTGTGCCCGCAACCAAGGTACATGCCCTTGACCAGAATCGAACCTGGGACCTCTCAGTCTGCAGGCCAACACTCTATCCACTACGCCACACCAGTTAGGGCAATTGGTTGCATTTTTTTTTTTAATGCAATGTAATAACACCAGCCTTATTTATTTATTTATTTTAAATTGCATTTGATTTTTTGAGAGAGAGGAAGGGGGTTGTAGAGAGAGAGAGAAACATTGATGTGAGAAAGAAACATGGATCAGTTGCCTCCATACATGCTCCAACTGGGGATCAAACCCACAGCCTAGGTGTGTGCCCTGATTGGGAATCGAACCACCCTGCTTGGGTGCACTCCCCAAATTCCAGAAACTGCTCCCTTTCCTGCCCCTTCAGACATGGGGACAGTAATGCTGGCCCAAGAGGTTTCACCATCCCTTCCTGATTTCTGCTGTAAGCCTGACCACACCTTGGTGGATGGTCCCTTCACTACACTCTCCTCAACTGCCTGTGTTGTCTTTCCCCTGCAGGGACCCTGACCCGGACATGGTCCTCCCTTAGGGCCACACGGCCTAAGCAGCCACCCTCCAGAGAAGTGGGTGGCACCTTGCTCCTAAGGCTTCTTCCTGGAAACGCACCTGCTACTTCTGTCCGTGCTTCACAGGCTGAAGCGAGTCACAGACTGTATTAGCCGTTCACTGCTGTGTAACAAACAGCCCCCAAATGGTTGTCAAAACCAATACACATGGCCGAAACCGGTTTGGCTCAGTGGCTAGAGCGTCAGCCTGCGGACTGAAAGGTCCCAGGTTTGATTCCGGTCAAGGGCATGTACCTTGGTTGCAGGCACATCCCCAGTAGGGGGTGTGCAAGACGCAGCTAATCGACGGTTCTCTCTCATCGATGTTTCTAACTCTCTATCCCTCTCTCTTCCTCTCTGTAAAAAAATCAATAAAATATATATTTTTAAAAAACAAACAATAAACATATATGTTCTCACCCAGTTTCTGAGGGTCAGGGATCTGGGAGCAACGGAGCCAGGTGGTGCTGGCCCCGGGTCTGCCCCGGGGCTGCGGTCGAGCTGTCAGGGCTGTATGCGCCTGGGGGCTTGACGTGGGCCAGGGGATCTGCCTCCAAAGCCGCTCCCTAACCAGCCTGGCGGCGGAGGACCGGTTGTTGGCAGGAGGCCCTGGCTCCTTGCCAGATGGACCTAACGCGCTGTCTGAGTGTTCACGTGACGTGGCAACGAGAAAGTCAAGAGCCAGCCCGAGAAGGAATCCAGGAAACCTTTCATGACCCAGTCCCGGAAGCCAGGCACCCTCGCTTCCAGAATATCCTATTGATTGTGAGTCAGCACCTCCAGCCGTGCACGCGGGCAAACCTAAGCGCCACCTCCTGAAGGGAGGGCGTCGGAGAGCGTGTGCATGTTTTAAAAGCGCCACATAAAAAAAGTTTAAAAGCAAACCTCGACGCGTACCGCGTGGCTGGGACGGGAAGTGCAGACATTTGGTGAGGAGCACTAAGGAGCGAGGGAATCCCAGGGGGGTTTACTGGCCCCTTAAAAGGTTAAATAAAATCTGAATCCCGGCTTCACTGTCGTGTTTGATTTATGAGTCTTTGTTATATGGATCTCGGGGTGATGGTGTTGAAATATGGTTTGAACCTGATCCAGAAGTGTGGGGGAGGGGCATCCCAACATCTGATTTGCTTGAAATAATAAATGGTTCCCAGGGCTGGTCCCCTCTGGGAAAAGAGGTTCCTTGTTTGAGAAAATGAATGATTAAACGAGGCCCTAGGCAGGCAGGAGTGCGGATCCCCCTTCTTCCCACGAGCCTCCCTGTCCTGACCTGGGGTTTCCCCGGTCCGGGGGCCCCCGGTGGCGTCCATCCTGGGATCTGAGCCAATGGCCTGCGGTGGCGGGGCCGCCGGGCCGCCCTGAACCCGGCCTCCAGGGGGAATGGCAGCTTCCCCGCCCGCCCTGTTGGCCCCCGCTCCTGCCGTGAGGAAGCCCGGCGCAGCGGAGAAAGGACCCCGGCCCGGCCGGCCACCCCGCGGACTCCCCGCTGCCGCCCGCACCACCGGGCAGCCAGGGGAGCAGACCATTTTGGAACGGACGCCGCGTGGAGCGGAGACACACTGTCCTGGCTGAGCCGGACCCACACCGTAAAACTGTGAATAAATGAATGATTTTTTAAGATATATTTTATTGATTTTTTTACAGAGAGGAAGGAAGGGAGAGGGATAGAGAGTTAGAAACATCGATGAGAGAGAATCATCGATCAGCTGCCTCTTGCACACCCCCCCACTGGGGATGTGCCCGCAACCAACGTACATGCCCTTGACCGGAATCGAACCCGGGACCCCTCAATCCGCAGGCCGACGCTCTATCCACTGAGCCAAACCGGTTTCGGCACAAATGAATGATTGTTGTTGTTTGAAGGCGCTCATTCTGAAAGCCGGTTTGGTAGCGCTCCCAATAGCCCCGTGGAAGCCTTTCCCACTAGGGGTGAGGTGAGGTAGACGGCACCCGTTCTTTCCCGCGGGGGCAGGAAGGGGGGGGGTTTAGTGCGGCAACAGGTGTCTCCAAGGAAATCCCTTCGCAAATCACCTTGTCTGCCCACACTCTAACCCAGTGGTCGGCAAACCGCGGCTCGCGAGCCACATGCGGCTCTTTGGCCCCTTGCGTTTTTAGCAAAGGCCAGCTTAGAAGGACCCTAATTAAGTTAATAACAAGGTACCTACCTATATGGTTTAAGTTTAAAAAACGTGGCTCTCAAAAGCAATTTCAATCGTTGTACTGTCGATATTTGGCACTGTTGAGTAATGAGTTTGCCGACCACTGCTCTAACCCATTTTCATACAGACATCCCTGATCTGCCGAGGAGTCCGGGGGATCTGCAACCAGTTCTTACAATCTGCTCTGTACGTTCAAGATGCAAGATGCAGGCACACACTCCCTGAGACAGCCATACCTCTCACACTAACTCCTCAGGGAAAGGGAGGCCCGAACGCCTGGCCTGGGACCTCGGGGCACCGAGTCCAGGCCTGGCCGGGGCCCACGCTGACACCGGCGTCTCCGTGGATGGGTGGTGCAGAGCCACGATTCTTTCCAGAGATGTTTTCAGCCGGAAAATCCTGGCAGAGTCTTATTTGAAGGCCCAAACCAGGTAAAGTCTATCCAGGGGTCTTCAAACTACGGCCCGCGGGCCACATGCGGCCCGCAGAGGAGTCTAATCCTGCCCGCCAGGTTTTTTGGGCAGTGAGCGCAGCCGAGGTGTTACAGTAGGAATTAGTAGTTCATATAGTCCGGCCCTCCAGCTCTCTGAGGGACCGTGATCTGGCCCCCACTTTAAAAAGTTTGAGGACCCCTGGTATGCTATAGGGAAGGAGGGGGTGGGAGGTCCCACTGAGCCAGGGGGCCCTCCTGGCCCCTTCAATGCCCCTCCCCCCAGGAACAGCAGGGGGCTCCTCTGAGCACAGACCACCTCACCTTTCCCTGAGGAATGAATGTTCAAGGTACTGAGTGAGCTTCGGGGCAGGAGAACTCCGCATCCCAGTTTCTCCACCTGGGAGCCGTGGAGATGCTAACACCCTCCTCACAGGCCATCAGGAAAGTCAGTGAGACCGAGGGCGCCGCTCAGGGCCCTGGGCTGGTATTGCACAGACGCCCGCTCCCTCCATTCGGATGCATGTTCTGTGACCCTCCTCCGGGGCCCGGGGACGGCTGCTGTTGCAGCCGGGCCTCCTCGAAGGTCGCCCTGGGGGCGGCCCGAAGCGCCTCTTCAGAGGGCGAGGGCATCTGTCGGTACCATCCCCGTCCCACGGCCGGAATCCCGGGATCCGGCACCAGCGCCGGGTAAGGGTGGGGCTCGCACAGGTGCTCTCCCCGACAGAATGCAATTCAGCCTAGAGAAAGGCCGGCCCTGACCGGTTTGGCTCAGTGGATAGAGCGTCGGCCTGCAGACTGAAAGGTCCTGGGTTCAATTCCGGTCAAGGGCATGTACCTTGGTTGTGGGCACATCCCCAGTAGGAGGCAGCTGATAGATGTCCCTCTCTATCCCTCTCCCTTCCTCTCTGTAAAAAATCAATAATATATATCTTTAAAAAGAGAGAGAGAGAGGATGAACAGAGGCCTTCCCACAGCCCCCAAACGCACCCCAGGATACCCCCCCACCACCATTACTGGTCCTTCCTCCGTGCAGTCGGATGCCCCTGCTTTCCCTGCGTTACCTGGTTTAACCCCCACAAGCACGCCCTGGGGCGGGAGCCGGGACCTGTGTCACAGGTTAGAAAGCTGACGGTCTGCGTGGTGAAGCCAGTAACCCCGAAGTCCGGCTGTCGGTATAACTGGGGAACTCAGAACACGCACCCGCCCAGGCCCCACCTCCGACCAACGGGACCAGGACTCAGTTCTTTGGGGTCCAAAGTCAGGTCACACACCTCCCCGGTGGGAAGACAAGGCTGGTAGGAGGGCGAGGCCATCGAGGCGGCCAGAGCCAGGGTGCACCTCACTCCCAGGTGCCTCTGCTTCGGAGACCGGGGCCCAGAGCCCTCTTACCCTCTCCGCCGGGGCTGCCTCTGGCCTCACCTGGCCGCACCCACCGCAAAGCCACACTCCCCGCCAGAGGCTCCGGCTGTCCCGGGGCGCCTAGGCTAAGGTGACCAGGTCGTCCAGGTGTTGGCGGGACAGTCCTAATTTCTAACAATTTTTCCCGCATCCCGCGGCGTTTTTTTTTTTTAAAAAAAAGTCCCAATTTTTGGAAAGATTGGAAACATTGGAAAGATTCTTTCCAAAAATCGGGACTTTTTTAAAACGTCGTGGGACGCGGGAAAAATTGTTAGAAATTAGGACTGACCCGCCAACACCTGGACGATCTGGTCCCAGGGGTCCTCAAACTTTTTAAAGTGGGGGCCAGATCACGGTCCCTCAGAGAGCTGGAGGGCCGGACTATATGAACTACTAATTCCTACTGTAACACCTCGGCTGCGCTCACTGCCCAAAAAACCTGGCGGGCAGGATCAGACTCCCCTGGAGGCTGCATGTGGCCCGCGGGCCGTAGTTTGAAGACCCCTGCGAGGGCAGAGCTTCTGGCCGGGAACCCCAGAACCACCGGGAAGGCGCCCGTCCAGGCTCCACGCCCGGACCCGCAGCACGCTTCCTTGTGGGGATTTCTCCTTTGAGGGTCTGCAAGCAGCTGGGATGCCTCACCCCCGCCACAGGGTGCGCCAACGTGGACTCCATTCCCCCACCGCCCCCAGCACCAAGCACCTCACTGCCCCGGGGAGAGGGTGTGGGGGTTCCAGGCCGGAGAGGCCAGGCCTCACCTGGTCAGGGCGAGGGGCCTCGGGCTGGGGACCACTCCTCCGCGCAGGATGCCGCGGCCGCGAGGAGCAGCGGCCGGCTGTGAAGTTCCTGGGTTCCCCCGCTGCCTCGTGAGGAATCGTCCTGAGAGCAGTTGCGGACGTTTGCACTAATGAGCTCATTTAATTTTATGAGTGTCTTGTTAGGACTCCGAATCCCATCCACAAACGAACGGCAGCGCGCAGGCAAAGGGGCGGCATGCACAGTCCCCAGGCTGCACGGTTTTGGTTTTGGTTTGGAAACGGCCCTGCAGGCCCATAAAGCAGCCCCGGGTACTTCCTTCCCGTCCCCAGAACAGGGTTTCTGACTCATTAAGCGCCTAATTGCACGGCTCTGGGGGGAAGTTCCCGCTGAAAATGCAAACCGGCCTCCGCCCGCATCCCTTCCGCCCCCACCGGTTGCACACTCAGCTGCCTCGCTCTCCGAGGTGCCCGGGCTCCACTGACCTGCTCCTGACCCCTGACCCCTGACCCCTGACCCCCTGACCCCCTGACCCCGTCTCTTCCTCCAAATGTCACTGCTCCAACCCGGGCCGATGGTGGTTTTGGGGGGGAAAGCTAAGTGGGTGTCGGGACTTGTGGGCTGAGCCACTGACCAGCTGTGAGTGTGGACTGTCGCCTGCCCTCCCGCGGGCTTTGGTTTTCTCATCTAAATGGTGGACAACAGCCGAAACCGATTTGGCTCAGTGGATAGAACATCAGCCTGCAAACTCAAGGGTCCCGGGTTCGATTCCAATCAAGGGCATGTACATTGGTTGCGGGCACATCCCCAGTAGGGGGTGTGCAAGAGGCAGCTGGTCTATGTTTCTCTCTCATCGATGTTTCTAACTCTCTATCTCTCTTCCTTCCACTCTGTAAAAAAATCAATAAAATATTTTTTAAAAATCCTTATGTCCTATTTCTGTTGAAATGTAATATGGTTAGACAATACAAACGTGTGTTTGTTCAAATGACTTGGAAGAAAAAATAAAAAGACTTGCCAACCAAGAGGGGAAATCCGCAAAGCAAAAGTCTGTGCTTGTTTAGGAACTCTATCTATAAAGAAAGGATAAAACCGCCAAAACCGGTTTGGCTCAGTGGATAGAGCGTCTGTCTGCGGACTGGAAGGTCCCAGGTTCGATTCCAGTCAAGGGCATGTACCTTGGTTGCGGGCACATCCCCGGTAGGGGGTGTGCAGGAGGCAGCTGGTGGATGTTTCTCTCTCATCGATGTTTCTAACTCTCTATCCCTCTCCCTTCCTCTCTGTAAAAAATCAACAACAAAAAATATTTTTTTAAAAAAAGAAAGGAAAAAACCTTTTAAAAAATATATATATAAGAGGCAGAAAAGTCTCCAATGTGACTGGGAGATTGAAGAAACGGAAGGGGTTGGTGACTCTTAGAAAGGAAGAGGCACATCCTTTCTCACAGGCTGGGCAGATGAGAGGGTGGGTAGTGGGAGGGCTTTTGTGGACCACCATGCCAACCCCTGGCCCCAGATTCTGGTAGGGTCTCCCAGTTGAGGATGGCCCTACAGCCTTGACTCCTGCTAGGGGTGAACTAGTGTCGCGGGCAGAGGCAGCAGAGCGGGCAGAAGATCAGGGAGAACCACTGGAGAGGGTGAGTTAGAAACAGAGGCTTTCCCTTGAGGAATTACATTGATGAAATCCAGGCTAGAAAGTTCCAAGTTCAAAGGTGTGTTTACTTTAGTATCTTTTTGCCCGAAGGAATGTGCTTGTTGGGTTAATGTGTATTTTTGAAAAATTTGGTTTTAGACATGTCAATAGGAGTCAGTGTTACTTATATGGGGAGGGGGGGAAGAGGATACAGTTTTACCACTAATTTCAGATCTCAATCAAGAGGTTCTTTCTGGCCGAAGCCGGTCTGGCTCAGTGGTAGAGCGTCGGTCTGTGGACTGAAAGGTCCCAGGTTCGATTCCGGTCAAGGGCATGTACATTGGTTGCGGGCACATCCCCGGTGGGGGGTGTGCAGGAGGCAGCTGGTCGATGTTTCTCTCTCATTGATGTTTCTAGCTCTCTAGCTCTCTCCCTTCCTCTCTGTAAAAAATCAATAAAATATATTAAAAAAAAAAAAAAAAAAAAAAAAAAAAGAGGTTCTTTCTGGACCCATTGGCTCTACTGCCACCTGGTGGTAGGTTCCTCTAGCGCAGGCCTAGCTGTTAAGGTTGCTGGCCAGAACCCAAGTCCAGGCTTGGAATCTTGGCTCTGCTCACTCCGCGCAGGGTGACCAGTTAGACGAGTTCCTGTCAGAATCCCAATCCCACAGGTCAAAGGGAGACCATCCTATCTACTTTGGGGCGTTGTGATCCAGTGAGTTAGCCTACCAGTCTGTGTAGCGCCTAGAGCATAGTACATGTTTAATAAACTGTAACTGTTAGTCTTATTGGGAAAGAACGTGATCTCTCCATGGGGTGTATCCCTGTGGGGTTTTGTTCCATCCTGAATCCAGGGAAGCTGTGCCCCCATAGCGGCGGCTGCCGCTGCCAAATCGGAGGCTGAGAGATTCGCACAGGTTGGGAGGGACGGCCAGATATGACAGGTGAGATTTAACAGGGAGAATGGGAGTTCTAAGTTACACAGATTGTCCACCAGGCGCACAAACATGGTGATGCCTGTTGACAAAACAAAACAAAAAACAAACAAACAAACAAAAAAAAAACCCCGGCCAACTCAAAAACATAAAGAATTTTAGGAACAGATAGCTCAACAAGAGTCAGTTGGTTGACCTCACACTGGAAATTCTAATGTAATCAATAGCCATGAAAGCGCTGTTGTGACCAACCGTTAAAATGTTCATCTGCCCTGATCTTATCGTTCCACTCCTCGGACTCCACCCAGAGAAAATAACCAGGAATAACTGCCTACAGTGTTGCTCATTATAGTGTGACTTATAGTGTGACTTATAAAAATGAAAATCTAGAAACAGTAAATATCCAAGAACAGAGGACATGTTAATTATGATTTATCCATATGCCATCCTTAAAATTTTTCGAATTACTCATGACATATAATTTCAAAATGCTCATATATGAGTTCGGGGGTGATAATCAGGGTATAATTTAAAAAAGAGGATCAGCCGAAACTGGTTTGGCTCAGTGGTAGAGCGTCGGTCTGCGGACTGAAAGGTTCCGGGTTCGATTCCGGTCAAGGGCATGTACCTTGGTTGCGGGCATATCCCTGGTAGGGGGTGTGCAAGAGGCAGCTGGTTGATGTTTCTCTCTCATCGACGTTTCTAGCTCTCTATCCCTCTCTCCTCCTCTCTGTAAAAAATCAATAAAATATATCTTTAAAAAATAGAGGATCATAACATACTGATAAAAGTTTCAATTAAATAAAAATAGAAAAACTAAAAGCCTGAATTCACCTAATAAGATCGCACCAAATTGTGCATCGCATAAATTGACTAAGTTTTAAAGAGAAACTGGCAAATCCAACACTGAAATAGATTTTCATGCACCTTTCTCAGTAATTGATAGATCAGGCAAAAAAAAAAAAAAGGAGATTTTAACCCCTTAGCAGCTTAATATAATGGGCCTGTGTGGTACACTGCAACCTATAGCTGAAGAAGACATGTTCTTTCAAACACACATGGGACATTTATAAAACTTAGTCCCCCTCACCTCCCCCCCCCCCCTCTCTCTCTCTCTCTCTCACACACACACACACACACACACACAGAAACCAGCAATTTCAGGATCTGGTCCTAATTCTAAGTCAGGGTAGGAACAGGGAGTTCGGGGAGCCAGGAGCCCATTGGTTTAGAGCTCAGAGATTTCTGAGAGGAGGTGATGGCTGAGAGGAGAGGGTGAGCATAGTTCTCCAGACAAAGGAGCTGGAGCCGGGGGCTGAGCCGCCTCAGGCAGCACCAGCAGATCCAAGGGCCCTGAGACAAACAGATGCAACTGAGTTCAGGGAACTGGTAAGAGAGCCCCAGATTCTGCACCCCTGGCTCTCCACAATTCTGAGCTCTCTTAGTGCTTCCAAGCGGTGGCCCTGTCATGACGATCCAGGGGCCCCCCCAAAAGCTGTGGTTCGGTTTCCGTCTCTACGGGGAGACCGGGGTCCTCAGTTACCTCCAGGCCGGGGCATGTCCCCCGGCGGGAACATGAGCTGGGCCCGAAGAGGAGCCGCCAGGGGCTCGGATGTCACGAAGCTGTGGTGAGCTCATGCGGGAAGATCACAGGACTCCCGAGGCTCCGCCAACAACCAAAGACACCCTCCATCCATGCCCCAGAGAGCCTCCGGGCCTCCCCGCGGCCGGGCCACGCAGAGTTGGATCCCATCTCCCAGGCCGGCCAGCCCGCGCAGTGTGACCAGCTGGTGCGAAGTTCTCTGGGCTCGGGCCACCTGGTAAAACAGGTATCACTGGCTTCCTGCTCACTGCGCCAAGGTGTCACCTACACAGGCTCATGTTCAGCGCAAACCCCAGAGCGTCTGCAGCAGTCCAGTGCCCGCGTGGTCGAAATGCAGCGTTCATCCCCAACCAGGTCCCTTTCAGCCCATTGCTTTCCCGTGTCCTCCCCAAAACCGCTTTCAATGTGCCCTCTGGCCTGGTACAGGGACTCATTTTATCCCCTTTCTTTCCTGGCCGCTGAGCTAGAGGTGACATGTGATAGCTAGAGAGGCTTGGGAGGCCACGCAGGCCCATTGGCTCAGAAGCAAGAATGGAAAGAGAACCCATAAGGGAAGGAACCCATTCCAAAGGTCACTGACCGTGTGACCGTGAGCAAGTCACTTCCCCTCGCTGGACCTGTTTCCTCATTCTTAGGACGAGGGGAAATCTTCTCCACGTTCATTTCCAGCTGAAGACTCCGGGATCCTATCATTGGAAGAACCAGGTCTATTTCAAAGGTTAATGAGCAAGTTCTTAATCAGAGAACACAGCCCCTTCCATTGACTTCCCAGCGCTGCTGGGAGGTGGAAGGAAGCAGAGGCTGGAGTCCTGGAGCCGCTGTGAGTCCTGGACCAGCAGTCAGACCTCACAAGGGGCTGCCACCAGGACTTAGACAGCAGGGCCAGCGTTCCTCAGTCACCCCCACCTAAGGAACACAGCAACACCAGGCTAACACCTACGTCTTCTTTCTTTTTCTTTTTTTAAATGTATTTCATTGATTTTCTACCGAGAGGAAGGGAGAGGGATAGAGAGCAAGAAATATCGATGAGAGAGTAACATCGATCAGCTGCCTCTTGCACACCTCCTACCAGAGATGTGCCTGCAATCAAGGTACATGCCCTTGACCGGAATCGAACCCGGGACCTTTCAGTCCGCAGACCGACACTCTATCCACTGAGCCAAACCGGTTTTGGCGACCTACTAAAATTTTAAAAATTAAATTACTTTTAAATTGTTTTTTACTTTTTATCAGTTGTCTATAATTTAAATAGTACCTGAAGGTTTAATATAAACAGCAGCTTTTGCCCCACTTCTCCCTATTCCACATTTTTCAGCCCCTTTGTTCTTTTTGCCGTTTCTTTTGGCATTTGCCTCTCTGAGCAATGTTTCTAGTACTTGGTCTTGATTTATCAAGACATACAAGACGGGTATTGGTTCTCTTAACCTCCCTCCCAAGCCAACCACTAGAGTTGTTAGCACCATGTCTGGGTAAACACCATTATTATTATATTTCCATTATTATAATTATGTGAATATTCTTTTTAGAATATATTTTATTGATTTTTTTCAGAGAGGAAGAGAGAGGGATAAGAGAGTTAGAAACATCAGTGAGAGAGAAACATCCATCAGCTGCCTCCTGCACACCCCCACTCATCCCCACTGGGGATGTTCCCACAACCAAGGTACATGCCCTTCACCGGAATTGAACCTGGGACCCTTCAGTCCGCAGGCCGACGCTCTATCCACTGAGCCAAACCGGTTTTGGCTAAAATTTATTTAGAGAGATTAAAGAGAGAGAGAGTGATTTGTTTCACTTATTTATGCATTCATTGATTGATTTTTGCATGTGCCCTGACTGGAGATCAAACCCAGAACCTTGGTGTATGGGGATGATGCTCTAACCAACTCAGCTACTTGGCCAGGGCAATTCTGTAAACATTTTTAACTGCAAAGCCATGTATTATGCTCTGATTATGATTCTCTTCTTGAAAAGCATTTCCTTTTCTCCTGAATATTATAATAACCTTGAGTTTTTATTGCTTATGATAGTGTGATGATAGTTTTCTTTCTATCATTGGCTGAACAACCCATTCCAATGGCCTCCAAATATATCATTCCACATTTGCCAAACCTACATATAAGCCTACAATTCTAACTTTTCCCTACGTGCTCTTGCTCCTGGAGCCCTCCATCTGTGGCTCCACTCTGGACAGTCTTCCTGAGACTCCTCTCCTTATCTTGGGCATCTCTCTCCTATGTTGGATCTCCTATTTTCTGTAGCCCATGACTTCCTAATTTTTTATCTATGGTCACATACTTCCTTTATTCTGTTAATATTGTGGATTGTAGTAATTAACTTTTAATGTCAAACCTACCTGCATTCTGAGATAAACTCTATGTGGTCATATTATTTTTATGCTTTTTATGTATGGATTCACTAAGCATCTATGTTCATAATGTATATTGATATGTTACTTTCTCCTCTTAGAATGATTTTGGCCCATTTTAGTATTTTAGTAACACTGATCTCATAAAAAAATAAAAATAAGATGAGCCCTAGCTGATGTGGCTTAGTTGATTGTCGTCCCATGTACCAAAAGGTTGCTGGTTTATCAAAATTACAACTAAAATACAGAACCACCATCATTCAGAACTGCCTGAAATCTGGCTGAATGTAAGTCATACAACTAGAGAAGTAAAGAAAGCACATTGAGACTGGTAGGCAGGGTGGAGGCATAGGATGGGCTGGTCCAACACCCATGTGTGGTGTTCATTCGTTCGTTTTCAATCCAAAGAGATATCTCAGCTTCAGAGCCCCAGGCAGTTCTTACATGGGTCCCCTTCCTCTGAGCTCCAGTGCTGGGTGACAACTTTGAGGGATCCAGGGACATACGAGGAGAAACTGCATTGGCTGGCATCAGGACAGGAACTCAGGGACAGCTTTCTCCCAGATGGAGGTGCTCACTGTTCCTGTGCTGGGACCTCCACTGTTGCAGAGCTGACCATATCTGAGTTTCCATCAGTGTGGCCCACACTGTTTCTCCACCCGGTGATTCCCTGAGACCCCACCCCACCCAATTTGCAGCTCTGCCTTCACAGCTTAGCCTCTTTTGGGCACTTCCACACCCAACATAAGTAGCAGCCATCTGCAGATCACTCTGTAGCTCCTGCCAGGTGGCTCCAGGCAATGGCTGAGTTTGCACCTCCCAGGAGGCCTCAGAGCCAGTGCACCCAGGGGACAGCTTCAGACCACACCAGATTACACCTCTACACATCCACAAGTGACACACTCAAGGGGCAGACTCAGACTCAGTGAGCACCAAAGTAGCTCCTGCTCCATAACGGTGTCTCCTGCACAGCAGTTCTTCCACTGTAGTCTCAGTTGGTTCTCACAGCCAATTGGCCTACAGGTCAAGTCCTCCCAGTGATACCAATAATAATCCAGGCCCAACTACAAGACAGTGCACACAGCCTACACAAGGGTGCACCTAAAGTGTGCAGTTCAGGTGACTGGGGAGGCTGGGCCACTGGGCCCTATGGGACACTTACTACACAAGGCATCTCTATCAATTCCAGGAGACACAGCCTCTCTACCTAATATACAGAAACAAACACAGGGAAGCAGCCAAATGCAGAGACAAAGAAACATGTCACAGATGAAAGAAATGGAAGCAAGCAAACTACTGGACACAGAGTTCAAAACCATGATTATAAGAGTACTTGAGGATTTTCATAAAAATTTCAAGAATCTTAGTGAGAGTGTCAAAGGCATGAAAAGGACCTTAAGCATACACTAACTGAAATTAAGCATACACTAACTGAAATAAAGAATAATTTAAAGGGATTCTTTTGTAGAGTAGAGGATGCCAAGAATAAAATCAGCAATTTGGAATATGAGAAAGCAAAAAATACCCAATTAGAAGAGCAAAAAGAAAAAAGAATCCAAAAATCTGAAGACAGTAGTAGTGTAAGGAGTGCTGGGACAACTTCAAGCATACCAATATTCTCACTATGGGGGTGCCAGAAGAGAGAGAGCAAGATATTTGATAAATAATGACAGAAAACTTCCCCTACCTGGTGAAAGAAATAGACATAAGTCCAGGAAGCCCAGAGAGTACCAAACAAGAGGAATCCAAAGAGGACCACACCAAGACACATCATAATTAAAATGTCAAAGGTTAAAGAGAGAATCTTAAAAGCAGCAAAAGCAGTTAGCTACCTAAAAGGATGTGCTCATCTGACTATCAGCTGATCTCTCAAGGACATTCTGTAGGCCAGAAGGGAGTGGCAAGAAATATTTAAGGTGATGAATAGCAAGGACCTACAAAACCAAGATCAGTCCACTCGGCAAAGCTATCTTTTAGAATTGAAGGTCAGATAAAGAGCTTCACAGACAAGAAAAAGCTAAAGGAATTCATCACTACCAAACCAGTATTACATGAAATGTTGAAGGGTATTTTTTAAGAAGAGGAAGAAAGTAGAAGGAAAAGAAGGAGGAAGAGGACAACAATAGGGAGGAAGAGGAAGAGGAGTTAGAGGAAGAGAAGAAGGAAGAGGAGGGAAGGGAAGAGAAAGAGGAAGAAGCGAATGAGTAGGATAAAAAATATGAACAACAAAATGGCAACACATATCCTATCAACAATTGAATCTACAAATCAAAATGAATGAAAAGAAATCTAATAAAATAAACTGAATAAATTAGAATTAGAGGCATGGAAACATGGAATAGACTGACGAATCTCAAAGGGAAGGGGGGCAGGAAGAGGTCGGGAAGAAATTAACCAAAGATCTTATATGCATATATGCATTACCTATGGACACAGATAAAAGGTGGTGAAGGCCTGAGGCGGGATGGGAGCCAGGTGGAGGGGGGAAAAATGAGGGACATCTATAATACTCTCAACAATAAAGATTAAAAAATAATAATTATTTTAAAAAGATGAGACACTGACATTTGCAACAGATATTATGCTAAGTGAAGTTAGATGGAAAAGGACAAAAATCAGTGCTCACTTCGGCAGCACATATACTAAAATTGGAACGATATAGAGAAGATTAGCATGGCTCCTGTGCAAGGATGACACAAAAATTGGTGAAGCGTTCCATATTTAAAATAAAAAAGGACAAAAATCATATGTAGACTATTAAAAAAAGAAACAAACAGAAACCAAAAATAAACTCATAATATGGACAACAGATTGGTGGTTACCAGAGAAGAGGAAATGGGTAGAGTCAACTGTATGGTAACCGAAGGACATGATACTATTGATGGTGAGCATGCTATAATACATATATAGGTATCGAGTATAATATTGTACACTTGAAACTTATGTTATAAACCAATATTACCTCAATTGTAAAAAACAATTGAGAAGTATTCTCTTTTCCCTAAGTCTGTGCAGAATTAAAGCTTTTTCTTCCTTAAATGTATGTTAGAACTCACCGATGAAGCCATCTGAACCTTAGTTTTCTTTTGTAGAAAGGTTTTTTGATAATACCTTTCTTTGATATAAAGCTATTCAGATTTTCTATTTCATCTATATCAGTTGGGCTATATTTTTCAAGGAATTAGTTGACTTCATTAAATTTGTTGGTTTCAAGTTGTCCATAATATTCCTTATTATCCTTTTAATGTCTGTAAGATCTTTAACATCCCCCATTTCATTTCTGATAGGGATAATTTATGTGTTTTCTTTTTTCATCCAGTTTTGCTAGAAGATTAACTTTATTAATATTCTCAAAGAACCAACTTTTGGCTTTGTTAATCCATTATGAACCAGTAGTTTTATTGCTAGCTTTTACCCAGTGGCCAGATAAGTTTCTATTTAACGAGTACAAAACACTTTTTACATACATGTTAAAGGCACACTTTAAAATTAAATACCCATTGCATTTTGAAGTTATTCTTACAAGCTAATATCTTTTTAAAGAATGATACTTTGTAAAACACTGTGTAATATTAAGCAAGAATTCTCGTGATCTGTCTGCAATGTATTGACTCTGATTTTTGCTTTTAATATTTTCTTTCTTCAACTTACTTTGGATTTAATTTTTTTATATTTCCCAAGCTGCTTCTTTTTCCTTTCAAATATATAAATATTTAAAGTTATAATAATTTAGGAAATAAGTAAAATTCTACTTATTTGGCTTTTATTACTTTACCAGGGGCCCGGTACACAAAATTCATGCACTGGGGGTGGGGGTTCCTCAGCCCAACCTGCCCCCTCTCACATACTGGGAGCCCTCAGGGGATGTCCTACTGACAGCTTAGGCCCGCTCCCCGGGGAGCAGTCTGGCCACCCTTTGTGGGAGGCAACCTGGCTGATCAGGAGAAGGCACCAGCCCCATCACCTCGCTGCTGCAGCCACTGCCAGTCACCGCAGCCACCAAGGTGTTTTCATCAACACGGACTCCAGTCCCTTCACCATGAAAAAATGACAACTTTCTTTAGGCATTTTCAAAATGTGTCTTTATAGGATATGCATTTCTTTCTTTCTTTCTTTCTTTCTTTCTTTCTTTCTTTCTTTCTTTCTTTCCTTCTTTCTCTTTCTTTCTTTCTTTCTTTCTTTTTTTTAACCTTCACCTGAGGATATGTTTCCATTGACTCTTAGAGAATGTGGAAGAGAAAGGGAAAGACAGAGAGCAACATCAAAGTGAGAGGAATACTTTGTTTGGTTGTCTCCTGCATGAGCCCCGACCTGGGCCCTGGCCAGAGAGAAGCTTGCAACCTAGGTACATGCCCTTGATCAGAACTGAACCCAGACCCTGCTGTCTGCAGGCCGAGGCATTATCCTCTGGGTCAAACCAGCTAGGGCAGGATAGGACATTTCTTAGCCCTCCAGCAATGGACCTTCATTTTTTTCTCCAGAAGTGTGGTGGAAAAACCCTAGGTCACCCTTTTGAATTCTTATTACCCAAGTTACTAAGCATATTACCAGTGGCACACAGAGGGCTTAGCCAATGTTTCCTCTACAGTTCACACCAATCGTGGGCTGGGCTCTCCCAGGCTTAAAGCCTCTGGACGTAGCTTTAGGCCTGGGCAGGGGCCCTCCAGCTCCTCTGATCACCAGTTCCGCCCCTGCCCAGGCCTGCCCAGGCCAAAAGCCTCTTGGGCAGGAGCAGAGCCCCAGCTCCCTGCGATCACCAGGGGTCTGCTCCTGCTCCCTGCAATCTATCGCTGGGGATCCGCTCCTGCCCAGGTGATCAATCGCTGGGGATCCGCTCCTGCCCAGGCGACCAATCACTGGGGATCCGCTCCTGCCCAGGCGACCAATCGCTGGGGGTCCGCTCCTGCCCAGGCGACCAATCACTGGGGATCCGCTCCTGCCCAGGCGACCAATCGCTGGGGGCCCGCTCCTGCCCAGGCGACCAATCGCTGGGGGCCCGCTCCTGCCCAGGCGACCAATCGCTGGGGGCCCGCTCCTGCCCAGGCGACCAATCGCTGGGGGCCCGCTCCTGCCCAGGCGACCAATCGCTGGGGGCCCGCTCCTGCCCAGGCGACCAATCGCTGGGGGCCCGCTCCTGCCCAGGCGACCAATCGCTGGGGGCCCGCTCCTGCCCAGGCGACCAATCGCTGGGGGCCCGCTCCTGCCCAGGCGACCAATCGCTGGGGGCCCGCTCCTGCCCAGGCGACCAATCGCTGGGGGCCCGCTCCTGCCCAGGCGACCAATCGCTGGGGGCCCGCTCCTGCCCAGGCGACCAATCGCTGGGGGTCCGCTCCTGCTCCTTGCCTAAAGCTTCTGGCGGAGGATTTCGGCTTGGGCAGGAGTAAACCCCCAGCTCCCTGTGATCGATTACAAGGGGTCCACTCCTGCCCAGGCCTTACCTCACAATGACCTGGGTGCCAGGATATTCCTGGAACATAGGTGCTGGGCGCCTATGTATGCAAATTAACCGCCATCTTGTTTGGGTTAATTTGCAGAGTCACTCTGATTGGCTATAGGTACGGTCAATTTACATGTTTGTCTATTATTAGGTAAAACTAGAGACCTGGTGCATGAAACTCATGCACAGGTGGGGTCCCTAGGCCTGGCCTGCTATTAGGGCCAATCTGTGGAGCGACCAGAAGGGCGACTGGGGGTTCCCCATTGGCACCTGGACTGGGGAGGCCGCTCCTGCATTGAGCATCTGCCCCCTGGTGGCCAGTGCACATCACAGCATCGTTCAGTCGATTTGCAAATTAAGCTTTTATTATATAGAATTTCTATGGTTATTGAACCTTAAAAGAAATTCCTAAATCTTTTTTAGTGAACATTTTCTAGGAGAATCAATAAAATCTACCCAGAAGGGAAGTATGCATATAAATCTAAAGAGTGATGATAAGGATGTTGAAAGTCTAACATTCCTGTTATATAACTCTTAGATTTTCATTCCATTCCAAACTGGGTATGTGTTTATTCTAAGAATGCTTGGATTTTAAAAATTCTCAGATCCTGTTTTGGATACTATGTTATAATTACAAGTGACTCATTCATCCATACTCAGGTTTTTGGATGCAAATGAAATTATGACTTCAGTTAATTTTAATGCTTTGACTATACCAACTGCGTACACTTTCGAGATGAAACCTTCTTGTTACTAAGTATCTCAGTTAATGTAATGAATAATTTTTCTTATTTATTGCTTACACTATCTTTTTATATTTACCTTTGGAAATCTAACCTCCCCCTTTCAATAGTTCACTTTGAGTCCTAATTTTTAAACACCAAAAATGCTACTGCACATATATTTTATTTTCTTTATCCTTTTTGTGGACAGTAGCAAAAATTATTTCCAGCATAAAACTCCTTGAAGAACGTTTTTAAAAAGGAATGATTGTGCTATGAATTTTTCAAAATCAACCCAAGTCAAGATATACATACAACCAAAAGAATGTCTGTATATTTTAGAGAGCATAAAATATTTTTCCTAATTCATCTTTGAAATCATAAATTACAATGACATTATCAAATTAAGTCAGCTAGGCCTGGCCGGTGTGGTTCTGTGGTTGAAGCGTCAGCCCGTGAACCAAAAGGTCTCAATTCCTGGTCAAGGGCACATAACTAGTACCTGGGTGGCAGGTTGATCTGGGCACATTACAGAGGCAACCAATCCATCTCTCCACCTCCTCCCCCCCCCCCCCCCCCCCCCGCTTCCCATTCCCTTTCCTCTCCTCCCTTCCACTCTTAAAAAAAAAAAAAAAAAAAAAAAAATCAATGGAAAAAATATCCTTGAATGAAGATTAACAGCAACACACACACCCACACACCAAAAAAAAAAAAAAAAAAAAATTAAGTCAGGTAGTAGGAAGCAATCGGATACATTTTACATTGGCATCAGGTTAGTTGGGGGACAGAGGGCGGAATGGAAAGCTACTTAATTTCCTGAGTCAAGAGATGATATAATTCAATGGAATGAAAGATGACTTTTGTTTCTAACAATTTTCTCTTTAAAAAATAAGTAAAATTTTAAAAATCATCTCATTTCAATATATTTTTTTAAAACCCAACAGTTTGCCCTAAGACAAATTTGTATAATTAAACACTTCAAAACATAATATGGCATGTGTAAAACATAATATGGCATCAGCTACTTATATAGATCACTTTATTAAAATAATAGAAATTGTATGAAAATCAGCACAATACTTCATTTATTTATTGTATAAGTTTGGCAAACAGCACAAAAATCCAGCAATATTTTGAACACGTAAAAAAGTCAAATGCTGAACAGTACTGGAGAATTTTTTTTTACATAATTACTAATAATGAGCACATGTAAGATTCCGCAAAGCTAGCAAACTGGGGTGCTTGGCTTCTGAACATATACCACAAAAACACATCAAAAAACAATATAATTTACCTTTACAAAAATCACAGCCAAGCCATAGAAAAGAAGGATGCTAATAATGAAGATACAAACATACATGTGTACTACATACATCTCATACATTGAAACGCTACATACATCTTGTACCCTGAAATGCCATGTGTAGAGAGCCAAGCAGAGTAAATTCAGGCTCCTCACTGAGGTTAGGAATCATTTGAGAAGAATTTAATGCTTTTATGTAACATACACAATTCTATTATAAGCAGTTCCTAGATCATAACAACGTATTCTATTATATATCTGAGAAGTTGAGTCTTTTTTGTTGGCAGTATAAAATTTCTGACCAGTATCAAAATTCTGATAAAACACAAATTAAAGGCATTTTCTAGTATATGCAAATGTCATAGGGGGCATCAATGAATGTGAGAGAAAATCTTAGATTTCACACTAAGTTTCTGCTGAGCTTTGTCAAACCAAACAGCTCAACTATAAGGCAAGAAAAAATAACCCCCTACAACAGATTAGTGAGTCTTACCACGTAAAGTTAGGAATTCAACCTTAGGGGAAAATTCTCTACATAAACGGATCTAAAATAGCTGGAATTGAAATGAACATCTAGAAATTACCCAACATCGTGACTCAGTCATTGGTTCAGAAGCCTGACAAACAATCTGTTGGTATATTTTATCAAATTAACTTTTTGGAATCAGCACCAATCCCCAAAACCTCAAATTATAATATTTAATCTTCATTGAAATACATTCTTTTGTGCTATATAAATACAACTACAATCAAATTAAAGACAGCTGAATTTAGTCAACTTATATATTTTTGTGTAGACTGGGTAGCAACTTAAATTATTATTTATTTACTTGTGCTTCTGTTTTGGGGCACTTTGATTGAAGAGAAATTCATTTCACAGGATTACATCTTGCTAAAGCATTCCTTAGCATTGGTCCAAACTTGAATTCCCTTAGAAACAAACACAAAAAGAACTTTAAACTGTGAATCTGAAAGGATCCTGAAAGCCCAAGTATTTAGCTTCCTGGTATGCTTTGTTTGCTTTTGTGAATAATTAACAAGTCCAGAAACTATGACACTTTCTGGTAATAGCTAACATATGTGAACGTCTAAAAAAGTAGGAAAATCATTTGTATGAGCCTCTCTTCAAAATGCAGGCAGAACTCCTACAACTTTTTTTTCAAAATTTAGTTTTTAAGCATCAAAACATAAACTCATTTACTCATATCACATATTCTTAGCATTTCTACTTATAAACTAAACACATTTTCATTCAGTTTTTCTATGTAATATTTGAAAAAAAAAGACAAAAACCTTATTAGTCTAACAATTAAATATAAATTAATGAATTATCAAATTATTACTCTAATAACTGTTTTGATAGAAATCAATTAGAGGCCCAGTGCGTGAATTCATGCACGGGAGGGGAGGGGTGTCCTCAGCCTGGTCAGTAATTGGGGCCCATCTGTGGGGGGGAGGGGCCGGAAAGGGGCGGCCGGCCAGCCGGGGGAAGGGACCGTGGGAGGTTGGCTGTGGGAATACACTGACCACCAGGGGGCAGCTCCTGTGTTGAGCATCTGTCCCCTGGTAGTCAGTGTAAGTCACAGCAACTGGTGGACAGGTTATTTGGTTGCTTAGGCTTTTATACATATAGATTATCGAATCCCTCAACAGTTCTGGCAAGCTGTGTAGCACAAAGCTAATCAATATATATAAAAGCCTAAGGGACCAGACAACAGGCCAGTAGCTTGATGTGCACTGACCATCGGGGGCAGATGCTCAATGCAGGAGCTCCCCCTGGTGGTCAGTGAGCTCCCGCAGTGGGAACACCACTCAGCTGACAGACAGTGCCAGACGCTGGGCTCACGGCTGGCGAGCACAGCTGCGTCAATGCGAGCCTCTCTCGCGGACACTCCTCCTCCATGCCCGGGCAGCGGCAGCAGGCACAGCAGGGCCGGGATGAGTGGAAGCAATGTGGCAACTAGCCCAGGCTCAGGCTCTTCCCCAGCCGCCTGCCACTTCACACACTCCTTTGTGCTGTGTGGGATAACCGGACACTGGGCTGGAGCCCAATGAGCTGGCAGGTAAGGCTGGGCTGTGTGGCTCAGAGGTCCACTGATCCCCACAGGCCAGGCCGAGGGGCCCCACCGGTGCATGAATCTGTGCACCAGGCCTCTAGTAAGATAAATTATACCTAACATGCTTACATAAGAAGGTATGATTGTAGACATGTAACAGTAAAATCTAAAGTATTTTTAAAATAAACAAGATACATAGTCTCTAATAAACTACTAAATTATGAAGAATGAATCCTATACAATAAAAGACTAATATGTTTAGTGTCTGACAGTTTGTTTGACCAGTTGCTATGACACACACTGACCACCAGGGGGCAGACACTTTGGTAGGTTAGCTTGCTGCTGGGGTCCGGCCAATCGGGACCAGGCAAGACGCGTTGGATACGCCCTGGAGCCCTCCTGCGGTGCCTCCCCAGCTCCGATCATGCATTGATGGGGCCCCTCAGCCTAGCCTGTGAGGATCCGACTGAACCTGGCAGTCCAATATCCCCAAAGGGTCCCACCCTGTAAGAGGGTGCAAACCAGGCCAACGGACCCCCATTGGTGCAAGAATCCATGCACCAGGTACCTAATAATTTAATATTTAAATGTTAAAATGTGTCTATAATTATCAAAGTTTCAAATGATAGGAAAAAAAACAAGAATCTTTTTAGTTTTTTTCTTTCTTGATAAGATACAAAAAGCAAATAAAAATTTTAAAAACACACAAAAACCCTTTAAAATGCTTCAGATTGGCTGGATAAAATAGTATTTAATAAACAGAGTATTTCTTGTTAGATGTCTCATGGATATCTTATTTTGACAGTGCTTCCCCCTGGTAGTCAGTGCATGCACTGTCAAAATAGAATATCCATGAGATATCAACTGGAAACACAAACATTGCACACTAGCACATATAATGCAATCTTGCTTTTGTAGGGAAGAGGAAAGTATGTATTTTCTAAATAACTGTATATATGCAAAAACACCTGGAAGAATGGATACACATGATGAGATTTCTAAAAGGAATTTGGGGCAGAAGGCTAAGATGCTTCTGGATTATTTGAAATTTTTCAATGAACATTTTGTTTTTATGACAATTTTAAAAATAAACTTGAAAATCGATCAAGTATTCTTTAAAAAGCCTCAGCCCCCTTGATTCAACAAATTAGAAAATTCACTATCAGAAAGGCTGACCAGTGGAGAGAACCAACATGGCAGCGTAGGCAAATGCATGTACTCGCTGCTTCCCACACCTCATAAAAATTACAACTAAAATACAGCAGAACCACCATCATTCAGAACCAGTTGAATAGAAGTCGTATAATTAGAAATTAAAAAGAAAGCATATTGAGACTGCTAGGCAGGGTGGAGGTGGGGAGCGGGCTGGTCTGACACCCACATGTGGCTTTTTTTTTTTTTTTAATCTGTTTTGTGGGTCAACTTTTGATATGCTCATACAGAAGTTCTGAAGAGAATCTTATACTTTTATTTTTAAATATATATTTTATTGATTTTCTACAGAGAGGAAGAGAGAGGGATAGAGAGCTAGAAACAACAACGAGAGAATCATCAATCAGCTGCCTCTTGCACACCCCCTACCGGGGATATGCCCGCAACCCAGGTATATGCCCTTGACTGGAATCGAACCCGCGACCTTTCAGTCCGCAGGCCGATGCTCTATCCACTGAGCCAAACCGGTGTCGGCAACATGTGGCATTTTTAAAATTTTTAATGAGAGAGAGATACCTCAGCTGCAGAGGCCTCCCATGAGGAGCAAGGGCTCCACAAGCTCTCAGCGAGGGTTCCAGTGATGAATGGGAAGTCCCTATAACTTCAGGCAGTAAAAACCCATGGGGATTGTGGCTAAGTTGACACAGAAGCTGCCGGAGCCCCAGCAGTTCCTCTTAAAGGGCCCTGACTTACTGGGGCTTGCTCCCTCTGAGCTCCAGCGCTGGGGCAGTGGTTTGGGGGGACATACAGGGAGGAACTGGATTGTTCTGCATCAGAGCAATAACTTGGGGGCGGCTTTCTCCCACACAGGGGTGCTCACAGGGTTCCTCGTTTCTAGGACATCCCCTGTCACAGAGCTGACCTGCAGCTATGTCTGAGTTTCCATCACTGTGGCCCACACTGTTTGCTCTACCCTGGTGATTCCAAGACCCCACCCCACCCAATTTGCAGCTTTACTCAAGCTGTTTGCAGATATGAATGGATTGCCCTGGCTCAGGCTTCAGACTTTTCTAAAGTCTCTCAACAAGCAGCAGCTGGCATCAGAGTGCCCACACCAATCAATAAGAGGCCCAAGACCTGGTATTAGCACCAGCCTGCCTTGCTTCACAGTTTGGCCTTTCCTGGGCACTTCCATGCCCAACATAAATAGCGGCCACCTGCAAATTGGTCTGTAGCTCCTGCTGGGTGGCTCCAGGACAGTGGCTGAATTTGCACATCCTGGAAGGCCCCAGAGCCAATGGACCCAGGGGACAGCTTCAGACCACACCAGATTACAACTCTACACATCTACAAGCGACACACTCAAGGGGCAGACTCAGGGAACACCAAAGCTCCACTGAAGCAAGTCCTGCTCCATAGGGGTGTCTCCTGCACAGCAGCTCCTCCACTGCAGCTGGTCCTCACAACCAAGTGGCCAGGAGATCAATTCCTCCCACTGATGCCAACAGCAATCAAAGCTCAATTACAACAAGACAATACACACAGCCCACACAGAGGTGCATCTAGAGTAAGCAGCTCAGGGGACTGGGGAGGCTGAGCCATTGGGCCCTAATGTCACCTACTACACAAGGCCACTCTACCAATTCCAGGAGACATAGCAGCTCTACCTAATACATAGAAGCAAACACAGGGAGGCAGCCAAAAGGTGGTGGAGATAAAGAAACATGTCACACCCTAGCTGGTTTGGCTCAGTGGGTAAAGTGTTGGCCTGCAGACTGAAGGGTCCCAGGTTTGATTCCAGTCAAAGGCATGTGCTCAGGTTCCGGTCAAAGGCTTGATCCCAGTAGGGGGCATGCAGAAAGCAGTTGCTCAATGATTCCTATCACTGATGTTTTTCTCTCTCTCTCCCACTCCTTTCCTCTCTGAAATCAATAAAAATATATTAAAAAAGAAAAAGAAACATATCACACACACACGCACACACGCACACACACACAAAAAAACACCAAAAAAAATGAAAGAAACATTTCACAAAATAAAGAACAGATGAAAACTCCAGAAAAAGAGCAAAATGAAATAGAAGTAAGCAAACTACTAAATACAGAGTTCAAAACAATGGTTATAAGATTACTCAAGGATCCTAATCAGAGTTTCAAAGGACTTAGCGAGAATTTCAAGGAGATTAGTGAGCACATCAAAGACATGAAAAAGGACCAATCAGAAATAAGCATACACTAACTGAAATAAAGAATAATTTATAGAGATTCAACAAGAGAGGATGAGGAGAATCAAATCAACAATTTGGAATATGAGAAAGCAAAAAACACCCAATCAGGAGAGCAAAAATAATACAGAATCCAAAAATATGAAAATAGTGTAAGGAGTCTCTGGGACAAGTGTACCGACGTTCACATTATGGGGATGCCAGGACAAAAGAGAGACCAAAATATTGGACACCTATTTGAAGAAATAATGCCGGAAAATAATGCCAGAAAACTTCCCTTATCTATCTGGTAAAAGAAATAGACTTGTAAACCCAGGAAGCCCAGAGAACCCCAAAATAGAGGAACCCAGAGAGGCCCACACCGGAACACATCGTAATTAAAATGCCAAAGGTTAAAGATAAAGAGAGAATCTTAAAAGCAACAAGAGAAAAGCAGTTAGTTACCCACAAGGGAGCACCCATCTGGCTGTCAGCTGATTTCTCAACAAACTTTGTAGGCCAAAAGGGAGTGGCAAGAAATATTCAAAGTGATGAATAGCAAGGACGCAACCAAGATTACTCTACCCAGCAAAGCTATCATTTAGAATTAAAGGTCAGATAAAGAGCTTCACAGATAAGAAAAAGCCAGAATTCATCACTACCAAACCAGTATTACATGAAATGTTGAAAGGTATTCTTTAGGAAGATGAACAAGAAGAAAAGGGGGTGGAGGAAAGAGATAAAAAATATGAATAAAATGGCAATGGGGATTGGGCCTAAACCAGCAGTTGGACATCCCTCTCATAATCTGGGACCACTGGCTCCTAACTGCTCACCTGCCTTCCTGCCTGATCACCCCTAAATGCCTCCCCCCACTGGCATGGTCACCCCCAACTGCCCCCCCTGCCAGCCTAGTTGCCTCCAACTACCCCCCCCAGCCAGCCTGGTCATCACTAACTGCCCCCCCCCCCCCCCACCATCCTGGTTGCCGTTACTGCCCTCTCTGCCAGCCTGGTTGCCCCCAACTGCTCCCCTCAACCCCCACCGGCCTAGTCATCCGTCACTGTCCCCCTCTGCCAGCCTGGTCACCTCTCACTAACTGCCTTGCCGGCCTAGTCACCCCATGCAGCCTGTTCGGTCATACATTGGGTTGTGATGGTGCTTAGGCTTTTATAGAGAGAGATATGCATTAACTACAGACACAGACAATAAGGGGTGGGGCGGGAACCAGGTGGAGGGGGGCAATGGGAGAAAAATACTCTCAACAATAAAGATTTTAAAAAAAAAAAAAGTTGACCAAAAAAACACAAGTGACATTTGCTTTTAAGGCTAATATTAATATTTTTATGAAAAATTTTTGGTTTATTGCTACTGTAATTTAGTATTTTATTATATTCAATTACCATTTTGAGTAGATAACATGATGAAACTTTATATTCCTGTTCTTGGGAAATAAGGTGACTATATACTCTAATTAATCTCATGTGAGTAATCTATTGCTTACTATAGTTATTATCTTAGGATACATGAGTTGACCCACAAGATATTCAAGGTATGACCAAATATACCTGCAGTAATATCCTTTTTTAATCAAAAAACTTATTTCTAGCATCCTCAAAAATCTAACCCTAAGGAAAGTGGGGGGGGGAAAGTTCTTTAAACCATTATATAAAATCTGCATTTTATTTTGGGAAAAGCAGCAAATGGTAAATCACAAGGAGCTTATTAGTAAGTCTTTTATAAAGAAAAAAAAGTAAACCACAAAAGCAAATCAAAAAACTTTTGTTACCTGATCTTTTGGACCACCCAAGATTTAAACTTTTTAATTGTATTTTAATTTTAGTGAGAGGAGCGGGAAAAAAGGAGAGAGAGAGAAACATTTATGTGAAACATCAATAGGTTTGCTTCCTACACACCCCTTACCTGGGATCAGCCTGCACCCTGGGCATGTGCCCTGACTGGGAATTGAACCAGCGATGCCCAACCAACCGAGCCACACTAGCCAGGGTAGACCACCCAAGATTTTAAAAAGCAGATAAGTAAGACTGTAAATGTGAAGCACCCTGTGAAACAGCAAGGCAGATAGTAGGAGTTGACAGGATAACAGCAACAGAAACACAAACTATACAGATTCAACCATCAGCATTTGCAGATTGACCAGTCATGACTTTAACTTCTCTTAGGTGACCCCAAAGATCCACAACATGAAGTAACTTACAATTTCACTGAGTCAAAAATGTGAATTAGCCCAATACTAAAGGAGCCCAGTTAACTGGTGTGTTAAGTCTGGTGTTTACGTCTGAAAATGTTTGTTCTTTACTGCTATTATTTTTTATACAAATGAAAAGGTCTAGGAAAGTGATTGGTTCCTAGCAAGAAAATAAAAACTTTGGATAAATTAAAACATGAGTGTTTACATGAGTGTGATTTTTCCTCTAAGAAGGTCTTCATAAATATAGGAATCTACTTTACTCTGTGGTTTACTGAGAAAATGAATGTTAAATTGCTTGATAAATTGTGAAGGGCTAGACAAATGTAAAGCACACAGATAGATCTAAGGTTATAAAAAAGTTGTTAAGGAATGTTTTATATTTTATTCTTACAACAGCATTTTAGAAATTGTCAAAAGACTTATTTTAACTAAAATTAGCTTCAATGTTTGCATCTTATACTACAGACATCAGCTACATGAAGGATATACTCTGACAACAAATCATAACCAAACAAATATAAGCTATTTTTCAATCAAAGTATCCATAACTGTTAGGAAGGATATTTTACTGTCCTATCTAGAGACAATCATATAATCAAAGTAATGTTAATATATTTTTTTAAATACAAGTGATAAATGGGGCACACAAATTTGAAACTTCAAATGAGTGAAGATTCAGTAACTGATATTTTGGTTATGATTCTTCTTTTAAAATTAAGTAGAGCCCTAGTCAGTTTGGCTAGAAGATATAGCATCACCCCATGGACTGAAGGGTCCCGGGTTCGATTCCAGTCAAGGGTACGTATCTCAGTTGCAGGTTCCCCAGCGCTGGTCTGGGTGTGTACAGGAGGCAACCAATGAATGTGTCTCTCTCAGATCAATATTTCTCTCTATCTCTCCCTCTCCCTTCCACCACTCTGTAAAAATCAACAGAAAAATATCCTCGGCTGAGGATTAACAAAAAAATAAAAAAGGAAAAAATAAAATTAATTTGATAAATTGGGAAATATTATGGAAGGGAAGAAGAATGGACTTTAAAAACAAAAATGATACTTTGATTCAAACAGGATTAGTTTATTTAAATTTTGTTTTCTTTTCTTTTTTATTTATTGGTTTGAGAGAAAGAGAGAAAGAAATATCAATTTGTTGTCCAAACAAATATAAGCTATTTTTCAAACCTGAAACCTTGGCACATTGGGATGATGCACTAACCAACTGAGCAACCCAGCCACGGCCAGTTTTATAAAATTTGTAAGCACTTCTGCATGCACTTGTATCTTTACTGAAACCAAAACCCACCTTTTTGCACATACTAATCTGCATGACTGCATAGCTTATGAGAGCCTCCTTTAAATCACGGTTCTTCTGCTCCTTGAAGCGTTCAATATCGGCCCAAGCATTTTTCACAAATTCTCTGAAATAAAAGGCATAGTCATTGTTATTATAACTTAAATTAAGTGAACTATATCCTATAAATTCAAATAACCAGTTCTCATTTGAGTTGGTTTTTGTATTTTAACAGAGGAAAAAGCTTTTCCTTGCGTAAGATCTATTTTTTTAATATGTTATTGATTTCAGAGAGGAAGAGAGGAGGAGAGAAAGAGATAGAAACATCAATGATGAGAGGGAATCACTGATTGGCTGTCTCCTGGAGCACACCCCACACTGGGGATCAAGCCTAACTGGGAATCAAACTGTGACCTCCTGGTTCATAGGTCAACGCTCAACTACTGAGCCATGCCCAGCCAGGCAGATATATTTTTCTCTCCCTAAAAATTACAGTGAGAGAAAAAGCAAATATCCTCCCTCCTACATTTTAATAATCTGCATTTTTGCCACAAGAATTTCAGCTTCAAATCCTACATAGGATTTACATAATAAAGAGGTAATTATGCAAATTGACCCTCACACCTTCTCACAAGATGGCTGCACCCATGTGGTGAAAGATGGTCACCACAAGATGGCCAGCAGAGTAGGGCAGTTGGGGACGACCAGGCCTGCAGGGGAGGGTAGTTAGGAGTGACCAGGACACCAGGGGAGGGCAGGGGCAACCAGGCTGGCAGGGGAGGGCAGTTAGGGGTAATCAGACTGGCAGGGGAGCAGTTAGGCGTCAATCAGGCTGGCAGGGGAGTGGTTACAGAGTGATCAGGCAGGCAGTCAGGCAAGCAGTTGGGAACCAGCAGTCCTGGATTATGAGAGGGATGTCCAACTGCCTGTTTAGGCCTGATCCCAGTTGGACATCCCTCAAGGGGTCCCAGACTGGAGAGGGTGCAGGCTGGGCTGAGGGACACACACAACCCTGTGCATTAATTTTGTGCACCGGGCCTCTACTCTCTATATATAAATGCCTAAGCAACTGTTATGAATGAACAACACGTCAACCAGTTGCTGTAACATGCACTGACCACCAGGGGGCAGATGCTCAACACAGGAGTTGCCCCCCGGTGGTCAGTGCACTCCTACAGCCAACCTCCCGTGGCCCCTCTTCCCCCAGGCAACCAACCTCCTGTGGCCCTTGCCCCCCAGCTGGCCCCCCTTACAGGCCTCAATCGCCGGCCAGGCCCAGGGATCCCACCCGTGCATGAACCATGCACCAGCCTCTAGTTATTCCTATAAAACAGATATAGATGCCACATGAAGTTGCCTGCCTAGGTCACTGCAAAGTATATACTCTTTTTACCAAGATAGAATATATATCACATTTATCATGTATTTGCTTTAAATGACTACTACAGTTGCAAAAATTCTGACAATTTTTTGTCTATCTAACTCTATTTATGAAAGATTACTTTATTTGGTGCCAATGGTTCTAAAAATTACTCAAAACACCTCCAAATCAATGATATACTCTTTGTCTACCATGGTCTACTCACTGAATAACAGATGAAAACAATAAGGAAAGTGAGCCAAACGGTGATGGCAGATCAAAACTGAATTTCTAGAAATATTTATGGAATAATTACATGGCAAGCCCTATGCAAGATGCTGAAATATAAATAAGAAAAAGACATGATCACTGGCTTTGAAGGGTTTGTAATTTAGCCAGGGACACTCACTCAGAGCAACTCATCATCCAGTACAAAACCACCACAGTGCAGGGGCAGGAACCAAGTGCCACACAGCCTGTGAGGATAGGAGAAGGCTTCGCAAAGGAACAGAAGAGCTGGGCACTGAGGCTCACCAGGCATTTGTTAGATGACAGAAAAGGAAGGGCAGAGGGAATGTGCAAAGGATAGGATCATAAAAAGTGCAGGGAAATATTATGAAGCTGGAACTTTCTTCTTCCTTTCCCCCCACATTAAAACAAATGTTTCGCCAAAGCCGGTTTGGCTCAGTGGTAGAGCGTCGGTCTGCAGACTGAAAGGTCCCAGGTTCGATTCCAGTCAAGGTCATGTACATTGGTTGTGGGCACATCCCCAGTAGGGGGTGTGCAAGAGGCAGCTGGCCGATGTTTCTCTCTCATCGATGTTTCTGGCTCTCTCTCTCTCTCTCTTTCTCTCTGTTAAAAAAATATATAAAATAAAAATTGAAAAAAAAATGTTTCTATAACATATTTTTGATAACTCAAATTTCTTAGTAATTCAGTAACTGCATTTTAGAACAGTCACATCCAGGGATGCTAATGAAGCTGGCAATTGTTATAAAGCAACAATCCACCATATAATCTACATGACTGGCTTTGTTAAATACCTCAGCATTTTTACCTGCCTTCCAGATTTTTAGCCTTTAGCTGCTGTTCCCCTTCACTTATTTGTTCTTCAAGCACCTTTATTCTGGATTCTCTCTGCTCTGGAGTTTCTTGACCGAAGAGCTTGGTAGTCATTCCCTTCAAAGAAAATGTTCTCACAGTCTAAAAGGATTTAGAAACAAATGAATAAATAAACAAAATGTGATGTATGTAAACAATGAAATATTCAGTCATAAAAAGAAAGGAAATTCTGACACATGCACAACATGGATGAACCTTGAGGACATTATGCTGAGAGAAAATAAGCAGTCACAAAAAAAAAAAAAAAAAATTCTGTATAATTCTACTTACAGGAGTTATAGGATAGTCAGATTCACAAACAGAAAGCAGAATGGTGAGCCCTGGCTCGGTAGCTCGATGATTAGAGCATCATCCTGATATGCCAAAGTTGAGGGTTTGATCCCCAGTCAGGTCACACACAAGAATCAACCAATGAATACATAAATAAGTGGAACAACAAACTAATGTTTCTCTCTCTCTCTCAGAATCAATAAATAAATTTTAAAAGTTAAAAAAGAATGTGGAATAGTGGTTGCCAGTGGTTGGCAGAAGAGGGAAACTGAGGGTTGATGTTTAATGGATATGGTTTCAATTTTGTGAGATGAAAAGTGTTCTAGAGGTTGGCAGCATGTTCTTACTACTATACTACTGAACTGTAAACTTAAAAATGGTTAAGGTGATAAATTTTATGTTATATACAGTGAGTGGTCAGATTATTATGCGTTCAGAGATCATAATTATCTGGCCACTCAGTGTATATCCTATATAATAAATGGCTAATATGCAAATTATCCCTTCGACGAGGAGTTCGACCAGTAGGCAGCCCTGCCAACCGCCCATGTCCCCTCCCCCTGGCCAGGCTGGCCAGACTCCACCCATGCAGGAATTCATGTACCGGGCCTCTACACACACACACACACACACACACACACACACACACACACACACACACTGAGTGGCCAGATTATTATGCATTCTGAGATCATAATAATCTGGCCACTCAGTGTATATTTTACCACAAGTAAAAACTTTTTAAAAAAGGAAACAAAACTTTTGTCATTTCCCCCTAGATCACAAGCCTATAAACTAAGGGGCTCCTAATATTATTACTAATACTGAAATAATATGGAAGAGACAGAGTAAAATTCTAACTGAACTTCTTAATGAAATGGAAAACTTCTAGCTAAAGTGTTTCTATACTAATAAAAGCCTATGAGGTCATCACGCCCTCAGGCCATAACAATCCATCAGCTGGAGGCTGCATGTGCAGCAGGTGCATGTGGGTGGACGGGGACTTGACGCTGCATGCACAGTGCAGAGGCGAGTCCTGGTAGATCTACGTGGCGAGGCTTGGAGGCTTCACACAGCGAGGAGGCGGGTCCCGGCGGCTCTGTGCGGCGATGCCTGGGGGTCCCGTGGCACCGCACAGTGCGGAGGCAGGACCCCCGGCTCCATCCTACCTCTGTAGGGCAATCCATCAAGGAGCCCGGATGGGTGGGCAGGGCCTACCACTTTGAGGCAATTAATCGCGGGGCTCACACTATGAGAGGGCACAGGCCAGGCTGGGGGAATCCTCCCACAGTGCATGAATTTCATGCACTGAGCCTCTAGTTTCTTTATATTAGTGGTCATATTTTTCAGGCCAAAAACAAAAATAAACCAAACTAAAGAAACATTTAAAATCTGCATAACACACAGTAAAAATCTGCATGACCTTCCAGACATCATTTTGGATGAAGCCATGGCGGGGGCTGAAGCAGAGGCAGTTAGGGGCAATCAGGTAGGCAGGCAGAGGTGGTTAGGGGCGATTGGGCAAGGAGTCAGGAGATCGGTTAGGAGCCAGTGGACCCAGATTGCAAGAGAGATGTCTGACTGCCAATTTACAGGATCAGGCCTAAACTGACAGTCAGACATCCCCCAAGGGGTCCCGGATTGTGAGAGGGTGCAGATCAGGCTGAGGGACATGCCCCCACAACTCACAACCCCGTGCACTAATTTCATGCACCAGGCCTCTAGTCTATACTAGTATATATAAAAGCCTAAGAGACCTTACAACTGGACGGTAGCTCTGACATGCATTGACCACCGGGGTCAGACTCTCAATGCAGGAGCTTTCCCTTGCCAATGCGCTCCTACAGCCAATCTCCCACAGCCAGCCAACCTCCTGCGGTCCCTCCCCCCCACCCCCCCACCCCCCCCCGCCCCACTGGCAAACCTCCCATGGTCCCTTCCCCGGCTGGCCCCGATCGGGCCTGGGCAAGACAGCCCCAATCGGCCAGGAGGGATCCCGCCTGTGCACGAATTCATGCACCAGGCCTCTAGTCTTTAATAAAAACAGGATGCCTACGTCCAAGCATTAAGGTTTACTGCTTTAACATTTCTTTAATCCCTGGAGTTTGTGCAGGGAAACATTTTTCTCTTCACATGTAGCAGTAGAGAACCAAGCTCCCTGTAAAAGGACTGGGAGTTTCCCCTGGGTTTTAAAAATAAATTGAGCCTAATATATACCTGTTTGATGGTCAAAGGTCTTTCCCCATAAAGATCTTTGATTTTTCATACTCATAGCAAGTGGGTACCTATCAGTACCTTTGAAACTAAAGTACTTGATAATATAAATGGAAGCATTGTCACTACTTCATTACTTCTAGACTGTGTGCTCTCACCACGACAGCCAATTTATGCCAATAAGATAGCAGTGGAGTAGAAAGCTGATTACAGAAATGACCTAAGCCTAATACAATAAGATATGGAATTTTCTTCACAAATGCTCACTGTAAGCATTCAAGAATCAAATATACAAAAAGCTCCTTGTAAAGAGAGATACACTGATTCTGAATGGAAATGGCTTTTCAAAGTAAACTTTCTATAATATACCTTATAAAATTAAATCTGACGAAGGTTATTATTTCAATCCCAAAGAATAATGTTTTCTCACTTGAACTTAAGTAGAAATGAAATGACACTTATTACACAGAGCAATGTTAGCAAAATATAATACTATAGCTTTTATTTTTTTATATCAAGATCACAACCCAAAGAATTATAAATCTGCCCAAAAATTATTCCCCTGTTAAAGCTACAGGCATCCTGAGCAGTACAACTACAGCTCATGCCACATAAGGCCTGCTACAGTAATACCAGAATTCTAAATGGAAAACCACTCACCCCAGTTGCCAGTTCCTCACATTGCTGCTTCTTAGATGCTAAGTCCTGAGCGGCCATCTCCAAGTCATATTGCATAAGTTCATGTTTCCTGCACACAGCCCTAGGGATGAAAAAGAATGCTGCCATTTAATTTTTATGGCTTCTCTTTTATCATCTTAAAAAAATTTTCAGGGGTAAAGGGGAGGCATCACAATGTCTTGGAAGGGTCAGAAATTGTGTATCCAGAATTTTCAAGTTTAAATATAGTTGCCCAACATTAAAAATTAAACCTAGCAAAACCTAAGTATAAAAACTTTATATGCCTTAAAACAAAAGGTTGTTTTCTAGATACTTGTAATTTTTTTCAATAAACATCTAAAATTGCCCTCGCCAGTTTGCTCAGTGGCTAGAAAGTCAGTCTGCAGATAGAAGGGTCCTGGGTTCAATTCCAGTCAAGGGCATATGCCTGGGTTGTGGGCGTACAGCAGTCAGCCAATCAATGATTCTCTCTCATTATTGATATTTCTATCTCTCTCTCCCTCTCCATTCCCCTCTGAATTCAATTTTAAAAAGTTTTAAATAAATATCCAAAATTATCACATCATAAAATTTTTTTTATATAATATAGAAACTAATGCTACCATCTCACATAGCAACTGAGTATTCTTTAAAAATACTAGTATATCTCAAAGCTTTATTCTTTTTTATTTAGAAATGTCTATTAGTTTTTAATATCATAAAATTAATCCTTGCTCGCTGTAAAAACAATTCTAATACAGGAATGCACAAAATTAAAAAAAGTTTCAAGAACCTTCTCTTTTCCCCAATCCCCCTATCCAGACACAATCCATGTTAACAGATGACATATATCCTTTCAGACTTGAGCTAGGCATTTACAAATGTATATATCTACAACCCTAGTGATTTCACATCTTTTCTTACTTAACTATATGCCATAAACATCCTATATAATAAAAGCCTAATATACAAATTGACAGAACAGCAGAACGACCAGAGGAACAACTGGTCGCTATGACTCGCACTAACCATGCTCAATGCAGGAGCTGTCCCCAGCCTGCAGGCCCCAGGCCAGCCAAGGCAGGTGCCAGCAGGGGCCCCTCTATCACCCCGCTGCTCAACCTGCAGAGGGAGGCGACTGGTGGCAATGACAGGAGGCAGGGCCAGAGAGCGGCAGGACCAGGCTGGCCAAGGCAGGTGCCAGCAGGAATGCCCTGATCACCCTGCCAGTCACCCCACAGACTGACATTGATCTCCAGCCAGGCAGGCCTAGGGAACCTACCCTTGCAAGAATTTTGTGCACCAGGCCTCTAGTATTTCCATATTAATACATGTTAATCTTTTCTAGAGTTTTAAAGAAAATTCCACTGTATTCAGCAACCTCCTATTCCCTGGTAATGTGGAAATACCTTGGTGAAACTACTTACCACTCAAAGCTCTAGAAGAAAAGATTAACAATGTTATGTTTTCATACCAATTACTGAACAGGTAAAGAAATATTGCTCTACTGTTTTACTAACCATTTTTTTTCTAATAGAATTTTTAAACTGTTTTTAAAAATGACAAAAAATTACCAAAAGTGGTTACAATAAAAGCTACTATTATAGGAAAATATTAATTTTTCTAAGATGAATAGAAAAAAATATAGTAACTTCTTAATTAATATGACCACCTATCAGCGAGTTCTGTTTGGCTTTATAGAAGATACCAAAGAATAGAAGATAAAGTCCTGATATTAAGAAGTTTTATAGCCATTACTAAGGAGGTAAGATCACAGGTGTGAAAAAAATTACAGTATAAAAATGGCAGAATTAGCCGGGACCGGTTTGGCTCAATGGATAGAGCGTCGGCTTGGGGACTGAAGGGACCCGGGTTCGATTCCGGTCAAGGGCATGTACCTTGGTTGCGGGCGCATCCCCAGTAGGGGGTGTGCAAGAGGCAGCTGATCGATGACTCTCTCTCATCGATGTTTCTAACTCTCTATCTCTCTCCCTTCCTCTCTGTACAAAATCAATAAAATATATTTAAAAAAAAAAAATGGCAGAATTAGAATAGATAGCCCTGGCTAAGTGGCTCAGTTGGTTGGAACATCATCTCATACAGATGTTTTTAAGTGTACAGTATAATGGCATTAAGTACTGTACAAAAAGTTGTGCGTTCAATTCCTGGTCAGGGCACATACCTAGGTTGCTGGTTTGATCCCTAGTTGAGGCATACACGGGAGGCAACTGATGCATGTTTCTATCACATTAATGTTTCTCTCTCTTTCACAAATCAACAAACATATCAAGTGAGGATTTTAAAAAGGCAATATACAACCTAGTAAAAGATAGTGTTACATACATATTCAATCTATAATTTGCTTCCAATCTTCAAATTAAAAAAAGTACGAAGAACAACACACAGACACTTGAAGCCTGAGACTGACAGCTTTTATCAATATATTTAGAGGCCCAATGCACATAATTCGTTCTAGGGGCTTCGCTCTAGCAACCCCAGCTTCATCTGGAAAGTCGTCCAGAAGGATATCCAGAAGGTTGTTTGGCTGTTTCGTGTAATTAGCATATTAGCTCTTTATTATATAGGATGTATCAAGGACAGGAATTACCTTAAATTTCTGTCTAGCGCTCTGCAACACAGAGGACTACAAAGAGACCTCATTCAATATCTGGAGAAATTAATTAATTTAAAATCTTTTTATTCATTAAAAAACTTTACTATCTCTATTTTAGAGCACCATGTATATAGAGTGGTGACCAGCTGCATCTCTAACACTTATACTTACCGTAGGGCTTCTGCATAAAAAAGATACTCCTTTAACTGATCTGCATAATGCTCTTCATCTTCCAAAATATCATCAATAGAAGATGCATACCTATTTAAAAAATATTATAGAAGCATTTATCAGGACATTCTAAAAAAGTGCTATTCAAAGCATAATCCATAGACCATTTACTACCCATCGGTGACAAAGTACAGAAAATGAGAATAAGCATTTAGAAGCATTTATAGCAATTTCTAATTACCATGACAATATTATTGTATTTTACTATAATGTTTCAATCAGCTTGAAAATAAAAAGTAAAACAAACCAAAAAATGGCCATTTTTACAAGGAGCTTAAGGAACACTGTAAGACAAGAATATACTTTGTTCAAAAATAATATAAAAGAGCTATAAAATCTGTAGAAAGAATAATAGTATAATAGTGTTCTTGGTAGCAACTACATACAGTAAGGCCAAAAACTATCGAAAGAAAAGTTGAGCAAATAAAGATTACAGAAAACTTTAGGAGCTTTATTTTATTAGAATTCTCAATAAATCTGTTTTGATTCGAACAAGCCCCTCGTTGTTAGGCCACTCTTGGTCCTGGACCTGAGTCTTTCCTGTACAGAAATGTGATGGCTCTCCATAGTGCTTCTCCAAATCTACAACCACATATCGGAACACCTCTATAAAATCTTCCCAGATTCCTTCAGTCCTCATTCATCACTCCGGATATTTATCAACAATTTAGGACGTAGGTTGTATCAAAGTAGACTCAAGTATTGATTTTATTTTCCTGGTCACATTATAAATTTTGTAAGGACATAGGCCATGTCATTTACTTTAGTATAGTCATGCTTTTTTCAAATTAATTCCAATTCCCTAGCATCAGAATAAAAGAAAAATAAACTTTATGTTTCCACGCCTGCTTCATATAGGCAAGGAAACATAGTCCACTGTAAACTAAGGTTCACTGAAAAGTGATGTGCCTATGGGATTTATAAAAGTAGGCATATTACAACTTCTGTAATTACAAATTTACATCTGTAGAGTGTGGAACATATTCTAAGAATCATTGCTTTGAGTAAGAAAAAATACATTTAGCTCATAAACCTGTGATTCTGGAAAGTTAATGTTAAAAAAACAAAACAGAAGAACTGCAGGCCATGGGGCTTGAAAATAGGAAACAGTGTAGGGATAAACACATAGTGGTAAAGGATTTCAGCTACCAGTAGTAACATTAGTTTTATTTAATACTTTACAATCAATTGAAGGAATACTAAATTCCTGCAAACACTGAAAATGTTACGTCAAAAAAATGCAGGAAGACTTCCTAATAATCTGGATGAAAAGTAGCCAGTTAGCCTAAATACAGCCCAAAGAAAAATAATACTTAGATAAAATTAATGTTTTAATTTTTATTACTGAGTTGTAACTCATATCTTATAGTTAGAAATATTTACTCCAAGTCTATGACTTGCCTCTTCATTATCTTAATGGTGTCTTTTCTGTTTGTATATGTGATAAAATATATGTAACATAGAATTTACCTTTTAGATAATTTTTAGTGTACAATATAATGGCATTAAGTACATCCACATTGTTGCAAACATCAGCACCATCCGTCTCCCCAACTAAAACGGTATCTACTGAACAGTAAACTCCTATCTTCCTCTCCCCCATAGAAACTTTTGATAGGCAAATTTTTTAATTTTGATGAAGAACAATTTACCATTAAAATATTTTTCTTTTCATGTCCTTTTAAGAAATCTTTGCTTACTCAAAGGTTACAATAATATTTTCCTGTTCTCTACTAAAATACCTAATTTTATCTTTTACACTTATGTATATAACCCAAATTGAATTAGTTTTTATATAAGATATGAGATATGCCTCAAGGTTCATTTTTTCCCCTCATGTAGATATCCAATAAATTTCCAAAAACATTTCTTGAAAAGGACTATATAACTGTAGATTTACTAGTATTTCTGAACTCTATTCTGTTCCATTGATCTGTTTATCTCAATACTTTACTATCTTTAAATAGTAAGTCTTGAAATCAGGTAATATATTCCAGGTTTTGTGGAGGTTTTTCAAGATTATTCTGGCTATTCTAGATCCTCTGAATTTCCACATACATCTTAGAATCAGCTTACCAATTTCTATTAAAAAGTCCCTGGAATTTTAATTATGGCTACAATCCATAAAGAATTGTCACATTAACACTACTGAGTTCTCCAATCCATAAGCATGAGTTATCTATTAATTTAGGTCATCTTCAATTTCTCTCAGCAGTGTTTTTATATAAAGTCTTCAGTGCAGAGGTCTTTCATATCTTTCATTAAATTGATCTCTAAGTATTCTGGTTTGTATTATAATAAATGCATAGATAAGTGGAACTACAAATCAATGTCTCTCTCTAAAAAGCAATAAAATTTTTTAAAGTATCTGGCTTGATGCTATTATAAATAGCACTGTTTTAATATTTTTGTTTTCTAATTGTTGCTAGTATATCAAAGCAATACTTTTTAATATATTGATCATATATCCTGCATTCTTGTGGGTTTTTTATTTTTGTTTTGTCTTTTGTTAATCCTCACCCACAGATATTTTTCCACTGATTTTTAGGAAGGGTATAAAAGGAAAGGAAAGACAGAGGGAAACATCGATGTGAGAGAAACACATCAATTAGTTGCTTCCTGCACAAGCCCCTGACCAAAGCCATGGCCAAGGAGGAGCCTGCAACCAAGGTACATGCCTTTGACCAGAATTAAACCTGGGACCCTTTGGTCCGCCGGCTGACACTCTATCCACTTAGCCAAACTGGCTAGGGCTACTGCAATTCTTATTAAATTCAGTTGTTAGTTCTATAATGCTTTTGGTTGATTATAATTCTTTCTAATGTAAAAGATCCAAGATCCTGTTAACTGCAAATAAAAAATGGTTTTACTTCTTCCTTTCTAATACTTATTATAAGGTTGTATTTTCTTGCCTCATGGCACCACTAAGACCGCTAATACAACAGCAAACAACCTTGCCTTGTTTCTCTTTTAGGAGAAAGTGTTAATATTTCACTATTAAGTATAATATTAACTATTGGTTTTAGACTTGAGTTAGTATCTTTTATTCCTAGCTTGAGGATCATTTTTACTGTGAATGAATGCTGAAATATTTTTCCTACATGAATGGAAATGAACATACAGACTTTCTTTTTCATTCTGCTAATATATGAATAAGACAGATTGGCTTTTCAATGTTAAGTTAAACTTGCACTCCTGAGGTAAACTTCTTTAAAGACAGGCAGTGAGATTAGAATCAACTGCCAATAGTGTTCTATCTGCTAATCCCAGTAGCTTCTGTTTTTCTGGTTTTCTTATTCAAAAGAACTCTTTACCTCCACTCATCAAAGCATAATGTAAATGCCAGCAAAACTGATAAAAAAGAAGAATCACTAACACTTCACCCTAGGTTTTACCTCCTATTCTCCAGATACTTACACATCCATATGATGACCAGCACTCTGCAGTCCATCACCCATTTCTTTTTCTATGGCACTCCATTCACTGCGAAGAAAAAGATAAAACAAACACAATTGTGTATTAGATATGGAATTCTATCAAATGGAATTTTTTACAAGTTTTTTTTCTAATAGCTTTTAAAAATATATCTGTATTTGGATTTATTTTCTGTGACTCAAATATGCTGCTTTCACCTTAAGTTTAAAACTAAATGCAAGTGAAGGTTTTTGTTTAACAACAGATACTTAAACTCAAGCTGTTTGTAAACCTAGTTTACTCAAAGTCAGGCAGCTGATCAGAGACAAAGATGAAATTAGAATCAACTGCCAATAGTGTTCTATCTGCTAACCTCAGCAACTTGGTTTTTTTTGTTGTTGTTTTCTTACTAAAAAGAGCTCTTTACCTCCACTCACCATGCATATGACCAAAAAATAAAAAAAGTAAAGCATAGAATCATTAAACAAAATACATCTGGTGTTTTTAAGCTCTGGGACACATGAGTTTTGTGTATACCTAAAATGTGCACAGGACTTTCTGAAAGAAATTTGCTTGTGTATTTTCCTGGAATCCTTTGAAAGGAATTATACCAATTAAATTACTACTATCCACCCCTTTAAATCTCCAAGACCCCTATCCCATTCCTTAGCTCAGGATGGCATATAAGCCTCAAGTGCCCAACTTGCCTTGAGTCTCATATCTTTAGGGTTTCCATTAAACACGAAATTAATTTTCTTTTTTCTCCTATTAACCCGTCTCTTGCCAATGTAATTTAAACCAAATAACAAGAAATATGCAAGTAAATATTTTAAAAAGCTATCTTGAAAAAGTCTTTAAAATTATAAAGTGAGACGAAAGAGAAAATCACTAAATCTATAAAATTTTGATTTCCAATAAAAACTTCTTGGGCCTTCTGACGAGAAAGTAAAAGGTAACACTCACTGCTTCAGAGTAGTTTCACTATTCTGCTCAATATATAGGACTTCCTCACTATTTTTTATTTAAAACGGGGCATCATTTTAAAAAAATAATCTTCAACTTTCCAGACTCATCAATTTTCAAAAATTAGCCCTAGCCGATTTGGCTCAGTCGATAGAGCATAGGCCTGCAGACTAAAGGGCCCCAGATTTGATTCCAGTCAAGTGCACATGCCCAGTTTTTGGGCTCGATTCCCATTGAGGGAGAATGAAGGAAGCAGCCGACCGAAGGTTCCCTCTCATCATTAATGTTTTTCTCTCTCTCCCTTTACCTTCCTCTCTGAAATCAATGGAGATACATTAAAAAAAAATTTCCCCCAAAAAATTATAGTTTTCAGACAAAAACCTAATTAGAGCTAATTGTTATTTAAGAGTTTATGTAATGCTTACCTGAAAACTCGCCCGTAATTCCCATGTACTTTATATACACCATAGAGTCGATCTGCTACTCTCTGGAATACATATTTAAAAGAAACTGCTATTATATGATCAAAGATATATACAATAATAAACCTTGCTTAGTATAAAAAACTTGGAAAATATGGAAAAGAAAACTTAAACCTCCCAAAGTCTTATCACTCTTGATATAAGAAACGTATAGACAATAATTAAAACATATATAGAAAGAAGTATGAAAGTGATTACATAAATATAATGACCATACTATTTTCCCCCATGATAATAATTTTACCCAGCAGGCTAACAGATACAAATTTAAATTTTTGCATAAAATTCTACCTACTGTACAGACTGTGTAAGCATTCCTTGTTGGATATTTAGTTATCCCTCTTTTTCCAATATTATAAATAATCTTGTAATAAGCATCTGAGAGTAAGGCTTTTTCTAAATTTCAGATTGTTTCTTTATGATAAAGTCTCCCAAGTGTTATATAGGAGAAAGAATATAGACATTTTCAATTCTATTGATAGTTTTACACATAAATGCTCAACGCATACAACATGCTTCTATGCTACTCTGTCAAGATAACTCCTTCTAACCAACAAAAACATTAGGTTTTTAATAACATAATTATAATTAGCATCACAGGGTTGAAATATATACTACCTAGCCATTCACACATGTTTTACAAAAGACAAAAAACATCATGTTTGATAATTTGCTTTACTTTCCCCCAATGTTATGGATAAGAACTGGAAGACCAAAGGTTAATCCCACATAAAACCCTAAAAAATTTCTAATATGCAGTTTCTAAATATAAACCCTAAGGATAAATTCCTTACTCAAACAGGAGAAATTTGAAAAGTTAGGCATTAACCATATAACAAATCTTAACCTTTTCCATACTTTAGCTTAAAGTGAACAAACCACCATGGTAAACACTTGGAGCAGGCCTAAGGGAATTATAAAATGTTTTCATCTTGCCTTGGCCTGCTCTGAAGGAACCCACTAGACTAGACGAATTAAATAGAGAAACTAGTCTGCAGTCTTTTTAAAAATATATATATATTATTGATTTTTTTTACAGAGAGGAAAGGAGAAGGATAGAGAGCTAGAAACATCGATGAGAGAGAAACATCGAACAGCTGCCTCCTGCACTGCCCCCACCGGGGATGTGCCTGCAACCAAGGTACAGCCCTTGACCGAGATCGAACTCAGGGCCCTTGAGTCCGCAGGCCGACGCTCTATCCACTGAGCCAAACTGGTTCTGGCTTGACTGCAGTCTTAATCTAAAGACAACACTGCGATACCAGGAGGCGCAGGAGCCCCGCTTGGAACGCCCTGGAGAGCAGCATCAAGAACACAGTAAAAAATGTCCAGCCCACAGTATACCCCACAGAACCCCAATTATCACTCCCAATACAAAACCCATCCAGGAAATATTAAAGCAAAACACATCTTCTTCTACTACCCAGGAAGCACATCGGCTCAAGCAGGAATATGAAAAAGAACTAGTATGGCTTTGTGGCCGACTTGACAAGGGCAATTTACAGATTTCAGAAAAAGACAAAAACTCAAGAAACAAACAACTAGAAGCCAAACAGGAAACACATTATCAAAACACTCCCCTCAAAAAATACCAAGTTGTTTCAAATACCCCATCACTTCCAGTAACAGAAAAGAAAAAGGTCACAAAAAAATCAGATACCAGCTGAAATCAGTTTGGCTCAGTTGATAGTGTCGGCCTATGGACTGAAAGGTCCCAGGTTCGATTCAGATCAAGGGCATGTACCTTGGTTATGGGCACATCCCCAGTGGGGGTTGTGCAGGAGGCAGCTGGTCGATGTTTCTCTCTCATTGATGTCTCGAACTCTCTATCACTCTCCCTTCCTCTCTGTAAAAAATCAATAAAATATATATTGCAGTTGAGCAGCAGACAGAAGTGGCAGATGAAATTGATATAAGCATGGATAACAATGATAATATCCATAGTTCAAAAGTAATTAATGACAGCCCAGCCACAGTGACTGGACATCAACCTATGAACGAAGAGGTAATGGTTCAATTCCCAGTCAGGACACATATCTGAGTTGTGGACTTGATTCCCAATAGGGAGCATGCAGGAGGCAGCCAATCAACGATTCTCTCTCATCATTGATGTTTCTTTCTCTCCCTCTTCCTTCCTCTCTGAAATTAATTACACACACACACACACACACACACACAACTAGAGGCCCAGTGCACATTGAAAGAAAATTAACTAGAAGGTGGCCGGTGGGCCAGGACTGGGCTGGACACGCCCTGGAGCCAACCTCCCATAGTCCCTTCCTGGCCACCCACACCTGGGGGAGGGGTGCCAGGGCTCAACGGGCATCTGCAGAGTGGGTGGGGTCCCACCAGCAGGTGGGGTCCCTCGGCCTGGCCTGCAGGGATCGGGCTGAAACAGGCAGTCCAACATTCTCCGATAGGTCTCTGAGTGTGAGAGGGCACTCTGCAAAGTTGCTGTTGCTCGGCAGCTCCTGTGTTGAGCATCTGCCCTCTCGTGGTCAGTGTGCATCATAGCTACTGGCTGGTCGGCTGGTCACTTAGCCTTTTATAGCCTATATAATCCTATACAACAAAGAGGTAATATGCAAATTGACCACACCATCACAAGGTGATGGCACCCATGGAGGGGAGCAGGGCCGGCTGCTCCATGCCACCGGAGTCCCCTAGCCCCGCCAGGGGCCTTGGGTCCTCCTGCATCCCCACTGACTGAGGCTAAGGCAAGCAGGGCCAGCCAAGGCTTGCACTGCTGGCAGTGGCAGCAGCAAAGGTGTGATGCGGGCATTGCCTTCCCAATTGCTGGGTCGCCTTCCACCCGAGAGTTCCTGGACTGTGCGAGGGGGCAGGCCAGGGTGAGGGACCACCCCCCTCCAGTGCATGAATTTTCATGCACCGGGCCTCTAGTATATATTAATAGATAAAAGCACAGGCAGGGGGGAAAAAAGCAATTAATGACATCATCAATGTCTTAAAGGTAGGTGTGGCAAAGATGTGGCAAAGAGCCAAGAAATGGATCAAGCAGAAGCAGAGAGCAACAGACTGGGAAGATGCACTAACTAGCTCCTCAAAGTCTTTGCTTGCTTTATTAGCACAGACAGTGTGGTACATCCAGAAAGTTTAGTTTCCTTACCTAGACTGGAATTGAAAATAGTGTATATATGATAAATGTCCAAAACCAAGAAAATTACAAAGAACGTGTGTCTCCCAGGCTTAGCCTTGGTGATAAGCCTTGGTTCTAAAGATCATGAGCTTCATGCTGAAACGGTTTGGCTCAATGGATAGAGCGTCGGCTTGGGGACTGAAGGGACCCGGGTTCGATTCCGGTCAAGGGCATGTACCTTGGTTGCGGGCACATCCCCAGTAGGGGGTGTGCAAGAGGCAGCTGATCGATGACTCTCTCTCATCGATGTTTCTAACTCTATCTCTCTCCCTTCCTCTCTGTACAAAATCAATAAAATATATTTAAAAAAAAATAAAATAAAGATCACGAGCTTCTTTATATTACAGCTTTAATGCATATGGATCTCAAAGAATAAAAGAAACAGACTGGCATTCAATAGAGCAGGTGACTGTTTGGAAGGAAGACGATACTTCAAAATTGGAGGGGAAAAAGAATACTGAAGAAAAGAATGGCTTTCATTGTTAAGTTAATAACTAAGAAAAAATGCAGGAACTCACAATGAAATCAATCTGCAGCAGAGTGATCTATCAAGCCAGTCAGGCTCTGAACTGCTGTGTGGATGAAGAGCATGGAAAAGGGTCCCTAGGGGAAGCTGAAGCAGAAAGCCTTCTGATTGCAACTGAGTGTTAGATAGAATTACTGCATATGCACACACACACACACACACACTTTAACTCAGTTATTCATGATAAAAAATATGTTGTTTTTTAAGTAATAAGTTTTAAGTTGTCTCCTTGGAGCTGCAGGTCTAGAGTAGAGAGGTGTTCAGAGGTTAGTCTCAGTACTTTTTTCCCTAGGTTGTGGTCTTTTATTGGATACGTCTTGTTACTAAGGTACTGAGAAATTTTTTAAGGGACTTTACAGAAACATTTTTCAGTAATGGAGATAAGGACTTTTTCAAATAGCAAATGCACATTAGTTTAAAGCTTGAGGCTTTGAACAGGAGATGAGGACTTAGGGGATACTGTGTGAGACTTGGGGTTTAAATGATTTATTTAGAAGACTGAATAATCATGTGGTTTACATTTGCTCAGTTACTACAGATGGGGTACATTTTCATAGAATATAGGCTTTTAAAAGTAATTATTTTTGCTGTATTGCTCACAGGCTTCTCAAATATATTTGGCGTGTTAATTTCTTTCTGATCCTCTAACAAGAACAAATGTAAACTGAAGAATCTATATATATAAAAGCCCAAGTGACCAGCTGACTGGCCGGTAGCTATGACACGCACTAACCACCAGAGGGTAGACGTTCAACGCAAGAGCAGAAACCACAGGCATGGAAAAATGGAACAGACTAATGAATCTCAGAAGGAAGGGGGAGGGGAGTGACGGAAGAGATTAACCAAATATCTTACATGCACACTAGAGCCCACTGTGCGTATTTGTGCACCAGTGGGGTCCCTCTGCCTGGCCTGTGCCTTCTCACAATCTGGGACCCCTCGGGGGCTGTCGGAGCCAGGCCGAAGTCTCCCACTGGTGCACTAATTCGTGCACCAGGCCTCTAGTCTTTATATTAAAAAGTAACTTTACAAGTTGCTGTAGACTAATACTTTGCTTGCCAAAGTTCTTGATTTTTTTACTTTTCATGTCCATCTATGACAGTGTATAGAAATGTTATGAAATCATTTGGAAAAACTATTAAGTAGTATATTTCTTTAAAAGCCTAATACTTTATTTTTGTTATAAAACATAAAACATGGTCTCAAACTTTTAAGTACAGTTTGAATTTCTTCTCTGAATTATTAAAATTACTGATGATCTCATTTATAAATGCTAAATTCTCTCACCTCCTATCTTTTTATCTCTTATTCATTTAAGTGTTTTTTTTTTCTTGTGTATTACAAAAATGTACCTATGATCTCTTATCTAAATAAATACTTGATTTCATCCTCCAAAAAGGTGAGCAACCCCATGAGAAATTACTTCACTCGTGAACTAGGCAACAAATCAACACTCCGCAGTTATTATCAGACCAACAATGCTTCTGGTATGAACTATTCATGAAAACAAATTGTTCTAGCCAAAACATGGAGTGATTTGTATCTAGATTAGGGGTGTCGAACTCAATCAGAGAAGGGGCCAAAATCTAAAATCCAGCCTAAATCGCGGGCCGAATGGTTTACTGAACAGTCATAAACTGACAATGTCATAAACTGACAGCGGAGTGCAGTGATGACAGCGCGGCGCGGGCCACATTGCAAGGCCTGGCGGGCTGGATTTGGCCCGCGGGCCTTGTGTTTGACACATGTGATCTAGATCATCAATGAGAAAGATGAAGCAAAGAAAAACTATAAAGTGTAGACAAAAATTGCCTTTTCTAAAGAAAAGGAAAAACAAAAATGGGCAGAGAAATAAAACATAAATTATTAGCCGAAACCGGTTTGGCTCAATGGATAGAGCGTCGGCTTGGGGACTGAAAGGTCCCGGATTCGATTCCGGTTAAGGGCATGTACCTTGGTTGCGGGCATATCCCCAGTGCGGGTGTGCAAGAGGCAGCTGATCGATGACTCTCTCTCATCGATGTTTCTAACTCTCTATCTCTCTCCCTTCCTCTCTGTACAAAATCAATAAAATATATTTTAAAAAAAAAAAACAACATAAATTATTAAAACCTTAAACTAGATTAATTCAATGGTTGGCAGTAATCGAGAATATTGGTGCCAGATGGTAATGGAAAAATATAAAATGAAGGGTAAAAGGAATATTGGTGTCAGGAAAAAAGGGGGTGTACCAATGATTCAGTCTAGACTGCTTTTCAACTTCATCTTTTTGCCAAGTTTTTCTTTTGAAACTTGATCAACTGACAATTGACAAGGAGCAGATTCTATGACAACAGAAGAAATCTGACTAACTCATCCTAACATCTTCCCCAGGCCTGAATCATTTGTACCTATGATTGGAATGTCTTCTCTATCCTCACTGAAGTAGTCGTGACTAAAAAGGACAAACCTTTATGACATTCTATTAGATGATCTTATTTTCAAAATCTGGAAACACATAGCTTTTCTTTTCTTTTGAGTTATCTCCTAAGGAATCAAAGATTGTAGGATTTAAGACTTTTGATAGTTACTACCAAAATGGTTCCCAAAGAAGCTATATTCAATACTTTATGGTGCCATCATCACTAAATATTTCACACTGGATATTACACCTTTATAAATGACTACAAATTAAATGTTAAAAAGTATCTCAATAATTGTAATTTAGCCCAAACGGGTTTGGCTCAGTGGTAGAGCGTCGGTCTGCGACTGAAAGATCCCAGGTTTGATTCCGGTCAAGGGCATGTACGTTGGCTGCGGGCACATCCCCAGTGGGGGATGTGCAGGAGGCGACTGGTCGATGTTTCTCTCTCATCGACGTTTCTGGCTCTCTTTCTCTCTCCCTTCCTCTCTGTAAAAAAATCAATAAAATATATTAAAAAGAGAAAAAAAGAAAAAAAAAGAAAGCCACATTAAAAAAAAAAAATGTAATTTACATTTTTAGAATATGAGCAAGGTAAAACATTCCTCCTTTTTAAATTTGATTTTCCCCAAAGAGAAATGGTAGCAGGAAATAAGGGATTTGGAGACAGACAAATGTGAATTCAAATTCCAGCTCCTTCTTACTTTAGTTTGACTTTGGAGAATATAGTAAACCACTCCAAGCCTTTCTATTATATTTTTTCTCTTAGAAATACGGAAACAACTTTCATCATATGATTTTGTAAGGATTAAATAAGATGGCATCTACAAAATTCCTGGCAATAAGCAAGGTGGCTCAATTAAAAACCAGTTCTCCCACAATCTACCTGAATTCATGTCCTCTGTTAATATATCATTGTAAGTGGACAAGAGCATGGGTTCTGGAGTCAGACAGACAAAGGTTTAGATTCTGGCTCCACATAGCTATTTATAGTGTGAAATTAGCAAATTACTTAATTTCATTTGCATCTGTTTCCTAATCTATAAAATAGGGACAATACCAGCCCTTCAAAGGGCTGCTGTGGGAATTAGGTAAGACTAATATAATAAGCTTGAACACTGTGGCTGATATACAGTGGTCAATAAATGTTAGATATCAACATTATTTCCCTTTTCTTTTAGTTTACAAAGCAAATGACCTCATCTGAGTTTCATAAACTCTATGAATAAGGCACCCACTTATATAATATTTATTTAGCACTTGCTATGTGCCAGGCAGATATTCCCATTTCTAACAAAAACAAAAACAAAAACAAACAAACAAACAAAAAAAAAAAAAACTCTGCAAAGTTGCTGGATTTGCCAGGACCTGATAAATGACAGAGACAAGTTCCAAAGCCAGCTCCTCTCAGTCTAAAGTAAGGTGACCAGAACTCCCGCTTTTGGCGGGATAGTCCCAATTTTTAACAATTTGTCCCACGTCCTGCGGCGTTTTTAAAAAGTCCCTTTTTAAAAAAAGAATCTTTCCAAAAATCTGGACTTTTTTAAAACGCCGCGGGACACGGGACTAATTGTTAAAAATAGGGACTGTCCCACCAAAAAGCGGGACGTCTGATCACCTTAGTCTAAGGCCATCTGCCCTTTCTAATTTGTTTTAATGTCTTAAATATTTAACACTTTAACCTACCTGTAATTTATTTTTGCATTCTTTACTTTCTTTTTTCTTTTTTTTTTTTTAAATATATTTTATTGATTTCTTACAGAGAGGAAGGGAGAGAGATAGAGAGCTAGAAACGTCGATGAGAGAGAAACATCGACCAGCTGCCTCTTGCACACCCCCTACTGGGGATGTGCCCGCAACCAAGGTACATGCCCTTGACCGGAATCGAACCTGGGACCTTTCAGTCCGCAGACCGACGCTCTACCACTGAGCCAAACCGGCTTCGGCGCATTCTTTACTTTCAAGAGAATTATCCTTTACAGAAAAGAGTCAAATAATTCTATTTTCACGTGTTAACAATTCATCATCTCCTCCCTCAAACTCTGAACATTACAAAAAGGCTCTCTCTCTTCGGTCTTTCTTCATGCTTTGCCGACTGTCGGTATTCAATTTTAACCTTCCACTTTTACTTTTCTGTTACCCTCCATGACTAAATAGCATTTCTCCCAATTTAAAAACAATCAGAATTTTAGCTAATCAGAAAGCATTCTGTATTTTTCATTGGTATTGCTCTCATTTATAATCTAATTTCAATGTGACTCACAAATCAATGCCATTTTCCTCTGAGGAGTTCAAGCTATCTCTCATGTCAATAAAGTTTCTGAAACCTGTTCTCATTAGGTTGAGGATAAATATCTATACCCAGAATTCTCTCACTTGTACATTTTGTCCTTTGATGACAAGGTCAATTTCTTTAAAGGTTCTTGTCATATATACATTAGGTAAAAGTTCTATTAGTTTATAATTAAATTCAAAAACCAATTTATCTTACCGCTTTTTCAGATCTTTTTGTTTTTAAATATGTTTTTATTGATTTCGGAGAGGAAGGGGAGAGGGAGAGAAATATAGAAACATCAATGATGAGAGAGAATCATTGATCGACTGCCTCTTAACATGCCCCCACTGGGGATGGAGCCAAAACCTGGACATGTGCCTTGACGAGAATTGTTTATGCCAGAAAACATTTTGCATTTCTTAAAAATGCAGTTTTGCTAAACACATCAAATTTGAATGTAAAAATCAGTTATTCATTATAAATACTCTGCATTACTTAACAACATAATGATCACATGAGAAGCACTCTCTTACGGAAAAGTGCCAAAAAATTCTTGGGAACCACTTACAGCTCTGACTCGAAGAAGATGAGAGATGACTGACTGTAGTTCATCACTGTAGTGCTTTAGTTCAGTAAATCTCCTGAAGCAGGAAACGAATAAAACAATTTTCTCATGAAAACACATAAAAAACTGAAAGACAAAACAGTACAGCTGACCCTTGAACAACACAAGCTTGAACTGTGTACATCCACTTATACATGAATTTCCCCCCCTCAATTAATACTACATATGTGTTTTCTCTTCCTTACAATTTTCTTAGTATTTTCTTCTTTCTAAGCTCACTTTATTGTAAGAATACAGTATGTATTACATATAACATACAAAATATGGGTTAACTGACTGTTTATGTTAATGGCGAAGCTTTAGGTTAACAGTAGGCTATTCGTTAATTAAGTTTTTGAGGAGTCAAAAGTTACATGTGGATTTCTGACTGTGCAGGGAGCAGTTGGCACCCCTAACTCCCACATTGTTCAAGGGTCAACTGTAGTTCTTGAGAATAATAAAACTGCTTCTATTTAACCATATGTTATACGTCTTGAACATTTATACACCAATACAAATTTTAAAAATTCTAAAATAAAACAATCATACTTTCTTTTGATATTTTTAAAGCTAAGAAAAGATATCATATTTCATAATTTGTACTGTGTGGGGGACTGAAATAGATTAACTATACCTGATCTTAGCCAAAAGGCCAAGAAGCGATAGGAACTGAGATAGAGATAAAATTACTTGAAAACATTAAACAGGAAAAAAATGTAAGGAGTTAAAAATACCTTATGGGCCCTGACCAGTAGCTCAGTGAGTTAGAGCATTGTCCCAATACAGAATACACCAAGGCTGCAGGTTTGATCTCTGGTCAGGGTACCTACAAGAATCAGCCAATGATGACCTAGCTGGTTTGACAGATAGAGCATTGGACTACAGACTGGAAGGTCCTGGGTCAGATTCAGGTCAAGGGTGCATGCTCAGGTTTCGGGCTCAATCCCCAGTAGGGGGCATGCAGGAAGCAGCCAATCAATGATTTTCTCTCATCACTGATGTTTCTATCTCTCCCTCTCCCTTCCTCTCTGAAATAAATAAATAAAAAAAAAGAATCAGCCAATGAGAGCATGTACAACAAATCAAATCTCTTTCTCAAAAAGCAATAAGTAAATAAAAATCTTATGGTACAGAAATAAACTCATGGTCTCTAACCTCAATTTAGTGCTGCTCAGTAATCGGCTTTCCTAATCTACCGTGTTTCCCCGAAAATAAGACATCCTCTGAAAATAAGACCTACTTACAGGTTTCCTTCTGAGTGAAATATAAGGCATCCCCTCTGAAAATAAGGCCCCCCCTAGGCTAAACATGAGAGATTTGGTCCACTGATTTTGAAATAAATGGGAGTCACAAGAAATTCACCAGGAAATTCAGGAATTGGATTGTTATGATGATGTTCCAGATGATGATGACATGATTGTCATTGAATAAATGAGTAAATTCTTGATACTGTAGGATTCACAGTTTGTCTGGTTTATGTTGACAACTACCGTACTACCGTACCGTATACAGGTAATAAATTTCCTTTATTTTCATTTAACAATAAATGTGTACCATATTCTTCTTCATGGAAAAATAAGACATCCCCTGAAAATAAAACCTAGCGCATCTTCGAGAGCAAAAATTAATATAAGACACTGTCTTATTTTCGGGGAAACAGGGTAATAACTGTCATTCTCCAACACCTGAAACCTCTGATACCACCACCTGTCACTCTCTAACAAGCTTCAAAGATTAAACAGAAGCCATCAGATAGGAACTATCTCCACCTCCACCTCCTACTAGAAAACTTAGAAACGTTCCAATATCACATCATTTCTTCCTTCCTTCAACAATCCTTCTTCCCATCCAATACTTCAGATTCTATCCCAGCTATACCCCACATTCCTGTTTTCTCACTTCCTCTCTCTACAAGCTCCTTCTCATTAATATATCAGTAAATTTACGGCCTCTCCTGGATACACATACATACACATTCCCCTATTAACACCTTCTCAATACCCACTCCTTTCACAGCCACACTTTCATAAGGCATTGTTTTTCTAGCAATAGCCAATTTTTCCCTTTCTGTTCACTGCTCAGCCCCTAACTCCCACATTGGCGCCCCTAACTCCCATGTTGAGCTTTGGATATGAGCAATTCACCTACTACTATTTTCATGTTGCTAAAATCCACTGATCTACTTTAGTCCTCATCTTACTTGACTCTTCCAGCAATGTAGCAGCTGACCTCACCCTCCTCAAAAATTGTTGACATCAGTGTCATTTTCTCATGATTTTCTTCTTACTTTCTGGTTACTCCTAAAGTTTCCTTGGGTACTCCCTTCCTTCACCCATCTCTTACACTCCAACTTTAGTTTGCAAAGAATGCCTAAAGTGTTTCTAAAAACACTATTGAGGGCCTTTCAGCAAGAGAGACTTATAAATAACCACAAGTGTACACAGAGGTCATGGGGGACTCAGGAACCTGAATTTATAAAAACTTGCCCACAGGATTCAGAATTCTCAGATTACACTTTGGAAAATGCCCTTAAAGAGTTGGCTTTTTTAGGGTTCAGTCCTAGATCCTCAGCCATCTTACAATCAACCAGTCACTCTACACACTATGGGACTCATCACTCACAAAGCTTCACAATTATGATCACATGCTGCTGAATTCCAAATGTCTGCCTCTAGCCCAACTCTCTCCCCGCTAAATGCCAGATCTATAAAGCCAACTGACTAGCAGGCATTTGTACTTACTCATATCCAAAGCTCAACTTATCCTCCTCTTCCCCAATCTTTCCCCCTATGTTCCCTAGCATTTTAAAGATGGAAACCCGGGTGCCATCTGTATTTCCCCCGCCCCCAGTTTCATCCCACACATCCTACTAATCACTCAGTCTACATACTAAATATTGTCTAAATATTGCCACATAAAAGTACAATAGAAGACCCAACCAAGATCTTCCTCTTTACTGGTCTAAACAGTCTAGTTTTAAGAAAGATAAATATGCATGAAGCAAGTATCGTTTTGGTAATCACTCTGAAATAATCTTTCTGGTTTTCTAGATTTTAAGAAAGGATAGAATAAAAGTATTTTAGTGATGCAAACTATTTTAGTAGTGGCATGAAAAATAATCTATTGGTCTAGCTAGATATAGGACAAAGTTTCTATATATTAAGAATTTGTTAAATAATGACTAATGTAGATAATTCTCTTATCTGGAAATTAAGGCAAACAAATTATATTACTAATAACACATAATACACTTTAACAAGAACTTAGAAGTAAAAAACTGCCTTGGCTATATTTATCATCAGATCAGATTTAAAATTCTATACAGTCATGTGCCACTTAACAGAAATATGTTCTGAGAAATCCTTTGTTAGGCAATTTTGTCATTGTGTGAACATTATAGAGTGCACTTACATAAATCTTAGTGGTATAGCCCAATTTTCAACCTTTTTCATCTTATGGCACACATAAGCTAATTACTAAAATTCTATGTTACACCAAAAAATATATTTTTGTCGATCTGACAAAAAAGAAAGGTATGATTTTTATTCATTCACACTTGATAGTTATTGTTGTGTTGAGTGTTGTCACTTTTTTATTTGATTATCTAAGGGAAAAGAGGTCCATGCCCCTGACTAGTCAGGTAGTGCATGTTTTAAAAATATGTGGCACACCAGCTGTACACCACAGGTATAACATACTGCTCCTTACTGTACAAAATGACATGAGATTAAATCAAGTGCAAGAAAAAATGATGAAATCAAGAAATGTTGTAAACATAAGGTGTATTAGACTGCTGTCAGTGTAGCATGACATAGTTTTACAGCAAACTGTTTTAACATAGAACACACCCTAAAATAGTGATAAGAAGTATAGTTTGTAAATATATAAACCAGTAACATATTCATTATCATCAAGAATTTTGTACTGTACATAATTTTCTGTACTGTACTGTACTTCTATATAATGGGCAATACAGTAAGTTATCCCATAATCACCACAAACAGGTGAATAATGCATTATCTTATGACATTTGAGATGGCTACATCACAAGGCAACAGAAATTTTTAGCTCCATTATATTCTTATGGGACCACCATCATATAGGTAGTCTGTTGTTAATTGGCATGTGACTGTATATAATACGGATAGTAAATAAAATTTAGCAATCTAGCCCTGGCTGGAGTGGTTCAATGGTGAGAGCATCAGCCCCCAAACCATAAGGTCGTGGGTTCAACTCCTAGTCAAGGGCACACACCTGGGTTGCAGATTCGATCCCCAGCCCCAATTGGGGCATGTGCGGGAGGCAATCAATCGATGTGTCTCTCTCACATCAATGTTTCTCTTCTTCTCTCAACCTTCTTCCCCTCCTCCCTCCCACTCTCTAAAAATCAATGGGAAAAAATAACCTCAGTGAGGATTAACAACAAAAATTACCAATCTAGAAAACCCAAATTAGGTCAAAAAGGGAAGGCAAACATTCAATTTGCAAAATATTTTTCATTAAGTTGGAAAACATTCAATTGAAAAAAATTTTAATATTAAAATATTAATTTAAAAAGTCTTATCTACCTGCTCCTCTAGTGCAGTGTTTTCCAACCTTCTCTCATGATGAGAATCACCTGGTGGAGCTGTTAAAACACAGATTCCTGAATCCCAACTAAGAAGTGCTAAACTAGAATTTTTGAGAACATATAGGTAAAATTGCATACCTAACTTAGTGCTCTGTATATAAAATCTGTCTTAGAGCACTAGTTAAGTATACAATTTTACCTATATGTTCCCAAAAATTCTAGTTTAGCACTTCTTAGTTGGGATTCAGGAATCTGTGTTTTAACAGCTCCACCAGGTGATTCTCATCATGAGAGAAGGTTGGGAAACACTGCTCTAGTGAATGTACATCTATCACTGTCATAAATTTTTCTTGTAAGTTTTCCAAAGCTCTTATTTTTTATTATTATTTTTAATCCTCCCCCAAGTATATTTTTCCATTGACTTTTAGAGAGAGGGAAAGACAGAGAAAAATATTGATGAGAGAGAAACACATCAATTGGTTGCCTCCTGCATGATCCCTGACCAGGGCCCAGGCAGGGAAGGAACCTGCAACCAAATTACCAAAATTGAACCTGGGACCCTTCAGTTTGCAGAACGATGCTCTATCCACTGAGCCAAACCGACTAGGGTTCCAAAGCTCTTTCTAAAGGGTGACATAACTTTAGTTCTTAATCTAGAGAACATCTCTTATATACCATGGATGTCATTTTTAACCCTTAAAAAAACCTTGGTGGAACCTTAAAAGCACATTACAAAGTGAAACAAGTCAATCTGAAAAGGCTGCATACTATATAATATGACATTCCAGAAAAATGTAAAAATATGGAGACAGTAAAAAGTTCAATGGCTGCCAGGGCTGTAGGGAGGAAGGGATAAGTAGACAGGGCAAAGAGGATTTGTAGGGCAGTGAAAATACCTTGTATTATACTAAAATAATGCGTACATGTATCAAAACCCATATAATATACACCATCAAAAGCAGACCCTACAGGAAACCATGGTCTTTCAGTGACAATGATGTGTCAATATGAGTTCATCGATTATAACAAATGGACCACTCTACTGAGAGGTGCTGATAGACTGGGAGAGGCTATGCATATGCAGGGGTGGTGTTCATGTGTAGGGGCAGAGGATATGTGGGAACTCTGTAATTTTTGCTCAGATTTGTGAACCTAAAACTACTTTAATATATAAAGTCGATTAAAAACAAACAAAAGCAAACACCTTACACTGGCCAGTGTGCTCATTGGTTAGTGCCAACCCTTACACTAAAAGGCTGCCCCAGTATAAAGGCAGGAGGCAGCCAATCGATGCTTCACTCCCTCTCTCTCTAAAAAAAAAAAAATTAAATTAAAAAAAAAATAGCCCTTACCGATTTGGCTCAATAGATAGAGCTTTAGCCTGCGGACTGAAGGGTCCCAGGTTTGATTCCAGTCAAGGGCTTGAACCTTGGTTGCGGGAACATCCCCAGTAGGAAGTGTGCAGGAGGCAGCTGATCAATGTTTCTCTCTCATCGATGTTTCTCTCTATCTCCCTTCCTCTCTGTAAAATATCAATAAAAAAATTAATAAAAAATATTTTTTTATTTTAAAAAACACCTCAATGGTTACCATCACAATTTCCAAATTAACAAAAATTTAAAATGTTTATTTATAAAAATATAGATATTTATTTATATTTTAATTAAAAATTTATCTTAAAAACCAAAGGCATCATGTTAATGTATTAGGTTTTATAAAGTCAGGCATAATAGGCTATCCAATAGTCCAACAGTGCAAACTTGGCCTTTGTCTGCTACAAATATTTACATTATGTAGAAATTAATGCTAAATTTAGCCCTAACTAAAGAAATACCAACAGACTTTATCAACTTAATTGCTAAAAATGGAAAAGCCTCATGTGCATAAGCAAATTTTTTAATGAAAAAATTCAGCTGAACCAAATACCAGGTGAAAATCCAAAGTATTATTAATAAATGTTAACATTTTTCAAAAAAAAATACATATAATGAAGAGCCTAATTTATCCACCAACTTCAGAGAAGGATCAAAATCAAAATCTTAAGAAATACCTAGGTATTATACCAAGAAAAGTTATTTCTGAACATACTAGCTTAGCCCTGGCTGGTGTGGCTCAGTTGGTTAGAGAGGCATCCTGTACACACATAAATTTTGAGTTCAATTCCTGGTCAGGGTACATACCCAGGTTGCCAGTTCAATTCCCAGTCGGGGTGTGTGAGGGAAGGCAACCCATAGATGTTTCTCTGTCATACTGATGTTCTCTCTCTCCCCCACAGCCGTCCTCCTCTATATTATCAATAAGGATGTCATGGGGTGAGGATTAAAAAGAATAAACTTATATACTGGCTTCCTTTAACATAGAAATACTCCCCAAAAATGCCAAACTGACATTAATGAAGTCAAGTAACTAATACATCTCTATGACATTATAAGCTTGTATGCATTTGTGTATCAAGTTTTCTTGGTGTGCAAAGTAGAAAGTTTATTTTCAAAATATGTAATATATAATCTTCTTCTTTTGACCTTTGAACATATTTGTCAAGCAAAGTTGTATAAGAAAAGCTACTTTACATGAAATTAAAATTGCTTTTCTCATTTTTCTGATACCTTCCACAACATTTAAAAAATTATTCTAGGAAAAATCAGTGGTTCAATTTTCTAAAACTTCAGACAGTTACAACCTTAAACCCAATAAACTTAGCAAATTTTAAAGTCAATTTTAAACTACAAGAGGATTTCACTAAATGTGAATTACTGTTTAAAATTTTTAGTAAATGAAGTGCATACATTCAGAAATGAAAAATTAAATAGATTGATAGACACCATTCAAAACAACATTGTAACTGTTATTAAAACAAAACCTTACTTGTCTGGGTTTTTCACTCTGAATGTTGCATTAAGCGCTTTTAACCTGGAGTCTGCCTGGAAAAAATAATTTATTCACTTAATTACATTTCAGGGTATAAATCCAAACAGTTTTTATTTTCTCTTTAGAATTAAGATGCTTTAGTTTTCTTCATATCATATGTGTCAAACACATTTAACATATCAAAAAAGAAAAAAGAAAAAAGAAAAAAAGCTTAGCAGTTATTTTTTAAAACAGGACAAAAATAATGCTGTAAATTAAGCTGAATACATGGCATTCGATAGCATCGAAGTCAAACAACTGTAAACACCAACACACTAACAGTCATTTAGCTCTGCATTAGTATAACTCAGAATAGATCATGTAACAAAAGCAGTTTACTTTTCTCCAAATAAGAAAAACAATAATCTGATTATATATAAAATAAATTAAAGGACTGCTTTGAAGCCTGTGCATTACTTAGGATAATTCTCGGGTAGAATCCAAACCAAATATACATTAGTTTTTCTCATTTCCATAATAAGTATTTTAGAAAGTAAAGAAATATGGAAATGCCTGTACTAAAGTAAAGTGAAACAAGCTAATGACATCAAATCACTTATTAGCTGGCAGAAAATGTTACACCACTTTCCTTTTTGCCAGATAACTGCTTTCAAAAGAGGAGCAGAGGAATCAACATTAAGTAATCATTTCATTATGTCAATTTATACTTAATATATCCAAATCCTATCCTAAATTCTTTTTTCTTTTTTTTAAATATTTTATTGATTTTTCTTACAGAGAGGAAGGGAGAGAGATAGAGAGCTAGAAACGTTGATGAGAGAGAAACATCAACCAGCTGCCTCCTGCACCCCCCCCCTCCCCCCACTGGGGATGTGCCACAACCAATGTATATGCCCTTGACCGGAATCGAACCTGGGACCTTTCAGTCCGCAGACCGATGCTCTACTGCTGAGCCAAACCGGTTTCAGCAAATCCTATCCTAAATTCTTATTTTAAGAAACAAAACACCAAATAACTTTTCTGACCAAGCACAGAAAATATAGGGCCCAATAAAATGTAGCTCAAGCCCTGACCTGTTTGGCTCCCTGGATAGAACGTTTGCCTGAGGACTGAAGGGTCCTAGGTTCAATTCTGGTCAAGGGCATGTACCTTGGTTGCAGGCACATCCCCAGTAGGAGGTGTTTCTAACTTTCATCAATGTTTCTCATCAATGTTTCTATCCCTCCCCCTTCCTCTCTGTAAAAAAAAATCAATAAAATATATTTTAAAAAATAAATAAATAAAATAAAATGTAGCTCAAGCAGGGATCAATTTCATAATATGTTTAGTTTTTAAAATCCTGATCAGCTTAAAAATTTTACATTAGTCCAACCCATAATTACAAATATTCCCAAAATAATCAAACAAAAAAGACAAAAATACTAGGGCTCCCCAGATTACATGGCTAAGAAAAAATTTTACATGTAACAAATATGCTATGTAGCCTCCCAGAACTTCAGACCAAAAGAAATTCAAAGGGTTATCAAGAATATCTAAAGAAAAAATAAAAAGGAATATCTAAAGCTCAATTTGTCACTGATTTCAGGGAACTCTTATTTCTAAAATCAGTATTTCATCAATTCTTGATCTTTCTTACATCTCAAGGGAATGCCAGCTAATAGTGCACATGGAAGTCCTCACAAATAAAAGCACTTTTAATTTAAGGCATATATTATTCTTTTCTGTTCTTTAAGCTAATTAAAATCACTAAATAATGAAGTGTTAATAACATCATAGTCACATGTAAATGTGACTTTTTTAATGAATATGAAGTTACATAAAACCATCAGTAAAGCCCTGGCCAGCATCTCAGTGGTTAGAGCCCACACACCAAAGGACTGAGGGTTCGATCCCCAGCCCTAGCCTGGGAGCATAAAAGAGGCAACCAATCAATGTGTCTCTCTCACATCAATGATTCTCATCTTTCTCTCTCTCTTTGTGTCTCTCCCTCTCTCTCTCCCACCCTGTCCCCCTTCCTTTGACTCTCTAAAAAAACAAATATATATATATATATATATATATATATATATATATATATATATATGGAAAAATTATCCTCAGGTGAAGATGCTCAAAACAAATAAAAAGCCATCAGTAAAGAAGAAAATGTTCATTTGTACCTTTTCCTGAATCTCATACTTCTTAATACTATCAATTTAATTTTTACTTTTATTACCATCCATTTACCAATTTAGAAGTTGTATCAAATGTAAACCATCTCCATCCTATTAACCTTTGCTTACCAGATTCTGTCAGGTTACAACCAGCTCAATCTGCTCATCGTTTCACAAGACTCCAAAAAAAAAAAAAGTTGCCTAAAATGTCACTAAACCAGCCTAGCCAGTTTGGCTCAATGATGAACCAGGAGGTCAAGGTTTAATCCCCAGTAAGGGGCATGCAGGAGGCAGACAATCAATGATTCTCTCTCAATGGTGCTTTTCTCTCCTCCCTTCCTCTCTGAAATTCATACACACACACACACACACACACACACTCACTCACTCACTGACTAGAGGCCCAATACATGAAATTCGTGTAAGAGTAGGCCTTTCTTCCCCTGGCTGCGGGCACCGGGCTTCCCTTGAAGCCCCAGCAAAGCCATCAGGTCTAATTAGCAAATTACACTTCTGTTATTATAGATTCTTTTTTGTTAAATGTCAACAAACCAGAAATTTGTCCCCAAAGCTAGATCTCTATGAAAACTACCTGGACTATACCAAATCTGATAGATTACTATCCATCTTATCAGAATGTAAAATAAGTCATGGGACATAATGTACAACATAGGAATAAAGTGAGTAATACTGTAATAACTATGTAATTGACAGTGATACTAGATTTACTGTGGTAATCACTTTGTAAGATATATAAGTGTTGAATCACTGTGTTGTATACCTGAAACTACTAATATAATACTGTATGTCAAATATAATAAAAAATACATTAATGTGAAAAATAAAAAAAAATTTAAACCCCTTACATCACATGTGTCAAACACAAGGCCCGCGGGCCAAATCCAGCCTGCCAGGCCTTGCAATGTGGCCCGCACCGCGCTGTCATCACTGCACTCCGCTGTCAGTTTATGACATTGTCAGTTTATGACTGTTCAGTAAACCATTCGGCCTGCGATTTAGGCTGGATTTTAGATTCTGGCCCCTTCTCTGATTGAGTTCGACACCCCTACCTTACATAATTGTTTCATACCACCCTATTTTATTTCCTGTAACAACCACTACCTGAACTCATCTTAGTTGTTTACTTGTTCTTAGCTGTCCACTAGGATGAAAGACCTTTTTTTAAAAAGCACAGTGTTAATAGTGCCCCCTGGAGTTGCATAACACTGCCATGGCAACACTTTAACCTGTTTTCTCTTTTGTTCATTGCTATATTCCAATGCCTCCTATGCCTGGCACAACACGAACATGCAATAATGTTGGCTGAATGACAAAAAATGACTCGTGACTATTCTATAGCATCAACTTACAACCTTTCTCACACTGTCCTTTAAAACCTACCAGCCCACCACCCCTCCCTTTCCAATTCCTATAATATATTTTGCATTCCTTGTCCTGGACCTTGTCTTGACCCAGTTTTCCCAGGATAGTCCTGGTCTACACCTGTGTCCTAATCTATTGTTAATAGTGCCCCCTTTTACTCTCAAAAGTATCCCATTTTGTTACCTATCTCAAAATAACCCTGGGGGGGGGGGGGGGGAAAATCTCTGCTGTCACACTCTTTCAGTGATAAATTATTTTATTTATATCATTTATAACAACTTTAAAGTATGTTACTTAAATTCTCTAACTTCTAAAGTATATGCTCCATAAAAACATGGCACTTATTTCCAGCTCTTTCACTACTGTATCAACAGTACCTACTAGATACCTGACACTCGGAGCACCTAGCATTTAGAATCTCCACGCTGGCTCTCTGAATTCCTGTAATACACAGATTAGCAGAGATCCTAAGAGCCCAGATCCTGTATCTGGCAGTCCCTGCTCCAAGTAACAGTGTTCCAGATTTTTCTGGGTCAACCTTAATTCATTTAAGATTTGGGCACATGAATGACACTTTCATATAAGTAACTTACTGAGTTAACTGAGTTAAAATGATATCATCATAATCATCATCATCAATATTATTATAGGCCCAGTGCACGAAATTCCTGCATGGGGGCGGAGTGGGGGAGGCACAGGTGATGTCCCTCACCCAGACTACACACTCTCCAATCTGGGACATACTTCTCACAATCCAAGACTGCTGGCTCCCAACTGCTCATCTGCCTGTCTTCCTGGTTGCCCCTGCTTCTACCTGCCAGCCTGATCACCCCCTAACCACTCCCTTGCCAGCCCGTTTGCCCCTAACTGCCTTCCCCTGCAGGCCTGGTCCCCCCAACTGCTCTCCCCTGCAGGCCTGGGTTCCCCCCAACTGTCCTTTCCTGAAGGCCCAGTCGGCCCCAACTTCACTCCTCTGCTAGCCTGGTCACCCCTAACTGCTCTCCCCTGCAGGCTTGATCGCCCACAACTGCCCTCCCTTGCAGGCCTGGTCCCTCCCAACTGCCCTCCCCTGCTGGCCATCTTGTATCCACATGGGGCAGAATCTTTGACCACATGGGGCAGCCATCTTATGTGTTGGAGTGACGGTCAATTTGTATATTACTCTTTTATTAGATGGGATAGAGGCCTGGTGAATGGATGGGGGCCAGCTGGTTTGCCCTGAAAGGTGTCCTGGATCAGGGTGGGGGTTTCCTTGTGGCATGGGGAGGCCTGGGCAAGGGGCCTGTGGTGATTTGCGGGCCGGCCAAACCCCTGGCAACTCAAGCGAAGGCCCTGGTATCTGGGATTTATTTATCTTCTATAATTGAAACTGTACCCTTGAGCAGAACCAAGCCTCCTGCTTGCTCTGTGGCCACAGCCATTTTTGTTGGGATTTATTTATCTTCTATAATTAAAACTTTGTAACCTTGAGCAGAGACCAAGGCAGGCCAGGGATGCTGAAGGTTGGCTTCCTCCATCGCTGTGGCAACTAAAGCCTCCTGTTCTCTCCAACTCAGCGGCTGCTGCCATTTTTGTTGGGATTTATTTATCTTCTATAATTGATACTTTGTAGCCTTTGAGGCCTGGGCCAGCCAGGGTGTGCAAAAAGCTTGGCTTCCTCCATTGCCAGAGAACCCCAAATCTCCTATTCCCTCTGAGGCTGCAGCCATCTTGATTGGGTTAATTTGCATATTCACTCCTGATTGGCTGGTGGGTTGGCTTATTAGTGTAGCTGATTGATGGTTAATTTGCATATTACTTTTTTATTAGATGGGATTATTATTTCACAGAGGAAGGAAGAAGGGAAAGAGAGACAGAAACATCAGTGATGAGAGTGAATCATTGATGGCTACCTCCTGCACACCCCCCACTGGAGGTCAAGTGCGCAATCCAGGGCATGTGCCCTTAACTGGAATTGAACCCAGGACTCTTCAGTCCGCAGGCCAATGCTCTATCCACTGAGCAAAACCAGCCAAGGCAAAATATTACTTTAGATTAATTAGTTTATACTAGTATGTTAACCCTTTGCACTCTGAACCATTCTGGACATTGGCTACCAGCTACTCGACGCTAACGGCAGAAACGTGCGTTGAATTAACTCAATTCCCTGTAATCACTAATAAACTGCAATGTCCCCTGACAGGGGACATCCGAGTGATATGCTAGAATTCCGATGTCCCCTGAGAGGGGACAGCGGAGTGCAAAGGGTTAATTCTTGTAGAGATAAAACCTGAATTGAATTTACAGAATCAATTAATGAATATTATATAAATACTATTTAAAAAAAGGAACACCAATACATAACAGCAATAAAAAGGTCTGTTTTTCATGTTTATATTAAATAGAGCACAGATAAAAAGAAACTACATTTTTATAATTATCTTGCTGGGTATAATAATTATTCCAAAAAGATTTAGCCTGTTAACTGGGTAGTTCCCTTTTTAATGATGCAACCTGTAACGGGCACATACTCTTTCACTAGGACGTGTCAGTACGTCACGCCCGGAGGACGTAATTTCATATTATTTTTTTTTTATTTATACTTAATGAAAATAAATGAAATATACATATATATTTTGGTTTATGTATATATATAAACATTTAACACTGGGAATACAAAATACAAATACAAATTTACAAAATTACAAAAAAAATACAAAATTACAAAAAAAATAGAAAAGAACACCAAAAAAAAAAATGGACATGTCGAATTAAAAAATTATAAATTTTACAAACAATGATAAAGATTACAAAAAATAGCCGAAACTGGTTTGGCTCAGTGGATAGAGCGTCGGCCTGAGGGCTGAAAGGTTCCAGGTTCCATTCTGGTCAAGGGCATGTATCTTGGTTGCGGGCACAGCCCCAGTAGGGGGTGTGCAGGAGGCAGCTGATCGATGTTTCTCTCTCATCAATGTTTCTAACTCTCTATCCCTCTCCCTTTCTCTCTGTAAAAAATCAATAAAATATATTTCAAATATATATATATATATATATATATATATATATATAAATATAAATATTTGTGATTCAGAATGATTTTATTTTCCTTGAAAAACAGTTCCCAACACTTCCTCTACCAATCATCTTTACATACATTTATTACATAGCAAATAGGTGAAGAGAGGTAATATGGAATGGTAATTAAGAAGAGCTGTGAGTTAGCTCTAGACTTGGATTCAGACTCCATCACTTACAACTATGTGGTCATGGATAAGTTACTTTCTACGGCTCCTCATCTGAAAAATGGGAATAGCCCTGGTTGGTGTAGCTGGAATGGCATCTCTGAACTCAGTTTTGCTTAAATCCCAGCTTTCAACTATGATCAGGTTAGTTGTAACTGCCAAATACATGACCTTCAGATAAGTGAAAGGTAACTAACTATATATATGTATATACACTGATTGGCCTGATTATGATCTCTGAAAGCATAATAATCTGGCCACTCAGTGTATATCCTATATAATAAAAGGCTAATATGCAAATTATCCCCTCGACCAGGAGTTCAACCAGCAGAGAGGCAAGTCAACTGCTCATGTCCCCTCCCCCTGGCCAGACTGGCCAGACCCCATCCATGCACAAATTCATACACCAGGCCTCTAATATACTGTATATACTGAGTGGCTAGATTATTATGTGTTCAGAGATCATAATAATCTGGCTACTCAGTGTATGTAGACAACATCACATATCTATGTTTTATGTATCCATGCATGTACATGTGTTTGAGGTGGTTCAAAAAGATCTCACTGCCAGATTAGTGTGGCTCAGTGGTGGAGTATCAACTCATGAACCAGAAGAGCACAGTTCAATCCCCAGTGGGGAGCATGCAGGAAGCAGCCGATTCTCTCTCATCGTTGTTTCTATCTCTATCACACTTTCCCTTCCTTTCTAAAAATCAATAAAAATATATATTTTTAGCCGAAACCAGTTTGGCTCAGTGGATAGAGCATCGGCCTGCAGACTGAAGGGTCCCAGGTTCAATTCCAGTTGGGGGAATGTACCTTGGTTTCGGGTACATCCCCAGTGGGGGGTGTGCAGGAGGCAGCTGATCGATGTCTCTCTCTCATCGATGTTTCTAACTCCCTGTCCCTCTACCTTCCTCTCTGTAAAAAAATCAATAAAATATATTTATAAAAAAATGTGTGTGTGTGTGTGTATATACACACACAGACACACACACACAAACAAAACCCAAAAAGGTCTTACTTCCTTAATAAAAGGAAGGACTTAAAACAAGAAATAGCACACAGCAAAATAAGGAATGCAGCAAGATATATGAGTTTCCACATTTTCTCCATACATTTTACTTCTCATCTATTTCAATAAGTATGACTTTTCAAATTACTAATATTGTAATACTGTTACCTTTCAAAGAGTTTATAAAAGCAAAACCAAGGTTATACCATAAGGCTGGCCAAATACAATATATCTGGACATTTAAACAACACCTACACATAAGACTCAACACCTGTAAACAGTGTAGTCTATATGGGTAAAGAAATTTAGGAGTTTCATCAAGGTTGCCAAAGTTATGGCCAGAATTGGGTTCAAGGACAAACAAGTAATAACTAGATACTAAACTAATAACTATAATAAATCAATGACTAAAAAATTTAAAATTTTCCATTATATCAAGAGATGTGACCAAAACAATTATATTTTAGTTTGCTCTTTTCCTTATTATTAGCTTCCAGCATACCTTGGAGTAATCTTCAGAAAATCCTATCAAAATCACATATACCTTATTAAAGGTTAGAGTTATTTTAAATCCATTTCTTTTCTTTTCTTTTTCTTTTTTTTTTTAATATATTTTATTGTTTTTTTACAGAGAGAAAAAGAGAGGGATAGTTAGAAACATCGATGAGAGAGAATCATCGATCAGCTGCCTCTTCCACACCCCCTACTGGGGATGTGCCCGCAACCAAGGTACATGCCCTTGACCGGAATCGAACCTGGGACCCTTCAGGCCGACGCTCTATCCACTGAGCCAAAAACGGTTTCGGCTTTAAATCCATTTCTAAACTAAAACTCTAGTACTCTTCCTGAGTACTATAAAGTAATAAATTCTTGCCAAGAAATTTTTAACTTTTTTCATATAATCTGCCAAGAAAATATTTCTAAATTAGTCTGGCTAGTGTGACTCAGTGGTTAAGCATCAAACCATGAGTCGAGAGGTTACAGTTTCTCTCTCTTTGATGTTTATAACTCTCTATCCCTCTCCCTTCTTCTCTAAAATAAATAAAAATATATTTTTAAATATATATTATTTATAAATTAAAATCAATTATGACAAAATTAAGCAAATTTACTTTATATTATCTGTGCAGAAAATAATTTTCTCTTCTAGTTTTTTTATACTAAATTTCAAATAGCTATGCACCAATACATAATTTCTCTAGAGAGTTTCAAAATTACTGCAAAAACATTTTATTCTTGTTACTTAGTCCTAGTAAACTTTTGCTAATATATTATCATCTGAATGTGTGTATCAATTTATATACATTTTCCTTTTTTTCCTTTGTGTTTTTTTTTTTTTTGGTGGTTTTTGTTGTTGTTGTTGTTGTTAAACCTCACTGGAGGATATTTTTCCATTGATTTTTTGAAAGAATGGAAGGGAGGGGGAGAGACAGAGAGAGAGAAACATTGATGTGAGAGAGACACATTGATTGGTTGCCTCCCACACAGCTTTGACTGGAATCAAATGAGGAAACCTTCGATCCCGGGGCCGACACTATCCACTGAGACCAACTAGGACTATATATTTTCCTACTTTCCTATTTAATTTACACAAGAAATGAAGACCTGGAAACTTACAAGAAACACTGTTATATTACTTTTGGGGATAATACAGAGAATATAGTGGAGTTAGGGTGAACATCTTATCATCACTAGGCTCTTCAATTTTTAGATAACAATTTCATTCCCAAATACTAATTCTAATGACTAAATTTAAAAAGCTGCACAAAAACTAAATAAGCCTATTTCGCTAACAAATGCGAATTCAAAATGACTCCTGTGACTATTCAAAACTGGCCTCCGATTCTAGGCATGGGGCCTCTACCTTGGTTGCAGGCTCCTCCCCAGCCTGGGCCCTGGTCAGGATACGTGCAGGAGGCAATTAATCAATGTGTTTTTCTCACATCAGTGTTTCTCTCTGTCTTTCCCTCTCTTCCACTCTCTCTAAAAATCAATGGAAAAATATCCTCAGGTGAAGATTAAAAAAAAAAAAAAAAAAAAAAAAAAAAAAACTGACCCCATGTCCTAGGAGGAAGAAGTAGACCAAAGGCTCATCTTTTAGTTTATCAAGACTGGAAAACCCAAGTTCAATTCTTCAGAAACATCGTTCATACCTGATAAAGAGTGAGCAATTACCGGGGGCATCACTGCGAGTGGCAGTTGTAAGGATAGAGGGGGGGGAAAAAAGATGCAAAGTATAATATGAGTATACTGTATAGAAAATCTACAACTTGCATCTAAATTACTGCTTCAAAATGTTCTTTTCCTAATATTATAGAATTAATTCATAAATATGCCCATTATAGTCTCACTAGGAACCAAAATGACACAATTCAAAATTAAATTAGTGTTTCCTTGAAAACCCTACCAATGATTTTAGTTGCAAGACCTATTCCCAACAGTCACTCATCCGATATCAAGTACCCACTAAGTGCATGTTACTGTTCTGGCAACCATTAAAGGACACAGTAAATTATTTCATACAAATACTCTTACCTTCAGCTGAAACCCAGTTTCATTCACAATCTCCTTCCAGTTACCTTCCTAAAAATTAAAGTTAATTTTAGAAATCATTGCAAAATAAAACATAAGGAACATTTCAAATTGGAGAAAAGACCTATTGTTCTGTTGTTCTTTAAGGGGAAATGGGGGAAAGGGTTAAAAATAGTTATTTTCACTTCAAAATTAAACATTCAATCCAGATTAAAAAAAAAATTACCAAAAGATGAACCCAAGATTTTACAATCTGGGCTTGAAAAAAACTAAAGAGTAACCCTGATATCATTGATACCAAAAATCACTGTCTTTAGTATTTTTCAGTATAAAAATTCTAGCCAAAAGAATATAACCAATAATTCTAAAATTCAAAACAAACAAAAATGCATACAGATCAACAAAGCTGCTTCAAAAATAACTTTAAGAATAAGCATTCTGGCCGAAACCGGTTTGGCTCAGTGGTGGAGCATCAGTCTGCGGACTGAGGGGTCCCAGGTTCGATTCCGGTCAAGGGCATGTACCTTGGTTGCAGGCATATCCCCAGTAGGGGGTGTGCAAGAGGCAGCTGATTGATGTTTCTCTCTCATCGACGTTTCTAGCTCTCTATCTCTCTCCCTTCCTCTCTGTAAAAAATCAATAAAATTGTTAAAAAAAAGAAAAAAAAAAAAAAAGAATAAGCATTCTGCCCTGGCCGAGTAGCTCAGTTGTTAGAGCATCATCCTAATACTCAAAGGTTTCAGGTTCAATTTTCAGTCAATGCACATATAAGAATCAATCACTGGCTGCATAGATGGATGGAATAATAGGTCGATGTTCTCTCTTCCTCCTCTGCCTTCCTCCCTCCCTCCCTCCCTCTCTCAATCAATAAATAAAAATTTTTTTTAAAAATAAGCATTCCAACAGTCTTACAAGGGTGATATAAATGTCTAATCACTATGTAATAATACTTTATGTTAACCGTAATTTAAAAAAAAATTTTAAGTTAAAAAAAAAAAAGAACAAGCATACACAATTTAAAAGTTAAGAATGCCAGGTCAAATTATTTTTAAAAAAATACTAGATAAAAGAAAATTACCTGTGTTAAAAACAAATAGAAGATTTTGTCTCTACAAAGGATGGGATGTGAAGCAACTCTCAAGAGGAAGTTTTCTAAACCAATTCGTCGCCTTTCCACAAAATCTGGGTCCATGTTGTCGGCAGAGAGTTTATGCCAAACAAATTCTGCCTAGGTAAACAAAATTATCATGAAGAATAGTCTCAATGTTAAATTCTTCTTAATGGTACTGCCATTTCACTTCTTACCCTTTTTTCTGGTAGAGGTGGCACAACAATATGTGGATAGTAAACTAAAAGGTAGTTTCTCAACAACTCAAATTCACTATACCGCCTCCACAGCGAGTCTGTTAACACACTTGGACCATCAATATGTTCCACTGACCTGAAAAGAAACAGAATAAGACTGCTATTATTTTTTAAAAACACCAATACATGCATACAACATCCTTTAAATTTTATAACTCCATTTACTGAATGTTTATGAACCAGTTACTGAGTAAAAAAATTTTCATGTATTATTTTACTTAATCCTTACAATAGGGGTGTCGAACTCAATCAGAGAAGGGGCCAAAATCTAAAATCCAGCCTAAATCGTGGGCCAAATGGTTTACTGAACAGTCATAAACTGACAATGTCATAAACTGACAGCGGAGTGCAGTGATGACAGCGCGGTGCGGGCCACATTGCAAGGCCTGGCGGGCTGGATTTGGCCCGCGGGCCTTGTGTTTGACACATGTGCCTTACAACGAACCTGTGGAACAGGAACTATTGTCCCCATTTTACAGATGAGGGAGCAGCTGCACAGTATGTACTCTTCATACAATCTTAACAATCTGTGGGTACAGCACTCAGACCCACCTGCTTCCAAAGCCCTCACTCCTAACCACTTTCCTTTTGTTATGTCCTTCTGTTATAGAAAACAAATTGGACTCAAGAGAAATAATCATATTAGAACACTCTAAAAGTCTCAAAGTATTCAGTAAATATATACTTGATTTTACAATATATGTAGCAAAATCTGGCTTAGCTGTGGTTTCATTAAACAAAAGTATGTGTAACTGCACCTCTGCCACAATGAGAGAACATTCATGCTATAGACCAGTGTTTCCCAAACTTCTCTCATGATGAGAATCACCTGGTGGAGTTGTTAAAACACAGATTCCTGAATCCCAACTAAGAAGTGCTAAACTAGAATTTTTGGGAACATATAGGTAAAATTGCATACTTAACTAGTGCTCTAAGACAGATGTTATATACAGAGCACTAAGTTAGGTATGCAATTTTACCTATATGTTCTCAAATATTCTAGTTTAGCACTTCTTAGCTGGGATTCAGGAATCTGTGTTTTAACAACTCCACCAGGTGATTCTCATCATGAGAGAAGTTTGGGAAACACTGCTATAGAGTTTAGACCAAGACACTGTAAAAATATAGTCAGCACTAACCAGTTGCTTAGTGGTTAGAGCCATCAGCCCACAGGCTGAAGGGTCCCAAGTTCAATTCCAGTCAAGGACATGTAACTAGGATGCAGGCTCGATCTTTGGCCCTGGTCGGGGACTGTGGGGGAGGTAACCATCAATGTGTCTTTCTCAAATCAATGTTTTTCTCTCTCTGTCTCTCCCTCTCCCTTTCACTATCTCTAAAAATCAATGGGAAAATATCCTCCAAGGAGGATTAACAAAACAATAAAATAAAAACAAGCATAGCCATTTTAAAAAAAATTGATTTACGGTTATGAATAAACTGGATGTATCCAAAAAAATAATTTTTAATTAACTCTAAAAGGGTGGGATCTGACCAGTGTGGCTCAGCAGTTGAACACTGACCTATGAACCAGGCTTTCACGGTCTGATTCCTGGTCCGGGCACATGCCTGGGTTATGGGCTCAATCCCCAATTTGGGAATGCAGGAGGCAGCCAATCAATGATTCTCTCTCATCATTGATATTTCTCTCTCTCTTCCTTCCTCTCTGAAATCAATAAAAATATATTTTAAAAATAATAATAAATAAATGGGTGGGGGAGAAGAAATATAAAAATTCATCTCTAGCTGAAACTAGTTTGGCTCAGTGAATAGAGCATTGGCCTGTGGACTGAAAGGTCCCAGGATCGATTCCGGTCAAGGGCATGTACCTTGGTTTAAGGCATATCCCCAGAAGGGGGTGTGCAAGAGGCATCTAATCGATGATTCCCCCTCTTCGATGTATCTAACTTTCTATCCCTCTCTCTTCCTCTCTATAAAAAAATCAATTTTATATATATATATATATATATATATATATATATATATATATATATATATATTTTTTTTTTTTTTTAATTCATCTCTAGTTCCACCTTTAATATAAAAAGCTGCAGGTAATGCAGGTTTATCCATATAAATGCTCAACTGATAGCTGGGGGAAGTTAGGGTTAAATCATATAAAAGATAACTGAAAATATTTTGACTAGCATAATCACTGTTAGAAAGTATCAGTGTTCTAAACATTATCAGGCCTTAGCTGGATTGTTCAATGGTTAGCATTGGCCCACAGACTCAAGGGTCGCAGGTTCAATTCCCGCCAAGGACACATACCTAGGTTGCAGACTTGATCCCCAGGCCCCCCCATCAATGTTTTTCTCTGTGTCTCTCCCTTCCACTCTCTATGCCAAAACTGGTTTGGCTCAGTGTATAGAGCATCGGCCTGGGGACTGAAAAGGTCCCAGGTTCAATTCCGGTCAAGGGCATGTACCTTGGTTGCAGGCACATTCTCAGTAGGGGGTGTGCAAGGGGCAGCTGGTCGATGATTCTCTCTCATCGATGTTTCTAACTCTCTATCCTCTCTCTTCCTCTCTGTAAAAAATCAATAAAATATATTTTTTTAAAAATAAAAAAATAAAAATATCAATGGGCAGGTTGGTAGGGAGGCAATGGAGGGATAAGGGCACATATGTAATACCTGAATCAATAAATAAATTGTCAAAAAAATCAATGGGAAAATCATCCCTGGGTGAGGATTAACAAAAAAACAAACAAAAAAAATTCATTATGAGGACCTTCCTATTTTATAATTATTTGCATGACAATAACATGCATAGAACCACAATGTGCACTTGTACATTAGGGCATAAAGGCACAGAAACTAAATCAGTCTTGGAATAGAGCAAAATCCTAAGAAAGTATACTAGTCCATGCTCAGCATAAAAGATGTTTAGTGTTTTTATTATTTACAAATTATTTGCCACTAAGTTTATTCATTGCATATTAATAAAAAGGAAACAAATTATAAAATTCAAAATGTAGAAATGGCTCCCATAGCAAAAATATAGGATCATTAAATCATAATTCACTTTAAAGAGCTGACCTAACCATTAGCTGAGATTAATATTATTCCAATTCAGATTCTCAACTTCAGTTGAAAAAATATCTAGAATATCAAGTTTAAAATTATTCAAAATCATTACCAATAAAACCCACATCTTGCTAATAGATAAATATAGCCTATAAGCAATACACATACAAGGCTGCTAGAAGAACTGCTAAGTGTTTTTTTGTTTTTTTTTTAAAAAGGCCACCTGCAATATGTCTCTCTCAAATTGATGTCTTTTTCTCGCTGTTTCTCTCCCATTCCATGCTCTTTAAAAATAAATGAAAAAATACCCTGCAATCAGAATTAACAAAACAGCAAAATAAAAGCATGGCCATTTTTTAAAAAATCGATTCACGGTTTTGAATAAACTAGATATATCCAAGGAAAAAATTTAAATTAACTCTAAACGGGCAGGGTCTAGTCATTGGAAACTGGCTAAAAACATAGAAAACATTTTCATTGGGCCACAAAACTACCCCCATTTATTCAATCGTTTAACAAGTATTTAATAGCACATAATTAGTTTTTACATGCAACATGTAATATAACACTCACAATAAAGCGGACAGCATCATTAGCCCCGTTTTACAAATTATGGGAAGAATTAAGTAATAGCATATTGCCTCCCAAGCCACAGAGGCATTCTTACCTATTCTAAAAGAGGCATATTCTTATCTAACTTCAAAGGGTTCATATTCAAAGGACAAGAAAACACAACATGTCTGAAGAAATTAAAAACCAGTGACTTTAACCTTATTCGGTCTTAGCCTACTAAAGTGTAATTTATTGGCAACTGTTAAATGGACTTCCTATTTGTATCCAAAGAGCCTTGATAGGTAAGCCATAAGATAGGAATCAACTTTTCCTTAATAGAAAGGCTTAATGATATTCATATTGTTTAAGACTATCTGCATAACACTGAGTTATGGAAAGAATTCCAAATGATTAAATTAAGAAACACTTCTAAAGTATGATTTTCTTTAAGTGGCTAATTTAACTAAACAACAACACAGAGACACTCTCATGGGGGACCATGTGGTTTGTTGGTTTTATTTATTTTTTTTAATATATTTTATTGATTTTTTTACAGAGAGGAAGGGAGAGAGATAGAGAATTAGAAACACCGATGAGAGAGAAACATCGATCAGCTGCCTCCTGCACACACACACACACACACCCCCCACTGGGGATGTGCCCGCAACCAAGGTACATGCCCTTGACCAAAATCGAACCTGGGATCTTTCAGTCCACAGGCTGACGCTCTATCCACTGAGCCAAACCGGTTAGGGCTTACATTTCATTTTAGTAGACTCACAGATCTAGAGAAAGCCTTGGAATGTTATAGGGTTCAGCCTTAAGATGAGTTTTGTGACTTTTGGTAAAGCATAAGAAAATGGGGAGTTTAAAACTTTATTCTTAAAAATGTATTCATATTAAAACATGGTTATAAGTCTTTACAACTAGGCCTGATAGTTTTATCATTTTCTTTTACTCCTTATCAAAAAGATCTCTCAGATCAGTTTTGCTTCTTATGGGGTTTTTTTGTTTTTTTTTGTTTTGCTTTTTTAAATAACTTTTTTTTTCATTTGTTTGTTTTGTTAATCCTCATCTGAGGATATTTTTCTATTGATTTTTAGAGAGTGGACGGGAGAGGAAGAGACAGAGAGAAACATCAATGTGAGAGACACAGTGACTGGTTGCCTTTCTCATGCACCCTGACCAGGGCCAGGAATCGGGCCTGCAACCAAGGTACCTGTCCTTGACGGATCCCAACCCCCTTCAGTCAGAGGACCAACACTTTATCCACTGAGCCAAACTGGCTAGGGCTCTCCTATCTGTTTTAATTGAAAATATTTCTGCTCAGCCCTAACCAGTTTAGCTCAGTGGATAGAGCATTGGCCTGTGGACAGAAGGGTCCCAGGTTCGATTCTGGTCAACGGCACGTTCGATGGTTGGGGGCACATCCCCGGTAGGGGTGTGCAGGAAGCAGCTAATCAATGTTTTTCATCAACATTTCTAACTATCCTTCTCCCTTTCTCTCTGTAAAAAATTAATAAAATACATATTTTTTAAAAATTTCTGCTCAGAGCGGCTGACGGGCTGGGAGCGGCCAGGCCCGGAGCGGCCGGGACCGGAGCAACCGGGACCGGAGCAACCGGTCCCAGAGCGGCCGGGTCGGGTGCGGCCAGGCCTGTAGCAGCGACAGCCAAGTCCGGGGCGACTGGGTCGGGAGCGGCGGTGACCAGACCCGGAGCAGCTGGTTGTGGAACGAACCAGAGCAACGGGGGCCGGGCCCGGAGCAGCCAGGCCCGAAGCAGCTCACTCCTCGCCTGTGCCTGCCCACGGCTGCCTCTCAGACATGGCTGGGGACTTTTGCGGGAACTTGGGGGTCTGCTGAATCGGGTGATGAGGGCTTAGATCTGGATGTGTTGAGTTGGTATAGCGCTGGGGTGTTGATCTGTGGGTGCCTTGGGTGGGGCCTGGATGAGGCTGGTTGACCTATTTGAAGGTGTCTTTTGTGTGAGGTGTGTCATTGGGCATGTGGAGGTGTTGTTGATATGAGAAAATGCTAGGTAGCAGATTTGCTATCTGAAAGGGGATTTGCTGTCGGGGAAAGGGAGGGAGGAAGGGACTGAGCATAGACTGTGCACCTATGGATGGGGACGGTGGGGGATGGGGAGGGGGCAGAGGGTGGGGTGGGAGCCTGGTGGAGGGGGGAAGAGATGGGGAACCTTTGTAGTAATGTGAACAATAAAGATTGATTTAAAAAAAAAAAAAAAATTTCTGCTCAGTCTGCAGAAAGAAAAGAACTAGTCAGTATAGTCTTTTTTCATTTTTAATATATTTTTATTGATTTCAGAGAGGAAGGGAGAGGGAGAGATAGATAGAAACATCAATGATGAGAGAGAATCAATGACCAGCTGCCTCCTGCACATCCCTCATTGGGGATTGAACCCATTACCCAGGCATGTGCAGTGACCTCCTGGTTCATAAGTTGACACTCAACTACTGAGCCACACTGGCTGGGCTACTCAGTAGTCTTTATACAAACTGTTTATAATAGGCAAAATAGAGTCTTCCCTTGCTTTTCTCTAGATAAAGCCACCTAATTCCTTTAACTTTTCCTTATGATATAAAAGAACTTTCCTGCCCTAGCCTGTTTGGCTCAGTGGATAGAGCCTCAGCCTGCGGACCGCAAGCTCCAGGGTTTGATTCTGGTGAAGGGCACGTACCTCAGTTGCAGGCTCCTCTGGCCCAGGCCCTGGTCAGAGTACATGCAGGAGGCAACCAACTTATGTGTCTCACTTAAATCGATGTTTCTCTCTGTCTTTCCCTCTCTCCCACTCTCTCTAAAAATCAATGGGAAAATATCCTTGGGTAAATAAATAAAACAACTTTTCTGGTGAGTTTTTATTTCTTACTCCATGATTTACTTTGCCTTTTCCATTTTACCCAAAGTCTGAAGCTTCAGTCTCAACGCTTTTTCTGTTAATTTCTCTGAAACTCCCAACTCTCCTAAAATGACTCATTGTTTTCTCTTCTCCAGACTTTAACATCTCCACCTACCTAAGTCCACTTAAAATACCCGAGAACCTGATACCTTTTCCCAAAATTGCACTGGGATTGTATAAAGACCTCCATGAAATCATGTGTCAAGTAATACCCACATACCAAAAGTATTTCACTAGTCTTTCCTGCTCCCCAAAAACAAGTACATTAGAATGCAGTTACTAAGAATGCAAGAACTCACCCGTTTACCTGGTAAAAAGGTAAATACACAAAAACAATCCCTAAAAAGACAATGACCTGTTCCAACAATTCCATCATACACAGAATTTACATCAATAGCTACCAAAGCTTTTCTATCTAAACCTAGGAGGTCTTTCTCATCACCCACCTGGTTTCAACGAGGTATGCAGTGTATGTTTCTTGCATGTTCATGGCATTTCTTCCAGTTCGCTTTTCTGCTTCTGAAACACTAATTTCTATCTTCTTCAAACAAAAATTATTTTCTGTCATCTGGACACAAACAAATGGAAGAACAACAACAACAAAAAACTTTTAAGATGGTATTGGAAAAAAAACCCCAGCTATTATTGATATAATAAAACCCATTATTGGTATGTATTTCAAACTAGTTTCTTGTATCTGTTAAGTTAATGACAGCAGCAAATGATATACCTGCCTATCTCTACCCGTAGACTATAGCATATTACCGTATTTTTCGGACCATAAGACGCACTTTTTTCCCCCCAGAAGTGGGGGGGAAAAGTCCCTGCGTCTTATGGTCCAAATATAGCGTACACATATACTGTAAAAAAAAAGTTTTTTTACTTGCCCGGCTCTGTGTGGTCTCTGTGTGCTTGCCCGGCTCTAAAATGGTTCTAAATGCTGCTGTTTACTTTACAGGGTTGATTACATGTGTTTATGACTGTGATGTTGGGTTTTAATGCACATAAAATATTTTAGGACACTATTTGTTTCAGAATCTTTTTTTCTTCATTTCCCTTCTCTAAAAACTGGTGCGTCTTATGGTCCGGTGCGTCTTATGGTCCGAAAAATACGGTAAATTTTTCCAGAAGCTATTTTAACAAGTATCATACATTTAAGTATTAAAACATCCTATATAATAATAAAAAGCTAATATGTAAATCAATCGAATGGCAGAACCCGTCGCTATGACTCACACTGACTACCAGGGGGCAGACGCTCAATGCAGGAGCAGGCCTAAGCCTTCAGTCAGATATCCCCCAAGGGCTCCCAGACTGCGAGAGGGCACAGGCCAGGCTGAGGGACCCCCACTCAAGTGCACAAATTTCCTGCATCAGGCCTCAGTAGAAAGGTAATGGGAGAAAGAACAATAAAATGTAGATATTTCATAGAAGTAACCAAGAACAAGTCTATACAGAAATGCATAAGAAAAAAAAAATCTAAAAATGCATTGTACAAAGATGAGTGATCCTCAATAGTGATACCTAATTTTTTATTTTATCAAACTCAAATCTCTCTCAAAAATAAAATACTATATACCGTATATGCCAAAAGGCAAGATTTTCAGCAGGCAATTTCACTTAAAAATTATAAAGGCAGGAGTTATTTTATATTCAACTTTAAATTTGCCTAACTGCCCTAGCCAGTTTCGCTCAGTGGATAGAGAATCAGCTTAAAGACTGAAGAGTTCTGGGTTCGATCCTGGTCAAGGGCACATATGTTGGTTGCAGGCTTAATCCCCAGCCCTGGCCCTGGTCCTGGCCATGGTTCTGATCAGGGACCATGTGAAAGGCAACCAATCGATCGATATGTTTCTCTCTCACATAGATGTTTCTCTTTCTGTCTCTTCCCTCCTTCCCACTCATTAAAAATCAATGAAAAAATATCCTCAGGTGAGGATTAATCAAAACAAAACATTCCTTTTAATGAAAAAAATGTGTAAAATTATTAGAGGGCATAGCATGAAGTAATGGTTAAGTAGTCTCATGAATCAATACTTAATGTATGAAAGTGTATGCTGATTATGTTGTAAAAATGTATTTTGTACTATGAGTCACCTTCAGAAATAGCTGAGCGCTGCTGAGGTAGAGAAATGAGAAAAACATTCTTGAGTATGATTTAAACACTTGCTGTTAAACTGATAAACTTTGTAACTATGCCTACACATTCTCTTTTCCTTTTTTATGTTATCCTCAGCCACAAATAACCTCAAACCTACAGTTCTGGTCTACTCCACTCAGTTCTCTGCTGCCAGGTCAGTGAAGATGCCAATTGTGTATAGGAATTTTTTTAAAATATATTTTATTGATTTTTTACAGAGAGGAAGGGAGAGAGATAGAGAGCTAGAAACATCGATGAGAGAGAAACATTGACCAGCTGCCTCTTGCACACCCCCTACTGGGGATGTGCCCGCAACCCAGGTACATGCCCTTGACCGGAATCGAACCTGGGACCTTTCAGTCCACAGACCGATGCTCTACCACTGAGCCAAACCGGTTTCGGCAGGAATTTTTTTAAGTACCAGTTGCTCAAGCTCTCTTTGCCCCCACCAACACTCCCTGGCCTAGAGTGCTCTCCCTAAAAAATAAAAAAAAATCACTTAGGCAGTGGCTCGCCTCTGGGCAAATACTGTTAACTACCAATCCAATGGAACCTTCCAGCCTAAAAAAGAAGTATTCTTACTTCCATGCCCTTGATATTCCTCTCTTCTGCCAGGACTAATTACTACTTTCTTGGAAACTGGATCCCTCTCTTACAGTTCCATTTTCTATATCTCTTTAAATAGCACTGACAATACTTAAAAAAAGAATGTGTTCTTCCTTACATGGAAAAAGTACAAAAGGAATAGAAAGGAGACTTCTAATTAAACAATGGAAAACAAGAGGATTGAACACTTACAGAAAGAAAAACAGAGACTATAGAATATGAGTTTACAGCAGAATTTGGAATCTTGACTAGTGATATTTAAAACCAGAAGAAACTTGTGAGTCTTAGGCAGTGCTTGTTTCCACTACCCTTAGGTGCAGAGAAATTCCCACAAATTACTCTCTGTCCAAAATTTGCAGTTAAAATTAAGGCTCATGAGGTGAGCTTTTTGCCATCTCTGCACACTCTCTGCATAAATATTTTTGTGGTAAAAGACTGCTTGATAAATCAAAATACCATTTACACATTTCTTTTTGTTTTAAAATTTAAACTTAATCTTAACTAAAAAGTTTAAAATATAGTATTGGAGCAATTTACAAACTTTTAACTTTTTTTACTTAATGAAGCTACATGGCTTAATGGACAAACTAATTTCAAAGCCAGGAGACCTAGTCTCAAGTCCCAGCCATGCAACTGACTGACTACTTAGTGACCTTGGCCAAATCACTTATCTCTGAGCCTCTGCTTCGTGTTTATCTGCCTTTTGAGTGTAATCTTCAAAATTAAGTAAAGAATGGAGCCTCACTGTGAATACACACACAAACAAATATAACTTAACTTTCTGCCCAGACCACATTCCTATGGATAAACAGTAGTACCAACAGCTATAGCAATGCTTCTCAAATGCTTCTAGAGTGGAAAAGGAGACAGAAAGAGGGAAAAGGAGTATATGACCCTGTAAGGAGGGTTTGGTAGTTCTGGGGGAGGAGGGAACAATGTACAAAGTACATATAAATATATGTGTGTTTAAACTCCTGCTATTTCTAAAATACCTGTCCAAATGGCTTGCATCTACAAATGAATTACTACATTGGGGAGTTGTTTCAGGAAACCCTCTATGTTCGGTCACTTACAGAAGGTCTCTGGGAACACATATTTACAAACATTTCCCTAAAATGTCAAATAATACAATACAACTTCTACTGTATGATGGCATCTTTGGGTTTTCAAATATCTTAAAGTGAACATACACAAGTTCTTTTGGTGGATTTTTTTTAATACGTTTTTTTAAATGAGATTTTTAGAATCACCTTTAAATTAACATAAATGGATTTTACACTCTAGTTGCAACTTCATACTAGTTATGTCTCTAAAAGCTTTGGCACACACACAAAAAGAATCACCCAGCCCTCACTGGTTTGGCTCAGTGGATAGAGCGTTGGCCTGCGGACACAAGGGTCCCAGGTTCGTTTCCGGTCAAGGGCAAGTACCTTGGTTTTGGGCACATCCCCAGTAAGGAGTGTGCAAGAGACAGCTGATCAATGTTTCTCTCTTATTGATGTTTCTAACTCTCTATACCTCTCCCTTTCTCTCTGTAAAAAAATCAATAAAATATATTTTTTTAAAAAGAATCACCCAAATTTTTATCACAATAACCAAAATTAAACTCATAATGTAGCTATCAAAAGACATGATTCTTGCCGAAACCGGTTTGGCTCAGTGGATAGAGCGTCTGCCTGCGGACTGAAAGGTCCCGGGTTCGATTCCGGTCAAGGGTATATACCTTGGTTGTGGGCACATCCCCAGTGGGGGATGTCTCTCTCTCATCGATGTTTCTAACTCTCTATCCCTCTCTCGTTTCCTCTCTGTGAAAAATCAATAAAAAAATATATTTTTTTTAAAAAGACACGATTCTTAAAAAGAAAAAAGAAAAAAAGACATGATTCTTACCTCCCGACACAACCTAAGATTGCTTTAACACATATCCCACAAGATTGGCAAATATTTTAAAGTCTGAAAATATTAAGTATTGGTAAGGACAGAGTATCAGGCACTGTTGACGGGAGTATAAACTGGTACTATATATTCCCTCTGGAAAACAATGTGGCACTACCTACTAGAGTTGAACATGCTAACTACCCTATAATCCTACAAGTCCACTCTTAAATTTACATTAGATTCTAAGACATTTGGACCAAGAGATATATACAAGGTGTCCCCAGAAAATGTACACACACACTGAATAATTATTAATTCCAATGGTGCTGGGGAGGGGCACGCCTCAGCCTAGCCTTCACCCTCTCCAATCTGGGACCCCTCAGGGGATCGGGCCTAAACCAGCAATGAACATACCTCTCACAGTCCTGGACCACTGGCTCCTAAGCGCCGACCTGCCTAATCGCCCACAACTGCCCCCTCCCCACTGGCCTGGTCACTAACTGCCTCCCCTGCTGGTCTAGTCACCACTAACTGCTCCCCCAGTGCCAGCCTAATTGCCCCCAACTGGACCCCCTGCCGACCTGGTCACCCCAAACTGCACCCCCTACCGCTGGCCTGAGAGCCCCTAACTGCCCGCCCCCCGCTGCCGACCTGGTCACCCCTAACTGCCCCCCACTGCCGGCCAGGTCATCCTCAACTGCCCCCTCCCTGCCAGCCTGATCACTCCTAACTGCCCCCCCCCCACCGACCTGGTCACCCCTTACTGTCCCCCCCCCATTGGCCTGGTTGCCCCGCTCTGCTGGCTTGGTCTCCCCATGCAGCCTGCTTGCTCAGTCATTTGGTTGTCCCTCACTAACACCCCTGCCGGCCTGGTCATATGCAGCCATCTTGTGAGGGTGTGATGGTCAATTTGTATATTACCTCTTTATTAAATAGGAGGCTAGGAAGAAGTTCGTGGTAGTGGGAATTTTTTAGAAAGCAAGAATCTTTTAACAACCCCAAGAAAAGAGAAATCAACTGGAGAGTATCTATGAAATGGCACACTATAAAGCCATGAATACAGACATGCTAACTCATATTTTGGATGAATCCTAAAACCATAATATTGGCATAATACTGACAAGAGAAAAATCCTAAAACCATAAAATTGACATAGTAAAATTATTCCATTTATGTAAATTTCAAAATCAAATGAAATTAAACAAAATATTGTTTAGGGATACATATGGTAAGGTTAAGAGAAGCAAGAGAACTGTTACTAGACAATTCAAAATACTGGTTACCTCTGTAGTATAAGGCGTGGACATAACCGAGAATATACAGGCTTCAAAGAAGTGATCATTATTTTGTGGGAACCTTCTCTGCATTACTTGTACACCTCACCATAATTTTTTTTTTTTTTAAGAGAGAACAGAAAAACTAAGTCACATAGTTGCATAAAGAGCAAATGACATAAGCCCGGCTGGGTGTCCCCATATGCCATGATTGCAGTCCAGGTCAGGACACATACAAGAATCAACCAAGGAAGACATAAACAGTGGAACTGCCCTGGCCAGTATCTCCCAGTGGTTAGAGCACCGGCCCTCACATCAAAAGGTCTGGGTTGGATTGCAGAAAAGGGCACTTACCTGGGTTGCAGGTTTGCTCCCCACCCCCACCCCTGTAGGGTGTGTGTGCCAAAGGCAACCAGTCAATATATCTCTCACATGAATGTTTCTCTTTCTCTTCCTCTTCTTCCCTCCCCACCCTTTCACTTTCTGAAAAGCAATGGAAAAAATATCCTCAAGTGAGAATCAAAATAAATAAATAAATCAGTGAGACAAATCAATCTCTCTCTCTTCCTTCTTATCTACACTCAATAAATAAAAACTAAAGAAAAAAAGCAATCATCTAAGAGTCCACGTAGGCACCACGGAAGTGCACACACTTCTCGCTCACATTTCAGATACTGACCGCTCCACAAATAATCCTATAATTTAGGGAAAAGTTCTATGGAAAACTTAAAATTCACCCCAAAAGCAGTGGCTGCCAGGCTGGGAGCAGCCAGGCCCGGAGCCGCTGGGCCCAGAGCAGCCGGGTCGGGTGCGGCCAGGCCCGGAGCAGCAGCAGCCAAGTCCAGAGCAACTAGGTCGGAGCGGCAGTGACCAGACCCGGAGCAGCTGGTTGTGGAACGAACCAGAGCAACAGAGGCCAGGCCCGAAACAGCTCGCTCCTCGCCTGCCCCTGCCCCACGGCTGCCTCTCAGACATGGCTGGAAACTTTTGTGGGAACTTGAGGGTCTGCTGAATCAAGTGATGAAGGCTTAGATCTGGATGTGTTGAGTTAGTATAGCGCTGGGGTGTTGATCTGTGAGTGCCTTGGGTGGGGCCTGGATGAGGCTGGTTGACCTATTTGGAAATGTCTTTTGTGGGAAGTGTATCATTGGGCATGTGGAGGTATTATTGATATGAGAAAATGCTAAGTAACTGATTTACTATCTGAAAAGGGATTTACTATCGGGGAAAGGGAGGGAGGAAGAGACTGAACATAAACTGCACCTATGGATGAGGACAATGGGGGAGGGGAAGGGGGCGGAGGGTGGGGTGGGAACCTGGTGGAGGGGGGAAGAAATGAGGAACCTTTGTAATAATATGAACAATAAAGATTGATTTTAAAAAAAATTCAATAAAATATATTTTTTTAAAAAAATTCACCCCAAAAGTCTTCATCCTACCCTATCATTTTGTGGGAACCTTCTCTGCATTACTTATCCACCTCACCATAATTTTTTTTTAAGAGACATGTCCCCGCGTAGGCAAAACCTTCAACTCCTGTGTTGTAGTTCCTGGCCTCATCTGACCTCCAAACTTAAAAGTTGAGAGTCTTTCTAGTTACAGTCAACAATTTTAACTTTTCTTCATCCGTCCTAAGGCAGTCTTCATATTAGCACTAAAACCAGGTTCCAGAAAGAAAGGGCGGGTAGGGGGGGGGAAAGCAGAATGGATGAGCAATGCTACGCACACCGGGCAGGGTGGTCTGATGACCCAACCGTGTTTCTGAGACGCGTCTTTTTTTAACCTGGTTTACCCATCCCGCATTCTGAGTGAAAACCCTTTGGACCAAAAACTGTTACAAATATAGGGAATGATGCGTTTTGTGTTTCTTTTTTCCCCCTCAAGCAAATGAGAATCCCCAAGCAGATCGAGACCTCTATGACAAGTCTCCCCTGGGAAATACAGCACTGGTCCACGAATGCAAGTACTGCCAAATGAGCTTAAAATGCTTTTTTTTAAAAAAAAAACTTGGTCCTTTTCTTCACTCTCACACCTTCTTCAATGTCCTCACCGTGGCGACGAGCCACCCACTTTCGCTGCCTCCGCCTGGCTCCTGGAGCGGGGCCCCCACTCCCTTCCTCCCCGAACTCCCTGCCCACGCCCACGGCGCCTCCTCCGCGAGGCCGGCTCCTCTGCAACCCAGACGGACAGGCCCCCCGCCAGCCGGACAGGCCCCCCGCCTTCCTCTCAGACCCAAACTCCGGGCTCCCGGACCCCGAGGGCCGCGTCTGCCGCAGCCCGGCCCGGCCCGAGCCCGGACCCCAGGCCCGCGGAACCGCCCCCATGGCAACCCGCGCTCCCCCCGCCGCCGCCCTCTCCCCGCCCCCACCCCGACCCAGGACCCCTTTTTCCACCAAGTCTCCTCCCCCTTCCCATCCTCCCCCCAGCACCTGTGGCCCAGCTTTTCCACCGCCTTTCCCGGTCACTATCTACCCGCCCCCGCCGGCCTCGCCCCGCCCGCCCGGCCCGCTAGGCCCCGACACAGGCCGGGCAGCCTCCGCCGCCGCCCCTTCTCACCGTGCGGTCCCCGGGGCCCTCCTCATCCGGGGCCCCCTCCGCTTCCTCACCGACCGCCGCCTCCGGCCCAGCGTCCGGGTGGCCCAGAGGCTCGAGGGGCGCCGGCTGCAGCGGCCGTTCCAGGTCCGGGGCTGCCTGCTCCATGGCTGCAGCTTCGCGGGGCGGGTCCACTGTGCGCCTGCGCCGCCGCCGCGCCAGGCACGCCCCGCCCCTCTGCTCGTGGCCACGCCTCTGGGTCCCGCCCCCTTCTTTCATAGCCACGCCCCAGACCCCGCCCCTCTGCTCTGGGCGGCCCCGCCCCGCCCCGATCTGCTTGTGGGGGCGGAGATCCGCCGGAGTCGGGGCTGGAGCTGATGTGGGAAGGCGCGCCTCCAGAGGAAGTGGGGAGACCCAGAAAGCCAGGGAAACTGGGGAGGGAGAAAAATGGAGAAAGGCAAGGGGAAGGAAGGGAAAGATCAGAGTGGGTATTGGACTCTTCAGGTTGGTGATCAACTAAAGAAAATTAAAAACTCACAAGAAATCGGAGCCCCTGATATTCTAACATTCTCCCTCTTGTCCTCTTCTCTTGCGTGTATTATTGGTTCCATTTTTTTCCCCCCTGGAAAGATCAGAGTGGTATATAAATTATTGACTTTCAGCCCTGACCGGTTTGGCACAGTGGATAGAGCGTCGGCCTGCGGAATGAAGGGGCCCAGGTTCGATTCCGTCAAGGGCATGTACCGTGGTCGTGGGCACATCCCCAGTGGGGGGTGTGCAGGAAGCAGCTGATCGGTGTCTCTAATGCTCTGTCCCTCTCCCACTCTGTAAAAAGTCAATAAAATATAAAATAAATAACTTTGCGGAAGTTATTGACTTTCGGAAGGTTATGTAACAGTCAGCAAAAGGTAACACTTCCGAGTGTTTGAGAGAAGCGAAGGGCTTGGCTGAAGCAGTGCTTGACTTCTATTTGAAGTATTTCATGAAGCCCTGGAGATCTCTGATAATTTTCTACAAACACCTCTTTGAGTTTTGAAACCTGATCCCATGACAATCATTCACTATGGTAACCCGATGAAAAACACTCACTGGGTGTACCAGACTGGGGTACCTTGAGGTACCTTCTCTGCAAAGTCTGGGTCATTTGACCAGAAACTGATCTTTCTGCCCAAATATTTAATTTTTTCAAGCTGTGGCACAATTCCCCCTCCTCCAGGGATGTTTTCTCCCATTCATGTAAAAACTTAAGTTATCACAACTATGTGTTAATATCACTTTGTTGGTAAATTGATTATGACCTTTCTCATATTATTTTAGTTATTTATGTATCTGTCTGCCCACTAGGATTTAGACTCCTTTCAGATGATGACATCCCCCCACCTCAACCCATACCCCCCACTCCTCTACCCGCTGGTGTTGCTCAGTGGTTGAGCCTCAACCTATGAACCAGAAGGTCACGGCTCAATTTGCAGTCAGGGAACATGCCCTGGTTCCAGGCCGGCCTATCCCTGCCCCCCAGTAGGGGGCATGCAGGAAGCAGCCAATCAATGATTCTCACCATTGATGTTTCTATCTCTCTATCCCTCTCCCTTCCACTCTGAAATCAATAAAAATATATATGTTTTTTAAAAGACAAGGACCCTATCTTATTTTTTCTCTTACCAAGCTTAGAACATTTACTCAATAAATGTTTAAAAGCATCTTACCAATTTGTCAGGGACTACTCATGCTAGACATATTCTCAGGAAACACTTTTCTTTATAGTTTATTTATTTTACCTATTGACTTTAGAGAGAGAGAGGTTTGTTGTTCCACCCATCTATGCACTCATTGGTTGTTTTTTGTGTGCCCTCACCTAGATCAAACTGCAGCCGAAACCTTGGCATATGGGGCTTAACAAAGCAGTCATGTGAGGGGAGTCCACAGTACTATCTGTAGTTTTGTTTTGCTTTGCTTTGTTAAGAAAAAAAGTAAAACAAAATAAGGGCACTGTTTTCCCTTCATTTACACCTTTTCATCACTGTCTTTGATATCCATTTTAAGTTGTCAGCTGTATATAACTTTGTCCCTATATCTTAAGAGATGGCCTTGAAGAAAAAAAAAATCTGAAAAATCAAAAGGGTACCTGAAGAGTCTAAAATCAGGGCAAATATGATCACATGATCATTTTCTCCTATAATGTATAATATATTTCTTGTGGTAAAATTAAAAAACAGTTATGAGTAAAAATAAAATAAAAGCTATGTATACTCCCACACTAAAAAAGAAGCACTTTTCACATTGAACATATGTCCCTTCTACTATCATACTACATATATTATATATATATAAAATAAAAATGGAATCACACTTAGTGCTATTTTATAACTTAGTCACTTATTACAGCAAGAACACCATTCCATGTGGTTAAATATATTTTTATAGTCTCTTCTTAAAGTCTACATAGAGTTCTACTGCAAAAAAATTCTATAATTTAATCTTATAAACTTCTATAGTTACTTTTATTTATTTATTTATTTTTACTTTTTTTTTAATTAAATTATTATCTGTGTACATATTTTAACATTTTACCCCCCCCCCATACATACCCTCCCTCCCCAGAGTTTTGTGTCCATTGGTTGTACTTATATGCATGTATACGAGTCCTTCGGTTGATCTATTATCTCCCCCAGATCTTCCTACCCTCCCTGCTGTAATTTGACAGTCTGCTTGTTGCTTTACTGTCTCTATATCTATCTTTTGGTTCATCAATTTATAATGTTCTTTATTATCCATAAATGAGTGAGGTCATGTGGTGTTTCTCTTTCATTGACTGGCTTATTTCACTCAACATGATGTTCTCCATACTTTTACTTATTTTTTATAGTTACTTTTATATACAGCACTGCAGTGACCACCCTTCTACATAATATCTTTGCATATCTAACCAGTTAAAGTCTTAAGCTAAATAGGAATTGGAAGATTTTAAGGAAATTTTCACTTTAAACTCTGATAATACCTAAGAAATTATCTATATATGTAAAAGGCTAAGTGACCAACCATACATTCATCTGACCATCTGACATCCGGTACATATGATGTGCACTGGCAATCCTATATAATAAAAGCCTAACGTGCTAAGTGTCCAACTGTTTTACCAGTCACTATGATGCACACTGATCATCAGAGGGCAGACACTCCCACTGGGAGGTTAGCCTGCTGCTGGGGTCCAGCCTATTGGGACTGGGCCAGATGGGCTGAACACACCCTGGAGCCCTCCCACGGGAGGGTGGTCCCTCCCCGGCCCCAATCATGCACCGTTGGGGTCCCTTGGCCTGGCCTGCACCCTCTTGCAATCCGGGGCCCCTTGGGAGATATTGAAGAGCTGGTTTCGGCCCAATCCCCACAAGTCAGGCTGAGGGATCCCACTGGTGCACAAATTCGTGCACCAGGCCTCTGGTGTAAAAACAAACTTTGACTTGCACATGCATGATGCATATGAAGCTCTCACTGATGCCAATCACATGTGTGTGTTTCAATGTATCATTGTCGATCGTGAATTTGGTTATTTTTGTTGACATTCTGAAGCTGAAAGAAAGCGGCATCATAGACAGAATATGTCTGAAGACCAACTATTGGCACAATGTACCTCTGTTGTTATTTTATTTATGAATCAATTTATATATTATTTTCATATACATTTTACTAATTTTCTTTTATCTCTGACACTTCTATTATAGATAAAGGGCTTAATAGAGATATTAAAAAATTTCTTCTAGTCAATTTCCTTTCAGTGTACATGAATCCATGCACTGGGTCACTAATATAACTGATTTATTGCAAAATAATATAATTCTCAAAATTGACATTTATCCACTAGATAATGTCTTACCATTGGGGCTGCCCACAAGCTAATAAATTTTTTTTGAGAAAGAGACAATAACTAGTGTTTATTTGATAAGCCTGAGTTGGGGAGAAGAGATGGTATTCTGACATTTTTAATGGGGCCATCTTTCGAAGGCCTCACCCTGTGTTTTATATGTACGTGTCACTTTATCTAAATTTTCATGACATGCCCCTGCCAGACAGGCATTATTTTTCTCTTTTCATGGGAAGAAGCAGCTCAGGGTAATATTTGACAAGGTTACACAGTCAGCAAATAAGAACAAGACCTTAAATTTAAACCCAGATTTATAGGATACTCAGAATCTAAGCTCTAGGGCTGTGCTGCTTTGCATGGAGGAGAGGGGAAAAGAGAGATTCTTCCTGATAAGAAGGCAAATAATTGATGGGGATCGAGGGTTGGTTTCTCACCTGAAAACCCAGAGAGAGAAGCACATTTCCTTAGAATACGAGGGCAAAGTCGCTCAGTCTGGCTACAGCCTGGGAACACCCAAGGGTAATTCCACGGAAATTCCAGGTACAAGTGCTCCCCATGCTTCTGGTTCAGACAGGGGAAGGATACCCACGCCCCAGCCTCTCCCTGGGGCAGGGATCGAGGTGACCCGCTCTGGAATAAATGGGGAAAGTCTCGGGAGCAAGGATGACTAGCCAGGCTGGCTCTAAGGATGAGTCACGCTCTGTGGGGGAACACTCCCCACCTCCTCCAGGCAGAGGAACTTCAGTCTCATATCTGAATAGCATGATTAAGGTTTCTTTTTTATATATGTAATATATTTTTATTGATTTCAGAGAGGAAGGGAGAGAGAGAGATAGAAACATCAACGATGAAAGAGAGTCATCGACTGGCTGCCTCTTGCATGCCTTCCACTAGAGATCGAGCCCCCAACCCGGGCATGTGCCCTGACTGGGAATCAACCATGACCTCCTGGTTCATAGGTTGACACTCAACCACTGAGCCATGCTGGCTGAACTAGCTTTCCATTTTGTCATTAATTTAACAAATAACTGAGCTCCTGGGCTAGCCTAGGAGCACCATGAAACCCCCGTTCTCTGCTCCTCACCACACTGGTTCTGCTCTCCCCTCGCCAGGAGTCTCCTCCTGCTGTCTGCCCGGCCACCCAGGCTCTGTGAAGCCATGTTCTCCTTCCCTCTTATTGCACCCTCCAATTGCCCCTGAAGAATTCAAATCCTTCTTATGCTACCTCTAGGTAAATTAACTGAGCCATGCAGACCCGGAAACTCCCAGGACTTTGAATCTTGGGTCAGAGGGGATGCCGGTGATTGGAGCCATCATTGGACCCGTGGTGGTGCTAGGGCCAGATGTTCCCAAGTCATGAATTTCCTGTGGGTTCTATGCCAACTCTCCATAGCTACCTTGATTCTGTGACTTTCTACTCCCCGATAATCAGATCCTTAATTTCAGGAGCTCCTGATAAAAATAAAAAATAAAAATAAAAAATTCAGCCGAAACTGGTTTGGCTCAGTGGTAGAGCGTCGGTCTGCAGACTGAAAGGTCCCAGGTTCGATTCCGGTCAGGGGCATGTATGTTGGTTGCGGGCACATCCCCAGTAGAGGGTGTGCAAGAGGCAGCTGGTTGATGTTTCTCTCTCATCAAGGTTTCTAGCTCTCTATCTCTCTCCCTTCCTCTCTGTAAAAAAATCAATAAAATATATTTTTAAAAATTTCAGGATTTTTTCTACTGATCGGCTTCATAGGACTAGAGTTGGTTCTGTTCTATGCAGCACAGAGCTGCATCTGAAGCTCCCATCTATTCAACTAAACATGCAACAAACATTTATTAAGCCCCTGTCCTAGCTCAGGCAGTCTCATTTCTGCCAAAGCGGGTATCCAAACTGACTCACGGCTATATGCCCTGCAGAAGTCTGAATTCTAGAAGTCCAAAATCAGCAGAACCATACGCTAAACCCCTATCACTTGAGAAACTTCCCCAAAGTCCTAGCAGCAAGCCAGCAACTGGAATCTGCAGGAGCTAAACATCATGAAAGCCACCGCAGGAAACATGTCCCCCCCGCCCAGATGACTTAAATATACTTTGATAGAGGTCTTCTGGAACAAATAGTTTTTTTTTGCTTTACAGCTAGGAAAGAAACCAGATAGGTTGGGAGGAAACACTGTGGCCAGGGTATTTTGGGACAAACAAGTCTGTGGCACTTCTCAAATAATACAGTACACATGAGTAATAGCTCACTATAAGATTACTTTGCAAACAATGCCTGGCAATTGAATTTCTAGAAATGGAGAATTTTCTTTGATATTCATAAGCTGTCAGACTACCTGATCTTTGTTTGGGAACTAGGACCGGTTAAAAGTTACTGAGGATTTATTCCATAATTCTGATTGGGGGGAGTTGAGAGTTTGGGGTCTGATTTGGTGGTAATGTTGGGTTTTTTTGTTTTGTTTTGCTGTTTTACTTTCTTCTCCAAAATTATATTAAATCATTTGGGTGTTTCATTTTGGGAGTTTTTTTTTATTTCTTTATTGATTATGGTATCACATAATTGTCCTCATCCCCCCATTCCCATCCCAAACCCCTCCCCACGTATGCCCACCCCCTTGTTGTCCATGACCACTGGTTAGGCTTATCTGCACGGGGTTGTTTTTTTAGGAGTTCAAAGTTAGGTCATCCTATTCCTCTCCTCTCCCTACCCCAAACAAATATGTAGAGAATTCTCTGAGAGGAATAAAATGGATCCCAATTTGGGGAAACACTATAGGTTAGAGCAGTGGTTGGCAAACCACGACTCGAGCCACATGCAGCTCAAGAGCCGAGGTTTGCCACTCTGTTGACTAATGAGTTTGCCAACCACTGGGTTAGAGTGTTGCTGCCAGAACAAAACCACATTCAAATGTCTGTTCATGCTGAATGAAGTTAGTAGTAGATCTAGGCACATCACATATATTCACTGTTTTAAGGGTCCTCAGGATTTGTATCCATTGGGTATGGTAAGACACACAGTCACGGAAATGGCTGTCATGAAGGAAGAAGATCCCTAGAAGCAGGAGGCAGAGTGCCGTGAGTGGGGACCGCCCACGAAGCAGAGTGAAAGGAGAATCATGGGCACAAGCCTTCAGTGTGGTTTCAGTGGGAAGAATGGGCGAGGCAGGGAAAACACACTTAAGATTGGTTAGTTTGGCCGAAACCGGTTTGGCTCAATGGACAGAGCGTTGGCCTGCGGACTGAAAGGTCCCGGTTTGATTCCGGTCAAGGGCACGTACCTTGGTTGCGGGCACATCCCAGTGGGGGGTGTGCAAGAGGCAGCTGGTCGATGTTTCTCTCTTATCGACGTTTATAACTCTCTATCCCTCTCAATTCCTCTCTGTGTAAAATCAATAAAAATATATTAAATCGGAAAAAAAAAAAGATTGGTTAGTTTGAATAATCTCAGCAAGCTCTGCTGTACGGGCTGTCTCTGTTGTCTGGTAGCTGGCCCTGGGGTAGTTAGGGAAAGGGAATATTGGCCCAGAAAGAGCCAGTAAAAGAGGTGGTTGAGAGTTTGGGGTCTGGATTGGTTGGTTTACATAGGAAAGGCGCCCATATAGGCAGTCATTTACTATCTCTAAGAATTGACTAGCCCAAAGAGGGCTAGTATGGGGCGGTCAGGAGGCAGCTGATAGATGATTCTCTCTCATCATTGACTTTTCTATCATTCTCTCCTTCTCCCTTCCTCTCTGAAATCAATAAAAAATATGTTATAAAAAAAGACACGGTTATTACATTCACAGATACACAGTATTGCACTAACATACACAGTTGTGTGTATATATAGTGACATGGCCCTAGCCAGTTTGGCTCAGTGGATAGAGCGTGGGCCTGCAGACTGTAGGGTCTGGGGTTTGAGTCCAGTCAAAGGCACATACTTCGGTTGCAGTGTCCTCCCCAGCCCGGGCCCTGGTCAGGGCTTGTGCAGGAGGCAACCAATCTATGTTTGTCTCACATTGATATTTCTCTCTGCTGCCTGAAATACCAACAAGAAAAAGAAAATTCCGGAATACCAAGATTCAGAAACAATCACTATAATTTTGAACAGTCTTCCCCCCTCCATGGATCTATACATAACTCATCAAAATAGGACATTTTATAAAATGTTTTGCATGAAACCTGCTCTTTTATACCAAGCGCTAACTATACTATGAACATGTTTGCTCACTTAGACTCGCCCTTCTCCTGTTATAGGAAGCTAGATCTACTGGTAAGAATGGAAGGTGCATGGCCAGAATGCCCACGTTAGACAGGCATTACCAAACCAGCCTCCACAAGTCGCGCTGGATTACATTCCCACCAATTCCCACCAATGTTTGAGAATATACATTTCCCCTCACTAACACCAGTTGTGGTTTTTTAAATCTCTGTCAATTGGAATGGGGAAAAGGTAATCTCATAGTGTTTTAATCTAGATTTGTTTTTACATCTTGCACCCTACCACCTTCTTAGACAACCATTTCCTCTTTGACTAGATTTAGCTTCTCCATAAATTGAACTGACTCTGTCTCCAGAAAAATTGCAGTAACTTTTGACCCATCTTTAGACATATGTAACCATTTAAGGATTGTATTCAGAAGACAAGTATATTGGTCTATAAGTGTCTTTTTCTGGAATGTCTTTGCAAGCTCTTGATATTCAGATAATACTGGCCTCAAACATGAGTTTAGAAGTGTTACCTTTGTCACTATTCTCTAAAAAGTTTGTGTAAGAATAGTGAACTTTCCCCCCCCCCTCAAATTTCTGCTAGAAATCATCACTGAAACATTCTGGGCCTGCAACTTCCTTTGTGGAGAAATTCTTTAAAAAGATATAGGGCTGCCGAAACCGGTTTGGCTCAGTGGATTAGCCTGAGGACTGGGGGGTCCAGGGTTCAATTCTGGTCAAGGGCATGTACCTTGGTTGCGAGCACATCCCCAGTAGGGGGTGTGCAGGAGGCTACTGATGGATGTTTCTCTCTCATTGATGTTTGTCTATCCCTCTCCCTTCCTCCATGTAAAAAAAAAATCAATAAAATATATATATTTTAAAAGATATAAGGCTGTTCAGATTTTGCTTCATTTTGTGTCAGTTTTGGTAAAGTTCTATTTTTTAGGAATTTGTCCATTTCATCTAAGTTGTCAAATTTCTTTGGCATAAAGTTGTTCATTATATTCTCTATTATCCTTTTAATGTATGTAGGATCTGTAGTCATAACTCCTTTTTATTTCTGATATTTGTTTTCTGTAATTTATGTTCCTTTCCTTTACTCTTGGTCCATTAAACTAGAACTTAACAATTCTGTTGGTCATTTTACAAATAACTTTTGGCTTTAGTAATTTTCTCTCTACTTTGTTTGCTTTCTCTATATTAATTTGTTTTCTATTTTCTGCTCATCTTGGGTTTACTTCTTTCTTTAGTTTCTTGAGATAGTACCTTAAATCATTGATGTGAAACTTTTCTTCTATTTAAATATGAGTGTAAAGGTATAAGAACTGCTTTAGCTATTCTTTTTTTTTTTTTTTTTTTTTTAAATATATTTTATTGATTTTTTACAGAGAGGAAGGGAGAGGGATAGAGAGCTAGAAATGTCGATGACAGAGAAACATCAACCAGCTGCCTCCTGCACACCCCCTACCGGGGATGTGCCCGCAACCAATGTACATGCCCCTGACCGGAATCGAACCTGGGACCTTTCAGTCCGCAGTCCGATGCTCTACCACTGAGCCAAACCGGTTTCGGCTTAGCTATTCTTATATCTACAAATTTTGATATGATGCTTTTCATTATTTAAAAATATTTTCTAATTTCTCTTGTGATTTCTTTAACCATTAATTATTTAAAGAATAATTAATTTCCAAATATTTAGTTTTCCTAGGTATTTTATTGATTTCTAATTTAATTATGTTTGGGCTTGGTTGGTTGGAGTATAATCCCATACACCAAAAAGATTGCAGGTTCGATTCCTGGTCAGGGCACATAAATAGGTTGTGGGTTTGATCACCAACTGGTGTGCTTAAGGAGGCAACCAGCCTTTCTCTCTAAAATCAATATATATATATCTTCAGCTGAGAATTTATACATATAAAAGCCTAAGCAACTGTTACAACTGAACAATTGGAATGACTGGAACGACCAGTTGACCAGTCGCTATAAAGCTCACTGACCACCAGGGGGCAGACGCTCAATGCAGGAGCTGCCCCCTGATGGTCAGTGTGCTCCCACAGCGGGAGCAACACTCAGCTAGAAGCCAGGCTCACGGCTGGAGAGTGCGGCTGTGGTGGCGGGAACCTCTCCGGCCTCCATGGCACAGCTAAGGGCAGCCAGGTGAAGTGGCAAGCACCTGTGCCAAGCCAGGTGGCGCCGGGTCCAGCTCAAGCTACTCTCTGGCCAACTGCCGCTTTGCGCATTGTGGGAATACGGCCGAAACTAGCAGTCCAACATCCCCTGAGGGGTCCTGGATTGTGAGAAGGCATAGTCCAGGTTGAAGGATTCCAACTGGTGCATGAATCTGTGCACTGGGCCTCTAGTTAAAAATAATAAACAAATTTATTGAGACCTGTTTTTTGGCCCAGCAAGTATCTAAGTTGGTGAATATATCATGCATCCTTGAAAAGACTGTGTTCTGCAGTTATAGGATATACACTGAGTGGCCAGATTATTATGATCTCTGAACGCATAATAATATGGCCACTCAGTATATATATAATAAAAGGCTAATATGCAAATTGTGCCCTTGACCAGGAGTTCAACCAGCAGACAGGCTGACCAACTGCCCATGTCCCCTCCCCCTGGCCAGGCTGCCTGGGCCCCACCCATGCATGACTTCATGAACTGGGCCTCTAATATATATATCTACACTAATAAAAGAGAAACATGCAAATTTACCACACCTCTGCTATGCCCACCAACCAATTAGGAGCAAGTGTGCAAATTAACCCAACCAAGATGACAGTGGCCACGAAGCTGGAGCGAGCAGGAGGCTTGGGTTGCCCCAGGGATGGAGGAAGCCAACCTTCTCGCCCACCCTGGCTGGCCCTGGCCTCCACTCAAGGCTACAAAGTTTCAATTATAGAAGAGAAATAAAACCCAGATACTTGCTTCCAGCCGGCCCTGTCTTCTGCCCGAGGCGCTGAAGAAAAAGAAAAAGAAAAAGAAAAAGAAAAAGAAAAAGAAAAAGAAAAAGAAAAAGAAAAAGAAAAAGAAAAAGAAAAAGAAAAAGAAAAAGAAAAAAAGAGAAAGAGAAAGAGAAAGAGAAAGAGAAAGAGAAAGAGAAAGAAAAAGAAAAAGAAAAAGAAAAAGAAAAAGAAAAAGAAAAAGAAAAAGAAAAAGAAAAAGAAAAAAGGGGCCAGGAGCTTGGGTCACTGGTGGGTCAGGCCAGGATGGGATGGCAGTTGTGGGTGATCAGGCTGGTGGGGTTAAGCAGGCCAGCAGGGGGGCAGTTGGGGGCAAGCAGGCCAGTGGGGAGGAAAAGTGGGGGCAAGGCCAGCAGAGAGGTAATCAGGCTGGCAGGGGGAGCATTTGGTGGCGTGCAGGCTGGTGGTGGGGATAGTTGGGGGCGAGCAGGCTGGCAGGCAGAGTGGTTAGGGGAAATCAGGCAGGCAGGTGAGCAGCTGATGTCTGACTGCCTAAACTGGATGTCTGACTGCCAGTTTAGGCCCAATCCCTGTAAACTGCAGTAGGGCATCCTTTGAGGGGTCCCAGAATGAAGAGGGTGCAGAATGGGCTGAGGAACACACCCAGGGCCATTCACACACACACACACACACTGCGTGGCCAGCTTATAATGTGTGCAGAGATCATAATAATCTGGCCACTCAGTGTAGTGTTCTATAAATAAGAATTAGGTCAAGGTGATTGATAGTGTTGTTCAGATCATGTAGTTTTGCTGACTTTTTTGTCTAGTTGTCCAATCAGTTACTTTGAGAAGGGTGTTAAATACCCAACTGTAACTGTGGAATTGTTTCTCCTTTTAATTATGTCAATCAAAAGGCATAAGGTTGCTTCAGGTATTTTGAAGCTATATATTAGGTACATACACATTTATCATTTTTGTCTTTAAAATTTTATTTTTATTTTTAATTGATTAGGGTGATATTAAAAAAATCATATGGGTTTCAGGTGTACAATTATATAGTACCTCATCTGTATATTATATTGTGTGTTCACCACCCCAACTCAAGTCTCTTCCCATCACCACTTATCTCCCATGCCCTCTTCTACCTCCCCCACTCCCTTTTTGTTATGTCTTTCTAATGTAATCAACGTTTTTATCATTATGAAGTGTTGTGTTTTTTTTTATGTCTGCTAATACTCTTTGTCTTCACATCTATATGGCCACACCAGGTATAAATTGGCGTGATGATGACTTTTCTATTTTATCTTTTCATTGGCATCGATAGAACAACAAAGGACGGTCTAAATACTATAAATAGTTTTAAGTAAATAAAGTTACATTAAATCTTCTTTGCACTGTGTTTATACTAGTTCTCTATAAAACCCCTGACTTGGGTTTTTCCATGACCTCCTTCCACACACTCACACTCCAACCCCCTTCACTGAAGGCTGACTTTCCTCTGTTCTGGCACTTCCCATCTTGGTTACTAACTGTGTATCTTTCCTCTTCCAGGCCACTGAACTCAGAGCAGAGTCCGGGCCTCAGTCCTTTATGGCCCCAGTGGTTGGCACATACAGTAGGTGTTCAGCTCAGGTCTGCTGACTTAATGATGAGAGGGGTGTGGCAAAACAAGCAAACGAATAATGACCAACCGCATTTTCATTTCTTGAAGCCAGTCAGGCGGGAGTAAGGCTCCTAGCCTCCTGCCCATTGCAGCTCTTCCTGTAACAGCCAGGCCGAAGGGAAGCCTTTGCCCCTCCACGCTCTGCAGGTACCTTCTCCGACCTGAACTCTCCCCAACCGCAGAGCGGAGGGAAGAATGGTTATTCGGGACAGTGGCCAGTGCTGCCTCCTCTGCATCCCTTCCCCAGTCCCAGGATGGGCCCCTTTCCTGTGGGCTTGTTTCCTATGTGAACATCAATTCCTCAAGACTAAGGAGGCAGCACCCTTGGGAGAGGCCAGCAGCAGTCACCAGGTCCCTTTGTGCAGGGAGGCCCCTGCTGGTTAGAGCTGGTCTCTCCCCCAGGCCAGTGATAGCACGGAGCAGCCCTCAGATAGGAAAAATGCTGAAGCCGAAACCGGTTTGGTTCAGTGGATAGAGCGTCGGCCTGCGGACTGAAAGGTCTCGGGTTTGATTCCGGGCAAGGGCATGTATGTACCTTGGTTGCGGGCACATCCCCACTGGGGATGTGCAAGAGGCAGCTGATCGATGTTTCTCTCTCATTGATGTTTCTAACTCTCTATCCTCTCTTCCTCTCCGTAAAAAATCAATAAAATATATTTTTTTAAAAATAAAGAAAAGTGTTGAAGCTGTCTTGGACTTCTTAACATACAATTCCTAGTAGCCAGAAGAAAAGAATATATTTAAAACGTTAGCCCAGAGTTAATAGGGTGAAAGGGGGTGAGAAAGAGGACCTATGCAATATTTTCAACAATAAAGATTAAAAGAAAAAGAGCCAAGGCCGGTTTGGCTCAGTCTGTGGATTGAGGGGTCGATTCCAGGCAAGGGCATGTAGATTCTGGTCAAGGGCATGTACATTGGTTGTGGGCACATCCCTGCTGGAGGGTTTGCAGGGGGCGGCTGGTCAAAGTTTCTCTCTCATAGATGGTTCTAGCTCTCTATCACTCTCCCTTCCTCTCTGTAAAAAATCAATAAAATATACTTTAAAAAAAAAGAATTATAAAAAAAAGAAAAAGAAAAGAAAAAGAAAAAAACTTTAGCTGAGCCCTAGCCAGTGTGGCTCAGTTGGTTGGGCGCTGTCCTGTGCACCAAACGGGGGCAGGTTCAATTCCCATCAGAGCTCATACTCAGGTTGCAGGGTTGGTGCCCCATCGATGTTTCTCTCTCTCTTTCTTCCTCTTTCTGGAGATACAAATATGTAGCAACTGCTACAAACTCATTTCCCTGGCCAAACATTGAAAGGGTGTAGTTAAAACAAAACAAAGCACAAAAACAAACAGAAAAAGCTCTAGCTCTTGTCAGGGGGACAAACTGCAGCTTCTGGAAGCAGACATTCTCCTTCCTCACGCTCTGGGTCCTGCTTCTAGGAAGAAGTGGGATGTCAAGAGAGGGACGACAATAACAACAAAAAACAAAGAGAGGGACACGGTAAAACTATCCCCTTAAAGCAGGATTTCACTCCTGTCCAAGAGTGCAGTCCGATAACATGGGAGATTTCACTAGTAAATGTACTGTTTTTCAGAAGAATTTTAAGCTCATTAAATTTACTCCTTTATCTAAGAGATTCCTGAAGATTTAAAGAGAAAACTCAATGTCTTTCAAATGAACAGGGCAATAACACCACTAAAATATGAAATTCCTATTTCTCTCCATTCATAAACAGACAAAAGACATTATTGTTCTCTAGTTTTATTATTTTTCAATCTTCCCAACACATGAACTATAACTTGGTTTGAGATTTTTTTCAGTGCATTTCACAGCAAAAATGAACAAGGGGATCATTAAAATGGTTGTACATAAACCAATTATTTACAATTTGTTGAAAAATTTATTTTGCTGCTTCTGTCCTATTAACCCCTTCAATAAAACACAATTTATCAGAGCACAAAGCTTAAATTTCTAATGATGATGCAACAAATACAGCCACCTTCAATGGCTGGTGAATAACAGGTATACACTACACACACTGATTGGAAGACCACGTCGGAAGAAGAGTAAGGCACCACTCCTGGAAAATTAAGGTAGCCTGCAGTAACCAGTACTGAGCACCGTAAGTAGGTACTCAATAAATACTTGAATGAATGATGAAAGCTGTAATTAGCACTATCCTTTTAGTTGCCAGAAATTCTTTAACCTCAATAAAATACTTACTTAAAAAGATTTGTACCTGGATACAATTTCCTGATATCTTTTAATTTCGTGCTCTTTCTTCAGCATGAGTTTCCTTGAAAATAAAATAAAACCATACTGTACACGTTCTCAGTCACATATTTAACTTTTGAATTATTGACAAATATGAACAGTTGTTTTAAAATTTTGAGTGAACAGAGGTAAGATAAAGCATAATGATCCAGAGGGTAACACATAATACTGTATATTAACCTACAAGTGGAAAAAAGGTAAGGAAAAAAGTAACAGTTTTATTTCTTAATATCTGCTGTTCTTTAATGCCTCAGTTCTTGAGAAAGGCCAGAATCTCATCATATTGATATGAACACATTTAAAAAATTGTCTCTCAAGTGAAATATTTAATAAAACTAGGTATTGAAAAATGTTCTGAAATTTTTCAAGTCAATGTTGTTTTCAAGTATATTAAAATGCTCAGAAGAAAAAGTTCTCCATGGTTATAATTTGAATCAAAAGAGAGTTCCGACAGAGGTGGATAATGCATAAGATCCTGACACAAGCACACAGTCTCTTTGAAGGAATAGAATGCCTTGTTAGTACAACCTGGTTGATTTTTTAACACTGATTTCAGGCACAATGGCTTGAATCCACTTCTGGGTCGTCTTTCTCCTCCTCCTGGTTTATGGGTAATGAATACTTAAGTTATTGATAGAAAGCAAAGCAGAGACTCTGAAAGAGACTTCACTTTTCACTATAAAGAAATCAAAGTCATTGAGTTTTTCACTGTTGTGTTTATCTGCTGCCCCCATACAAAAACAGGGGATTCAACTTTAGCGTTAGGAACAGGAAGTAGTTAAAGATCAATCATCTAACAAGTCAGGTGAAAGGTTTTCAGATGATATTGCTCACGTCACATGGACAGGTTGGTGAGAGGTCCATAGTGCTTCTTCGACACTTTGGTCTCGCTGTAGTTCTATGGTGCCCTAATAGATACATTCATGTTTAGCTAGTTTCAGTCTGCAATCAGGAAGTAGGTCACTCAGTGCAATAACTCCATTCTGGGTTTGGGTAAACAGAAGAATTTCATTTGGTCGAGTCTTAGTGTGTGTCACTCTGCTGGCTGTGTTGTTGGAATTATTTTCCAAAGGGGTTTGTGATAAATCCAGCCATCTCCCTGAAACAAGTAGAATAATAAATTAAAGAACAATTCCTCTAAAATTTTCAGAAGCAGTGACCAAAACTAGAAGCAACACCTTCATTGAAATCGCATACTTTTCTCACATTTAAAAACAAGAGTTTCTGTAAAGGAAAAAGAAAACTCTCTGTGGTTAATTATGACATACAGCAATGCCTGTGGCTTGGCTAGGATTGGGTGAGAAATTCTGATCTAGGAGGATCTAGTTTGTGCCCTACGAACACTTTCTTTTGCAGAAGTCATCTGTGGTAATTCTGCCCATTTTGCCAAAATGCTCAGATTGAGGCTCACCCAGGGTGGCAGAAGCAGGTGGAGCATGAATAAATGGTCATGTTCTCTCCATCTCAACTGGCATCTCTAGTATCTAAGTATTGTTTTCTAGTTCTTTCCTGACTCAACCCCATTAGTTTCCCCTCGTTCCTGTGAATAGAAGGATACCATAAGGAGATAAAGCCAGAGACTGAACTAAAGACAGGAGAAGACCGAGTGAGGAAGAGAGAGCTGTAGCAAATGCATAATACTAGGGGGTAGCTGGGCAGAATAGAGGTCCCAAAAGCTATGAGTGGAGTTCAGTGTTTATGGGAGTAGATGTCAGCAGGATTTGAAACTCTGTCCTTAACCCCAACGTCTCTTTAAATTTATTTATATTTAAAAAATATTTTTATAGCCAAAACCGGTTTGGTTCAGTGGATAGAGCGTCAGCCTGAGGACTGAAAGGTCACAGGTTCGATTCTGGTCAAGAGCATGTACCCTGGTTGTGGGCACATCCCAAGTAGGGGGTATGCAAGAGGCAGCTGGTCGATGTTTCTCTCATTGTTGTTTCTAACTCTCTATCCCTCTCCCTCCTCTCTGTAAAAAAATCAATAAAATATATTTTTTATATTTATTCTACCTTGTTCCAAAAATGATTTAAGGCCACCAATTATTTGGCTTGTAGTGACAAGGACTTTCTCCTGACTAAACCTCATCTTGGCCTGCTGAGCCCAGTTTTAGCAAAAGCACATCCTGATAAACCAGTTTATCAAGAATCATCTCATTCTTTTTTATTTTTTTAAAGTAGAGCATTAAAAAAAAAAAATTTAAAAAAAAATATATATAGATTTCAGAGAGGGAGAGGGAGAGAGAAATCAAAACATCAATGATGAGAGAGAATAATTGATCATCTGTCTCCTGCAAGCCTACCCCCCCCCACCCCCGCCCCGCCCCGCCCCGGGGACTGAGCCCTCAACCTGAGCATGTGCCCTTGGCCAGAATCGAACCTGGGACCCTTTAGTTCATAGGCTGACACTCTATCCCTGAGCCAAACCAGCTAGTGCAAATCACCTTGTTCTAATAGCCAATCAAACTCCTCTTCTCTCATCCTTAATATCTACTCAAGTGCCTCTTTTTCCTCCCCTATCCATGATACCCAAACAAGTTCCTCTTAGTAATTTTCCATCCACTTCCTCGCCCTGCCCATTGGCTATAAATTCCCACCTGTTTTATATTCAGGGTTGAGTTCAGTCTCTCTACTCTATTGCAATAGTCTTGAATAAAGTCTTCCTTGCCATTTTTAATGTATCAGAATAATTTTTCTTTAACAGCAGCAGCCATTAGGTTGTTTATTAGAGCAAATCACCTGGTTGTTATCCTCACCACCTATATTTGTCTTTGAAAAAGACATGGCTACCTAACTACATTACAGAAGGCTAGGTTTAGAAATTAAGACATGCCATCTGAACATCCATCTCATTTTACAGGTGAAGAAACAGGCTCTGAGGCACATGTGTCAAACACAAGGCCCGCGGGCCAAATCCAGCCCGCCAGGCCTTGCAATGTGGCCCGCACCGCGCTGTCATCACTGCACTCCGCTGTCAGTTTATGACATTGTCAGTTTATGACTGTTCAGTAAACCATTCGGCCCGCGATTTAGGCTGGATTTTAGATTTTGGCCCCTTCTCTGATTGAGTTCGACACCCCTACTCTGAGGAGTGGAATGAACTGCCCGGCTTTACCAAGGAAGGAGAGTGCTTTTCAATGCAGCTTCCATATATTTACCCACATTTTACAACGAGGAAAGTGCGGGTCTAAGTGGTAAATAAACTATCCAAGTGAGAGCTGGGGCTCACACTTAGTCCGTCTGACTCTAATGTGGTCTACTGTACTATAATAGCCATCCTGCTTACTTTTATATACAACTTAAGAAATGTTAAACATTCACTTGAGAGGACACAAGTAATAGATCCTGCTGGACATGTAAAATAAAAAGGAATGGAAGACGTCATACATTAAATGTCAGTGAGAAATAGTCAGGAAAAGAAGGTGGGTATAATGAAATGATTCTAGAACCACTTTAAGTTCCTCTGTACTTTCTAAGGTTACCCTATCTTCCTCTTATACCAACCGACTCTATTCTTTACTCTAATTAAGATCAACTCCTCCCTGGTCTATAACCAGTCTGAGAGCAACAAGGAAAGTACAGAACAAGCAGAAAAGCCCTTGCTTCCTTCTCAGGCTTTATGAAACGTCTAAATGGCGTGCTTAACGTTCTATTAGGACCACAGAGGGAACAAAATCAACTTTCAATAGCAAAGGGCCATACACATATGATACTTCTTACAAAGGGCCATACACAAGGACAACAGCTCCAAATCTGCTATGAACTGTGTGGTACCAAACAACTTCAGCTAGTTGCCATCATCAGCCTCATTTGTACCCACAGTGCTATTCAGATGTGACGGCACACATTATGGTCCAGCTGCACAGAGAATGCAACCTGGCTGTCCATGGGCTTAGGGAATTTACATGACACAAATCGAACCTTTCTGCTGTATACTGTGCCATGGCACAACATGTAGGAAGCCCTGCTAATACCATACCGCCCAAAGGGGCCCAAACCGAGTCAGCATCTCTAATCTACAGTGTTATTACAGCAATTTCAACCTTTTTCATCTCATGGTACACACAAACGAATTACTACAATTCTGCAGCACCAAAAATGTCTTTGCCATTCTGACAAAAAACAAACAAAAATACCAGTTATAATTTTGATTGATTTACAATGATAATCATAATAACTACTTACCCTTTTTTGCTCCAAAGTGATTTTAAAAAAATATATATATTTTAAATAAAAAATATATTTTATTTATTTTGTACAGAGAGGAAGGGAGAGAGATAGAGTTAGAAACATCAATGAGAGAGTCATCGATCAAGGCCTCTTGCACACCCCCTACTGGGGATGTGCCCACAACCAAGGTACATGCCCTTGACCAGAATCGAACTCGGGACCCTTCAACCCCCAAGCCGACGCTCTATCCCAGGGGTCCTCAAACTTTTTAAAGTGGGGGCCAGATCACAGTCCCTCAGAGAGCTGGAGGGCCGGACTATATGAACTACTAATTCCTACTGTAACACCTCGGCTGCGCTCACTGCCCAAAAAACCTGGCGGGCCGGATCAGACTCCTCTGCGGGCCGCATGTGGCCCGCGGGCCGGAGTTTGAAGACCCCTGCACTGGTTTCAGCTCCAAAGTGACTTTTTTAAAAAAATCAAGTGTCTATGCTTGTATATAAATAGGATTTCAGGTATTAAGAATTAACCAATCAGAGATAACCTTATTATGTGACATAACCAGTAAGATGCAACTATATTATATGATCTATATATTTATGTTTCAAGACACTGTTTGTGTTGGCTATTGTCATTATTTTAATTGACAATCTAAAGGAAAAGGGGTCAGTGTCCCTGACTAAATAGGCAGGTACTGCATGTTTTAAAAGTTTTTGCAGCCCACCAATTGAAAATCACGATTCATACTATCAGGTAGTAACTTATACTATTTTATTGGATAATCACCATATCTTGCCATCACTTTCTACATTTGTCTATCCAACACAGCAAAATGAAATAAAAGATTTAAGTGATAGTCTCTTAATTATATCTGTCAAATAAAGAATTGAGCCCTGGCCAATTTGGTACAATGGTTAGGGTGTCGGCCTGTGATTAAGGGCACATACCTTGGTTGCAGGTTTCCCAGGCCCCATGAGGGGGGGGGGGGTGAATGTGTGTGCAGGAGGCAACCAATTAATTTATCTCTCTCCCGTCAATGTTTCTCTCACTCTTTCCCCCTCCTCCCTCCTTCCTACTCTCTCTGGAAATCAATGGAAAGGATATCTAGAGGATAATTTTTTTTTAAAAAGAATTATTGAGAAGAATCAAGTATATATGCAAGAAACAAGGAGTCTATATTTTAAAATGCCAATGATTGTGTCTTTCTTTTTAGCCCCCGAGTTCATTTTTAATGATTTACAGCAGTCCTGCCTTATAAATTTTTCTCTCTAGAATCCATTTCTGGTACATCTGCTTTCTTAATGAGCTTGAAATGAAATAAAAGTCCAAGGTTACCAGACTAGAATTTGAATAGTAATTAAAGGATTAATTCTTTTTTTAAAAAAAAATATTTTATTGATTTTTTATAGAGAGGAAGGGAAAGGGATAGAGAGCTAGAAACATCGATGAGAGAGAAATATCAACCAGCTGCCTCCTGCACACCCTCTACCGGGGATGTAGCCGCCAACCAAGGTACATGTCTTTGACCGGAAATGAACCTTGGACCTCTGAGTCCGCAGGTCGACGCTCTATCCACTGAGCTAAACCAGTTTCAGCGAGGGGTTTATTCCTTTATATAAAAACGCAGAGATATAAAATACTTTCCCTTTTTATTTCTATCCATGAAACGGTATTTATATTAGATATCCAAAGATTAGAAAATGAAATTAATGAAACTACTATAACAAACTATGAGATTTTGAGCAATAACTATGTAAAAATCACATTCAAATTACGTTTTCCAGATTCTTTTTCTTTCTTTTTTTTTTTTTAATATTTTTATTGATTTTTAACAGAAAGAAAGAGAGAGAGATGGAGAGCTAGAAACGTCGATGAGAGAGAAACATCGACCAACTGCCTCTTGCACACCCCCTACCGGGGATGTGCCCGCAACCAAGGTACATGCCCTTGACCGGAATCGAACCCGGGACCCTTCAGTCCCGCAGACCGACGTTCTACCACTGAGCCAAACCGGTTTCAGCTCCAGATTCTTTAAAAAAAATATATATTTTATTGATTTTTGACAGAGAGGAAGGGAGAGGGATAGAGAGCTAGAAACATCGATGAGAGAGAAACATTGACCAGCTGCCTCCTGCACACCCCCTACTGGGGATGTGCCCACAACCAATGAATATGCCCTTGACCGGAATTGAACCCGGGACCTTTCAGTCCGCAGACCAACGCTCTATCCACGGAGCCAAACCGGTATCGGCTACTTTTTCCAGATTCTATCCTTATGGACCAACATTAAAATCAATGTGTGTCCTTAGACTTGGCTATAGATAAGAAAACTTTTCTTGATATCAGATCTGGTTCGTTATTCACCTTTCTGAGTCCTACCAGAAAGTAATAAACAAAACAAAATCTTTAAATTTAGAAAAGACTTCAGATATCATTTAGTCTAACTGTAAACAGTGCATTATACTATTCTCTTGTATAGGACTAGGGGTGGAGATCACATTACCATAAAATCACTCTTTACCAGATTTTAAAAAATTGTTATATAATGTGTTAACGTTAAACTCAAAATGTGCTTCCTGGTAGTTTGGGCTTAGCTCAAGTCTGCTGTTAAAATTGATTAAAAGGTTCAATGAGAGATCAGCCAAGGTGGTTCAGTGGTTGAGCATGGACCTATGAACCAGTTCACTGGTTCGATTCCCAGTCAGGGCACATACCTAGGTTGTGGGCTCGATCACTAGTGGGGGCATACCGGAAGCAGCCAATCAATGATTCTCATCATTGATATTTCTGACTCTCTCTCCCTTTCCCTTCTTCTATGAAATCAATAAAAATATATGTAAAAAAAAAAAGTTCTATGTGATATATTTGAAAATGATAATGAATGGCCCTTATTTTCTATTTTTTAGGCTAAATATCCACTTCGTTATTTTTTCCTCAAATGCTGCAAAAATTCTAGTCACTTCACTATCCCTTGTGTAGCCAATTAAGTTTCTCATGTCTCCTTAAAACGTGGTCTCTGGACCCTAGCGTAATTGGCGTAGTTGGTTGGGCATCATCCGTGCCCAAAGGGGTTGTCAGTTTGATCCCAGATAGGAGGTGTGCTGGAGATAACAAGATAACAGTTTGATCTCTCTCTCTCTCTCTCTCCCTCTCTCTCTCTCTCTCTCTCTCTCTCTCTCTCTCTCTCTCTCTCTCTCTCCCTCCCCAACCCCCTTCCTCTCTAGGAATGCTTAAGCTGGCTATTTTCAGAAATGGAGGTGTGTAATAACAGTCAAGAAAGCTTAGTAAGTTGAAGTTCCCACTAAGCAGACAAGTTTTGGTGGGAAGTCAGGGAGAACACACCTCTTTAATAAAGTACTTGGTTTTCCAGGGTGTGCCCGTTTCAGTCCGATGCCTTTCTTCAGCCCTCTGGCGCTCTTCCAGGGTGCGCTTATGCTCTGTGGCCTTATCAATTTCAGATTCCCTCAGAGCCTCTGTCACATTTTTCCACAATCGCCTGAAATCAGAAAACCACACATTTCACAAACATTCTTAAACAAAGATAGTAAAGAGAACTGATACTCTCAAAATTAACAACAATTTAAAAAAATTACATTTCCTAAATCAGATGTATAATTTCATGCTTATGAGTTATAAGAATACTGATATCACATTGCTGATGTTAATGTCCTGTTATCAATTTTTTGCAGAATATCCATGCTATTTTCCATGTTGCCTGAACTAATTTATATTCTTACCAACAGTGTAGTGTCCCTCCCCCATTCCCCGGCCGTGGATTCCACATACAAATGATATCATACAGTATTTGTCTTTGTGTGGTTTATTTCACGTAGCATAATGCCCTCAAGATCCAACCATGTTGTCACAAATGGCAGGATTTCCTTCATTTTTTTTATGTCTGAATACTATTTCCTTATATATATGTACACACACACACACACACACACACACACACAAATACACACACTTCTCTATTTATCCATTGATGAACACTTAGGTTTTTTCCTTTTAAATTTTACTATTTGCAACAAATAGTTTCAAATTTTTTCTGTGAAGTGCCATATTTGCATTCTTCATTTGTAAGAAAAATCTAATAGTGAAATTAGAACAGCTACTGTTTGTCAACCAGTCTTTTAAGCAAAATTGGCATTTCATAAGGAGTAACTTGCTTGTAACTCAGAACAACTGCACAAATGCTTTCCCTCCAGGTAACCAACCACTGTCCTTCAGGATCCAGCACAAGTGGTTTATGCCTATTCCCAATGTGTCATGCAGAACATAAAAAAGATTTCTTTTGTAAGAAACTAGCATTTTACAAATTGTAAGTACATAGTAGTGAAGAATCCAATGACTACTTGTCCAGTTTGGTGCCATTGCCTTGATCAGTGTTATGCCCAGCAGTGTTCCCTACCATTGCTTTGGCATCACCAAAGCAAGTGGCAGCAGAGTGAAATAGGTAAATAACATCTTGTCATTATTATGAAAAAGAAGAAGAAGAAAAAAGAAATTGGAGATACTCTCAAGAGATCTCAAGGATCCAAGGATCTGCAGACCAAACTTGGAGAACCTTTTCTTTAAGATAAATACCTAGAAAAATTTTTTACTTCAATTACTACTGTTTCATTTTTTTGACCCAACCCCAGTCTTTGGTTAATGGGTATTTAATCCCTTTTCTCATCTACTTATGTGATATAACTTAATATACTTAACTAGAGGCCTGGAGCACAAAATTCACGCAAGGGGTTCGGCCCTCACAGCCGCAGAGGCTTGCCGAGGCCCATGCAGCCGCGGCTTAGTCTGGAAGGTCGTTCGGCTGTCCGGCCTAATTAGCATATTATGCTATTATTATTATTATAGATGCTTTCCTGTGTTTTCTTTATTCATTTAAAATTGATACAGTAATACTTCCACATGATACAAAATGCAAGCAAGGGTGATCTCTTTCCTATCTCAGACCCCTGCACTCCTTTTAAAAAGTAACCACTGTTGACACATTTTGGAGGCTGTACCTTATTAACACATTTAGATCCATGTCACTTACTTTTAAAGGCCTATGATATACACTGCCAAAATACTCTTTGGAAGGCTGTTCTAATTTACCTCCTAACCTGCTGTATGAAAATGTCTATGTGCTCACACTTTCCCCCTCAAAAGGTCATTGTTTTAAAAACTAATTTGCCTTACTGTTTAATTTACATTTCTTTCAATTCTCATTACACTGAACATTTGTTTCATTTTCTTAATGGGCATTTTCCCTGCTATTTTTTGAGCTACCTCTTACCTCTCTCTGTTCTTTGCCCATTTTTCTACTTGGGGGGTATCTGTGTTTTATTAATAACTAGAGGCCCGATGCACGGAATTCGTGCAAGAGTAGGCCTTCCTTCCCCGGACTGCTGGCACCAGCTCCCCCTTGCAGCCCCGGTTTCGTCCGGAAGGATGTCTGGTCTAATGGCATATTATGCTTTTATTATTACAGATGTATAAGAGTTTCTATGGTAAGGGCAGCAGTAATACTTTCTGTTAAATGTTAATATTTTGCCCAGTTTAGCAATAAGTTTGACTTTTACTAAAATGTGACTGTGTATCATATAATGCCATAGCTGGTAAGAGCTTTAAGAGCGCCAGATCAGACCAAACTCTTTGAATTTACAGATGAGGAAACTGATGTAAACTGGTGAAGTGACTTGTCCAAGGTGGTTATTCAGTAAAAAGGCTTAGATTAGGATCCAGAGCTTCTGACTCTTTCCTGGGTGGAAGCACAGATAACATACCTGGATTCAAATGGGTCCTGCTTCTCCAGAGGTCTTACTCTCTTCTTCGTCACTGCCAGTTTAGTCAGGTCCACATTCTTTGTTTCTCCATTGCTGTAGGTGAACTCAAGAACGCTATTCCACTCCCCTTGCACTTTGCACACCACAGTGTTGCTACTATTGTGCTTTACTTCACCGGTAACCCTAGAAGCAGGCAGAAAAGAGATTTGTGCTTTTTCTTCAGATTCTGAAACCCAAGAACGTACTCTGGGAATTCTTTAAATTAGTTATACAGCTCACTTCAATGTCAGTGCCAAAGTCACTCTGTAAATCCATAGTAGCTTCATAGTAAATTTTTTTTTTAATTGATTTTATACAGAGAGGAAGGGAGAGAGATAGAGAGTTAGAAACATCGATGAGAGAGAATCTTCGATCAGCTGCCTCTTGCACACCCCCTACTGGGGATATGCCCGCAACCAAGGTACATGCCCTTGACCGGAATCGAACCCGGGTCCCTTCAGTCCCCAAGCCGACGCTCTATCCATTGAGCCAAACCGGTCCCGGCCATAGTAACTTTTTCAAATAACATCAACTTTAATCTGTAGAAAAAACTCTGGGAATCAAAGTAGAAACTTAATTATCATAAATAATTACGGAGTGTGATCTTTAAAAATGCTTGCTACAAGCAAAATTAGTATTATAATATTAAAATTAAAAAGGAAGACAAAAAATATTAAAATTTATATTTTTATCTCAGTTGGAAAAGGTTATAATAAATAACCTATTTAACTTTTTAAAAACTAGTCTTACTAGTAAAAGTTTGGAGTCTCTTTTGAAGTTCTGGCTATATCAATTCTGTATAAAATCACATAAGCCTAATTTTAAATTAAATATAGAAACCAGACAAATCATTAAGAGAAACAGCCCTAGCCAGTGTGACTCACTGGATAGAGTGTCGGGCTGTGGACTGAAGAGTCCCGGGTTCAATTCCAGTCAAGGGCACATGCCCAGGTTTAGGGCTTGATCCCCAGTAGGGAGTGTGCAGGAGGCAGCTGATCAATGGTTCTTTCTCATTGATGTTTCTTTTGAAAAAATATATATTTTATTGATTTTTCACAGAGAGGAAGGGAGAGAGATAGAGAGCTAAAAACATCAATGAGAAAGAGACATTGACCAGCTGCCTCCTGCACACCCCCAACTGGGGACGTGCCCACAACCAATGTACATGCCATTGACTGGAATCAAACCTGGGACCTTTCAGTCCGCAGACCGATGCTCTATCCACTGAGCCAAACTGGTTTTGGCCCAACTTCTGATCTTCCCTTACCACCTTCCTGCCCTCAACCCAATTTTTGCCAGCTACCAGGTTAATCCTTTTAAAAATACAGATTTAAAATATACCACTTCGAGATACAATATTGCTTAAATTGTATTCTTGTCAGAAATGTATAATCTGAACCTAATTTGAAAGAACCCAGACAAACCTAAATTGAGAGGCATTCTATAAAATTGGCCTGTAATCTTAAAAAATGTTAATGTCATAGGTGACAAAGAAAGGCCGAGGGAATGGTGCAAGTTAAAGGAGACTAAAGGGACATTAAGAGGAAGATGTAATGCATGATATTGAGTCTGAAGACTATACACTGCCAATAATTGGTACAACTGACAAATTTAATATGAATAATACATTAGATAATAGTATTATATCAATGTTAAGTTTTCTATATTTGACAACAGTTTTGTGATTATATGAGAGGATTTCCTTGTTTTTAGAAAATTCAGGCAAGTGTAAAGATGTCTTTAATTCTCAAATTTTTAGGAACAATAATCACAACAGCAGCAATAAAGTGTGCAATCTAGGTAAAGGGTACATGATAGTTTTCACAATTTTTCTGTGGGTTTGAATTATTATAAGAGATAAAAATAAGTAAAATAAATAAAATAGATAATATAACTTAATAAAGTTAATTGACTCACCTCAAAATACAGCTCAAATTTGTCAAAAAAAATTACTAAAGATAATGAAAGGAATATTAAGTCAATTATGAAAAGAAGCCTGAGTCTGCCCTATCCTTTTAAACTTTTTCTTTTCTAATTTTTTTCCATGTTTTCATTGACTTTTAGAGAGAGAGGGGAGAGGAGAGAGAGAGAGAAAGAGAGAGAGAGGGAGAGAGAGAGAGAAAGAGAAAGAGAGAGAGAGCTAGAAACATCAATGAGAGCCGAAACCGGTTTGGCTCAGTGGATAGAGCGTCCGTCTGCGGACTGAAAGGTCCCAGGTTCAATTCCGGTCAAGGGCATGTACATTGGTTGCGGGCACATTCCCAGTTGGGGGTGTGCAGGAGGCGGCTGGTCGATGTCTCTCTCTCATTGATGTTTCTAGCTCTTTATTCCTCTCCCTCTCTGAAAAATCAATAAAATACATTTTTTTTTTAAAAAAAGAAAAGAAACATCAATGAGAAAGAACCATTGATCAGCTGCCTCCTGCATACCCCTACTGGGGATCAAACCCAAAACCCAGGCATGTGTCCTGACCGGTAACTGATCAGTGAACCTCTCGGTGTATAGGTGGATGCTCAACCACTGATCAACACTGGCTGGGCAAAGTCCTTAAAACTCTTAAAATAGTCTATCTCAAGAAACTGTGGCTATAAAGTGGCTAAATAAATGAAGCAATTTTTTAATAGAAGGGCTGTGAAAGCTATGTAAGAAGAAAAAAGGCACTATAAAATTGGGCACCTTCTCTCCTAGTGGGCAACCTGCATCCCACTCCCTCAGCCTCAGATACACTCTCCAATCTTTGGAGACCCAGCAATGGATGGGGGTCGGGCTCCCCTCTGTACATTCCCATGTGGCTGGTTACTATTCTGCTTGCCCCAGCAGGGATTCCAGTGAGACAGAGGACAGCTGAGTTCTTAACAATGCGGACAAGAAGCCCAAGAATGTGGTTAAGGACCATATCAGGAAGACTGAGTATTAGAGAAATGGAACGGTGACACTGGAGAATGTGAATAATCTAGCCCAGTGGTCAGCAAACTCATTAGTGAACGGAGCCAAATATCAACAGTACAATGATTGAAATTTCTTTTGAGAGCCAAAATTTTTAAACCTAAACTTCTTCTAATGCACTTCTTCATAGTAGACTCGCCCAGGCCGTGGTATTTTGTGGAAGAGCCACAATGAAGGGACCAAAGAGCCCCATGTGGCTCGCGAGCCACAGTTTGCTGACTACGGATCTAGTCTCAGTGAGGCATCAGCTCTGAAAAACAAATACGATTTCCCTATTGGAGTAAGAATAAGAGCTATGAAGGGAAGAAAAAGGATATCAGCAAGCACAAGTCTAAGTACTGAAGAGGTATTAAAAACCAGGAGAAATGCTTCTACTCAGGATATTTGCAGCCAGCAACTATCTGAATGTCATGGCAATGGTGAGATTTGGGAGATGAATTCTGATTCTCCACATTAAGGTAGTCTGCAATGTAGTAAATTATTATAATTTGCATTTATTATTATAATTTAAGGTAAGATAAAACACTGGTTCAGAGAAAAAGGTTAGATATTTTGCTTTTGGGGAAAACTAAACTGAGCTCAAAACTATAAATTTTTATAAAGAGACATTTGCATAAATATAATTCACTTATCAGTGTTTGGAAAAATAGTTGAGACAAAATTTAATCAGAATAGCTATAGTTAGTTAAGCTGTTACAAAAGAAGAAAATTCTGAACATGCATGAGAGGTAATACTATGTATACAAAATCTGGAATAAGCCGAAACCGGTTTGGCTCAGTGGATAGAGCGTGGGGCTACGGACTAAAAGGTCCCAGGTTTGATTCCGGTCAAGGGCATGTACCTTGGTTGCGGGCACATCCCCAGTAGGGGGTGTGCAAGAGGCAGCTGATCAATGATTCTCTCTCATCTATGTTTCTAACTCTCTATCCCTCTCTCTTCCTCTCTATAAAAAAATCAATAAAATATATATTTTTTTAAAAAATCTGGAATAAGATTTTAACTGAAGAATATTAGAGAACACATATATACAAATAGAAGCCCCTTATTTCCCTCTCTGTAGGAGAGACTTAATATTGGAATGAGCACTTTGAACACTCATGGCTCAACATTAGCTCAACATGTGATAACCCATATAGATGGAATATGAGATATCCTTAAAACGTTTTTTATCCCTTCACCAACCCAAGAAAGTTCAGAGGAGAAAAATCTCATGATGAATAATAATGATTTTTAAAAAAGTCATTATTTACTCACTAGAGGCCCGTGCATGAAATTCGTGCACGGAGGTGGGTGGTGGTGGTGGTGGTGTCCCTTAGCACAGCCTGCACCCTCTCCAATCTGGTATCCCTTGAGGGATGTCCGACTGCCCGTTTAGGCCTGATCCCAGGCAGTCAGACATCCCTCTCGCAATCCAGACTGCTGACTCCCAACTTTTGCCTGCCTGCCTTCCTGAATGCCCTAACCGCTTCTGCCTGCCAGCCTGATCACCCCCTAACCACTCCCCTGCCAGACTGATTGATACCTAACTGCTCTCTTGCCAGTTAATTGCCCCTAACTGCCCTCCCCTGAAGGCCTGGTCACCCCTAACTGCCCTCCCCTGCAGGTCTCGTCCCCCCCAACTGCCCTTCCCTATAGGTCTGGTTCCCCCCACTTCTTCTCCCCTGCAGGCCTGGGTCACCCCCAACTGCCCTTCCCTGAAGACCTGGTCCCCCCTAACTGTCCTCCCTTGCAGGCCTGGTCCCTCCCAACTGCCCACCCCCCCTGCTGGCCATCTTGTGTCCACACCAGGGCTGCCATCTTGTGTGTTGGAGTGATGATAGAGGCCTGATGCACGGGTGGGGGCTGGTTGGTTTGCCCTGGAGGGTGTCCCGGATCAGGGTGGGGGTTTCCTTGGGATGTGGGGCAGCCTGGGCGAGGGGCCTGTGGTGGTTTGCAGGCTGCCCACCCTCTACGCCCCTATCGACCCAAGCAGAGGCCCTGGTATCTGGAATTTATTTATCTTCTATAATTGAAACTTTGTAGCCTTAAGTAGAGGCCTGGGCCAGCCAGGGTGGGCGGGACGCTTGGCTTCCTCTATCGCTGGGGGCAATCCAAGCCTCCTGTTTGCTATAGCTCTGTGGCCGCCACCCTATTTGTTGGGTTAATTTGCATAGTCACTCCTGATTGGCTGGTGGGCATGGCTTGTTGGCGCAGCGGAGGGATTTATGTGACTAGTAAATGACTTCTAAAGTCCCTTCTAATTGACTTCTAAAGTCCCTTCTAATTTTAAGGTTTGAATCCTGTGATTACTATAAGGAGATTAAGTAGAAGTACATATAACAGAGTGTGAACCACCTCCTGTAAGGGTTCTGACAACGTCTAGTGGTTCTGTTTGGGTGATCTGCATTTTTTTTTTTTTTTTTTTTAATTATCTGCTTCAGTGTTTTGGAATCCGTAAATTAAAGGCTTATTCAATGCCTGGGAGCTAATTAGTCTTTCTTTCCACTTCTAAGATTGTTGAATACTACTCATTCAATGAGAAAGTAAAATAACTATATGTATTGATACCTAAAAGTCTCATACAGGATTGAAGGGAGAGTATTTTGGTATACCCACTTAAGAAAAATTGGCAGTACCCAGCTGGTGTGGCTCAGCGGTTGAGCAATGACTCACAAACTTGGATATGATGGTTGGATTCCCTATCAGGATACATACCCGGGTTGCTGGCCCAATCCCCAGAAGGGGAGGCAGCTGATCAATGATTCTCTCTCATCATTGATGTTTCTATCTCACTCACCCTCTCCTTTTCTGAAATCAATAAAAAAAGAAACTGGCAATATCTAATAAAGTTCAACTTCATACCCTACAACCAGCAATTCCACTCCTACATATCTACCTCATAAATTCATACATATGTTCACCAAACACTGACCTAGCAGCACTATAAATTGTGGCAGTCATACAATAGAAAAAAAAAGTCAGTAAGGAGAATAAACTACCACTTTACATGGATAAATCTCAAAAACATAATTTGAGCAAAATGAGTCAGGTATGAAAAAACACATAGTATATGATTTTATTTATGTAGATTTCAAAAACCGGCAAAATTCATCTACAGTGTTAGAAATCAGATAGTGGCTACTTTAAGTGGGAAGAATGTAAGTAGTTAAGAGTGTGTGGGTGTTATGTGTATATCTGCATAACTGTAATAGGACAGGAGGAAGGACTCTGGGATGTCAGTAATGTTCCATGTCTAAATCAAAGTGCTCAAATACGCACAAAGTCAAATTAACTTGTATACTTTTGTATGTGCGTTATTCTTCAATAAAAACTTTGTAGAAAAAGAAGACTATCCCTTCTTCAGTGATACCTCATAATAGACATCAAAGTTTAAGGAAAGCCCTAGCCATTTTGCTCAGTGGATAGAGCATTGGCCAGCAGACTGAAGAGTCCTGGGTTTGATTCTGGTCAAGGACACATGCCCAGGTTGTGGGCTTGAACCCCAGTGGGGGGCGTGCAGAGGGTAGCCGATCAATGACTCTCTCTGATCATTGTTTCAGTTTCCCTCTCCCTCTCCTTCTCTCTCTCCCTTCCTCTCTGAAATCAATAAAAATATTTAGAAAAAAAAATAAAGCTTAAGGAAAGAGTCAGTCTTCTTTTGAGGATCTTATTAGAAAGCTTGCCCTCATATAGTTTGGGTGATCTGGACTAGTGCTTAAGAGACCAATAAGCCACGAAAAAAAATTACATAATTGTCCAACTCCAATTAATGGAATTAAAACAAAGACACAATTCAATACTGGTGCTTAAAGACACTAGCTTCCTTCATTGTACTTCTTCTTCTTTTTTAAAAAAAATATATATTTCATTGGATTTTTTACAGAGAGGTAAGGAGAGAGATAGAGAGCTAGAAACATTGATGAGAGAGAAACATTGACCAGCTGCCTCCTGCACACCCCCCCACTGGGGATGTGCCCGCAACCAATGTACATGTCCCTGACTGGAATCGAACCCAGGACTTTTCAGTTCACAGACTGACACTCAATCCACTGAGCCAAACTGGTTTTGGCTCATTGTACTTCTTGAACTATTTCTAATGGCTAGATGCATTTTTTACACTAACCTGAAGCAATAGCTGCCTCCACGGAGATCTGGACCCAAGTTTAAATCCCTTTTAAAAGCAGAATTTGTGCCAGAAGCTGCATATTCATGTTATTGATTCTATTCTACATCTTGTTAGCTATTTAACCAGGAAAATTTTACAAGAGTAGATAGATCTGTCACTATTTGTTAAACCAGGTCATGATTTCCAGAATGCCTTGAAAGATGAAATATATTAAAAAATAAACATGAATAAAAATCCAACCCCATTTCACATAAAACAAAGCAGAAAAGGAGTTAAAATAAACATGAATAAAAATCCAACCCCATTTCACATAAAACAAAGCAGAAAAGGAGTTATAACAAACTGATAGAATAAGAGCCAGATATCATTACAATGTTCTTACCGGTGTAGTTTGCCACCATAAAATGGCTTAGTGTGAAAAGTGATGCTGGCTGAATAACCAGTTTTTGCACAGTTGACACTGACTTTGCCACCCAGTTCCACCCAAGGAACAGTTAAAATCGACCGGGCAAATGCACAAGGTAGAGAAAATGTATACTCTTCTCCATGCTCCAATAGACTCAGGATACCTAAATATAAGAACATGAAGATTGTTACTATCGTAAAAATACAGCTATGAAAAATCCACATTATGTTTTCTCCAGTCAAGTAAATAAACATAATTTTGCTTAATTTTTATTTAACTTTGGATGAAATTGGCTTCGTTTACAATTGTATTGGACACCAATTCTTGCTAATAATGAATCACGATTACTTCCACTGTGACCTCACTATTTCTGTGGGGTTCATAGACCCAGATAATGTTCAGTGGAAATAGTACAAGAGTTCCCTCTAACAATCCTAAAAATAAAAAATAAAAACCTTACGTCAGAGTTTAAGGCCATGCTAAGATTTGATAATTATTAAATATTACAAAAAGTATGCCAAAGCCATACTGACATCCCCAGTAGGGGGTGTGCAAGAGGCAGCTGGTCCATGTTTTCTCTCTCATCGACGTTTCTAGCTCTCTCTCTCTCCCTCTTCCTCTCTGCAAAAAATCAATAAAATATATTTTAAAAAATATTACAAAAAGTAACTAGTATTAACAACTTTTTCAGCAGTTTGGAAATAACTTTGTTTAATATTATAGAATCATAGACCTTAAAATCTCAGATGGTATGATGAAAAGTGTTCTTCATTCTATTTTATATATATTAAGGAAAAAATGAAATTTTGTGACAAAACTATGGTCATCAAAATTCTGTTTGCCAAATTTTGAAGTATTTATGGTAAAGTTACAAGAGACAGAAGTGGTAGTTTTCAAAAAAATATAGAGCTCTAAGTGGGCTTGTTACATATTAAGTGATGCTATATTAAGAAGTTTAAAAAAACATATAAAAAGGGAATTAAATTAATGACTAATTAATCTATCTATATATATAAAAGGCTAAGGGATCATCTGTCCAGTGGCTATGATGCACAATGACCACCAGGGGGCAGACAATCAATGCAGGAGCTGCTGAGCTGTGGTGACTCGGCAGCAGCGGTTCTCAGGTAACACACCCCAGAAACAGGGAGGAAGGAGCCTGATTCTGGGTGTGTTGCCTGAGAACCTCCTTGCAATCCAGGACACCCCTTGGGGGATGTTGAAGAGCCGGTTTCAGCCCAATTCCCGCAGGCCAGGCCAAGTGACCCCACCTTCTGGAGGGACCCCGCTCACTCAGCAGACGCCCTTCGAGCCATGGCGCCACCCCAGATGCGGCTGGCTGGGGAGGGACTGTGGAAGGCTGGCTCCAGGGCGTGCCCGGCCTATCTCGTGCAGTCCTGTCCTGCCAGCCACTTTCTAATTAATCTCCTTTCAATGTGCATGAATCCGTGCACCAGGGCACTAGTACTAAATAATTAAAGAGACTCTAAGAAGACTTGAGCTCTATTACCAACTTTAGCTTATTATCTAGTTAACATCAAAATAATTACTGAACTGGATATGTACCACTGGTCTGAACTGTTCCAGTATCTCTCTCTTAATGAATGCTCATTAAGTACTCTGTTCTTAATATTCACAAATTAGGGCAAGAGCTACAATAAATATTTTAACATAGTATACTTTTAGGATAAGCAAATAGACAATCTGAGAGTCTACTTTACATGTAGTAACCAACTTTTTTTTTATTGCCCTTAGTTTTAAGAAGTATATTTTTTATTGATTTCAGAGCAGAAGGGAGAGAAAGAGAGATAGAAACATCATGATAAGAGAGAACCATGGATTGGCTGCCTCCTGCATGCCCCGTAATGGGGATCTGGGGATCGAGTTTGCAACCTGGGCGTGTGCCCTGACTGGGAATCGAACTTGTGACCTCCTGGTTCATAGGTCAATGCTCAACGCCAGTCAGGCACCCTTAGTAGTTTTCATAAAGGGCAACAATAAATCAAGAATTATTGAGCCATTTCATAGGGGATATGGTTCTGACTATAAGATGTTTATATATAATATAATGGGAGATGTCAGAGACATAATTTACTTGGGTATACTTCAAGTGTTTAATAATAAATTGATTAACTCGAAGTTGAAAAAGATATTTTTATGACTTTTCTAAAAATATATGATCTTATAAACTGGATTTAGAATCTTTGATTTCTAAGAATACATTTCACATAAGTATGATGGCATACACTGTGGAATTTAAGACCTGAAGAAATAAACACCCAGTTTCAAATGTATGTGATAAGACACTAGTAAAAACAACTGAGATCCAAAGAATTCTAAAATATCTTTTATCTAATAAACAGAATTTTCTTCAACTATTAAATAAAAACATGGCTTCTGCCCGGCTGGTGTGATTCAGAGATTGAGCGTCAACCTATGAACCAGGATGTCACAGTTTGATTCCTAGTCAGGGGACATGCTGAGTTGAGTTGCAGCCTTGATCTTTAACGGAGAGGCAGCCAATCAATGATTCTCTCTCATCACTGATGTTCCTATCTCTTTCTCCCTATCCTATCCTCTTTGAAATCAATAAAAATATATTTTTAAAAAATAATAAAATAAAAAGCATAGCTGCTGTAGGAGCAAAATGAATTGTCGTAAGTTCCATTCTATTATTTAATTTACTTTCTTTTGAGGGTAACCAATAACAATTTAATTTCTAAAAGATGATTCATGAATATATAATTAAGATTTAAATAATAAAAAATTATCTATTATATATCTCTTCCACAATTAACGCATGGTTAAGATATTAATGTTTTCCTCAGATCTTGAGGTATTTCCTTTCATGGAGAGGGAGAGGCTATCATTACCAGTTTCCTTGTTATGTGAGCTGATAAGAGAATGTCCTGAGGAATAACGGGCCAAAGAATGAGGTTCTCTGCCTCCCTCTGGCTGTGCCTTTCTTAACCTGAATTACCAAGACACAGCCCATCATCCAGACTTCAGTTTTTTAATCTATGAAATAAATAAATGTATTTATGAAGAGGTCAGGGCTAATGTTAAAAGCTATAGGTGGCAAACTTTATTTTTAAACTATTAAAATATTTTCTAATGTTATAAAACTCTTGTTTAGTTTGAAACATTATCTGGAAAATGGTTAGACTTACAACAGATGTTAAAAATACTGCAGGAAAAACTGGAACGGGGATAAAATATTTTCTTTGCAGCTACAATTACACAATCTCAAAATGTTAGAGCTATAGGCTTAATTATGTCCTACGCTGTTAAGTTTACATTCAGAACAAATTATTCTATGAATAATGGTGTTCCCTTAACATTAAAATGGTACTTTTTTCTGCCTTTATACAGGGTAGGATAAAAGTAGGTTTACAATTTTGAGTATGCAAAAGAGTTTATTCTTATATTATTATCATTGTATTATTTTCCATACAAACAACTGTAAACTTATAATACTTTTGACCCACCCTATATTTGCAGTAATTCTGCAATGATTTCTGTGGACGCTTTTTTTGTTTTGTTTAGGTATTCTTGGCCAAAAAACACTGTATTTCCTAAATTATTTTTTCATAATCTTTAGCTGAAGTAGAATTAAAGTTTGGCGATGTATTTTAAAATAGTCTATTAATATCTCCTTACAAATGTGGATATATTTAAAAGAAATAGAAAAGATGAAGATTTATCTATAAGATATTTCTTGAGTGCTTTTTATAATAATGAAAAAATATATTTTAAAGTATTATCAGTGACATAAAAAATTAATATTTAGTGTAAAAATAAGTGGGAAAGAAAACTATATGGACAGAATTAGTCCTAAGTTTATAAAACTAAAATAAAAGTATGAACATACACACACTCAAAATTACAAAATGTTAGCAAAATTTATCCATTTCTGAATGGAAGGATTAGAGATGCTCTTATTTCCTCCTTGATACTCTGCTAAGTTTTCTACAATAAAAATGTTTTACATTTAAAATCAGGAAAAAATGTAATAGAATTTATATTTTTCATTAATATGCCCCCTCTCCCCACCAGCATTCTGTAACATACTAGAAAATGGGGGGGGGGGGGGGGAGTAGTACACATAACATTTCAAGTTTATAATTCACATTTATTTAGATTCCCAAACTTTAAGATTATAATTTGATATTAAAAATTGGCGAACAAATTTCCTACTTACCTTCTCCAACCATCGTCACGCCTATCGACATGCCTAAGAATTTGCTCTTAGTCCAGACATGCGCATTTACGCACATCTTCCTCTCTGCACATTCTGCGTAAAATCCTGATACTGGAGGATGATGGGAAACCTGTTCAGCAACAAATCTGACTGTATAGCAGTCTGGTCCCACCTGGCTTCCAGCCTCCTCTGATGGAGGAGCATGATTTGGGACTGCCTGGGTGGAAGAGTTGCTTGTAACACTGGATGCTACCTCGCTTTTTGGCATCTTCCAGGAACAGTGAAATGTTTCTCCAATGATAGGATTGTACGGTTTCTTAGCAATGGCTCCCTTACGGCCTTCATGAAATGAGGTAAGGTAGTACTCAACAAAACGAATCATCCTGTCCTCAGCTGTGGCTCCATTAGTGATGGCTATAAACAGATCGGGATGAGACATAAAGTCTGCATACATTTCCAGCAAGGAACGCTTCTCTAGGATAAATGTAGGAAGCACCACCTAGAACAATAAAAACAACAAAATAAAGAAATGTTAATCCAATGTAGGTAACTATTCTTATCTCAGAAAACATTTTAGCCTAAATGGTTATTAAACACAAAGCCACAAAGCTCATTAGAAAATAAGTATTGGTTTTACCAATTATACATAAATAAATAAAATTTTAAGATTTTTTTAAAAAGCATGCTTAACAGGAAACAAAAATCTTCCCAAGTGGAGAGAAAGGAAGAAGAAAAAGAGAAAGAGAGAGAACCGGGGAGTCCAAAAGCCATCTAATAAGAGTTTGAGAGAGAGAGAGCAGCAAAAAAAATGGAGGAGAGAAAATTACCAATGAAATAATTCAAGATTTCAGCAGGGACCGGTTTGGCTCAGTGGATAGAGCGTCGGCCTGAGGACTGAAATGTCCCGGGTTCAATTCCGGTCAAGGGCATGTACCTTGGTTGCGGGTACATCCCCAGTGGGGGGTGTGCAAGAGGCAGCTGATCGATGATTCTCTCTCATCAATGTTTCTAACTCTCTATCCCTCTCTCTTCCTCTATGTGAAAAATCAATAAAAAAGTATAAAAAAAATAATTCAAGATTTCAGAGAACTGAAAAATATGAGTTTTCAATACTGCAACCTTTTGGTGTATGGAATGACACTCCAACCAATTGAACAACACCAGCCAGGGTTATATATACATCTTTTTCTTTTTAAAAAGTACATATTTTTATTGATTTCAGAGAGGAAGGGAGAGGGAGAAAGAGACAGAACATCAATGATGAGAATCATTGATTGGCAGCCTCCTGCATGCCACGCCGCACCCTGGGGATCAAGCCCGCAACTGGCATGTGCCCTTGACCGAAATCGAACCCTGGACCTTTCAGTCTGCAGGCTCTATCCACTGAGCCAGATGAGCAAGAGCTATGCGTCTTTTAAATTAACAAGGCACAAATGTGGGAAAAGTATATTATACCCAGTTATTCACGCCAAGAGAGCGCTTAACCATCTGCATTACTATCACAGCACATTCTTTTCAAATGTCTTATGCCTCATAAACCACAACACTGTACTTATACCTTATGTACCTAAGTCTACTAAAGGACAGCAACTCCCTTATGTGATTTCTCATTATAACTAATTTTAGAACTAACAGTCTTTTCTGAACTACTAATATGAAAATAATTTCTGGAATAAAAATGTAAATACTGACGAAACTAGTTTGGCTCAGTGGGTAGAGCGTCGGTCTGCGGACTGAAAGGTTCCAGGTTCGATTCCGGTCAAGGGCATGTACCTGGGTTGTGGGCACATCCCCAGTAGGGGGTGTGCAAGAGGCAGCTGGTTGATGTTTCTCTCTCATCGATGTTTCTAGCTCTCTATCTCTCTCCCTTCCTCTCTATAAAAAAATTAATAAAATACATTAAAAAAAAAGATACCCAGTTGAGATGTTGTTAGATGAAGATGAAAGGTTAATGGCTTCTTTATTAATTCCAAAAAATGTCTGCTTCTTAGCAGGCTATTAATTCCATCATTTTTATTTTATTTTAAGCTTTAATTGGCTTTATTAAGTGATCCATGAATCGGGCAGCATTCAATCTAGCAACTAGAAGTGTACTCCCCAATCCACTTACTTTTAAACCCTTCTTAAAATGACTGTAAGTTTAAGAAAACAAATAAATGTGTTTTTTCAAAATTTGAAATACTTCTAAATGAATATAAAAGGCAATGTGCTTTCTATTCAAATTATATCTTCAGATGAATAATTTGCTGAATCGAAGAACCTTTTAACCTACTTTCACTATTTCACTGGCATAAAAAAACCTCAATTTGAAATACACTTCATAAGTCAATTTTGTAATGCCATACTAATGCAAAGTAATATCAGTAGTAATTCAAAGTACATAATCCACAGTAGTAAATATTTGACACATATAGGTTTTAAACATGATTTTGTGTGTGTGTGTGTGTGTGTGTGTGTGTGTGTGTGTGTGTATAAAATCCTTAACCGAGGATCTTTTCCCATTGATTTTGAGAGAGAGTGGAAGGAAGAGGGAAAGACAGAGGGAACACTAATGTGAGAGAAACACATTGACTGGTTGCTTCTTATATGAGCCCCGATCAGGGCCGGGGCCAGGGAGGAGCCTGCAACCAAGATACATGACCTTGACTAGAACCCGGGACCCTTTGGTGTTCAGGCCAACGCTTTATCCACTGAACCAAACCAGCTAGGGGTAACCCTGATTATTTTTTTAAATTGACATAGATTAACTGTTAAAAACAAATTAAGGCATACTAATTAAATAATCTAGGAATGGAGAAGATTGGCTTAAAATTAAAACTATAGATCAGTGCTAATCACACTTTAATGTATACACGAGTCACCTTGGAGTCTTATTAAATGTGGTACCTGGTCCTCTGAGTCTGGGATTGGAGGCTACGATTCTGCATTTCTAACAAGTTCTCAGGTAATGGTGATTCTAACTGGTCTTCAGACCACACTCCCTCCCTCCCCCGCCACCAGTTTCATTGAGGTATAACTGACAAAACTGTAAGATATTTAAAAAAATATATATTTTATTGATTTTTTTATAGAGAGGAAGAGAGAGGGACAGAGAGTTAGAAACATTGATGAGAGAGAATCATCAATCAGCTGCCTCTTGCACACCCCCTACCGGGGATGTGCCCGCAACCCAGGTACATGCCCTTGATAGGAATCGAACCCGGGACCTTTCAGTCCACAGGCCAACGCTCTATCCATTGAGCCAAACCAGTTTTGGCTATAAGATATATTAAGTATATATTATGGTAATTTTATATACACATATATTGTGAAAAGATTCCCACTATCTAGTTAATTCAGACATAGTCTGCAACCTATGTATGGCCTTTTGTCAAATCTGGCATCCTGCTTTTATATATAAAGTTTAGTTAAAACATAGCCATGCCCAATTCAACATATTATCTATGGATACTAAGGCAGAGTTAAGTAGTTCCAACAGAGACCTATGCCCACATAGCCAAAAAATAATTACTTTCTGGTCCTTTACAGAAAATGTTTGTTATAGATAATACCCAAAATGTGCTATCCAACATGGGAAGTAAGAGTAAAGTAGAAGTATCAATGCCTTTCATGGTTTTGTGGGGTTATACATCCTTTTCTTTTTCTTTTTTGTTAATCCTCACCCGAGGATATTTTTTCCATCGATTTTCAGAGACGGTGGAAGGGAGAAAGACACAGAGAGAGAAACATCAATTGATTGCCTCCTGCACACTGGGGCCAGGGAGGATAGGGATAGAGCCTGCAACAGGGGCATGTGCCCTTGACCAGAATTGAATCCAGGACCCTCTGGTATACAGGCTGACGGTCTAACCACTGAGCCAAGGTGGCTAGGACCATCCTTTTCTTTAGATTTCAGTTCTGTCTACCAATGGACCCTTTTAATTTTGTACAGAAACAAGAAAACTGTAAGTCCTCATTTGCTAAGAAACTTCCTGCTGGTAATATTTTTTAAAATAAGAAATTACTTTATTGAAAATTAAGAAATGCTGATCAAGAGACTAAGAAACAAACTCATAAAGACTAAAAAGCCCTGACAACATTAATGATTGCAGGTATAGCAGGTATAGTCCTGACCAATGACCTCCACAGACAGTTTATCCCATTACTTACTCTTGTTAAGTCCATGCCCAGCTTGAGCTGTGACAAGAGATGTAGGATAACACTGCGTTGCTCTTCCACAGCTCCCAGGTCTTCCTCCTTGTTGTCATAAGTATCCTCCACCTCATCATCTGTATTTATTTCTTCAGGTTCCTTGATGCAAAACAAGTCCATTGTTACAAATGCTTATTCATATCCTTCAAGAAAAAGTTTAAACATCAGACTTGAAGACATTTATGTTGGGCCTAAATCAATCCGAGAACGGGCAAAAATCTTTTTACAAATGTAACTTCCAACACCTCGTCATAGAATAGATTTACTTCAATGAACCCATTATTGCTGATGCTGAACTCTTTTTAAGATTTTGCCATATATATCATATAATATATATATATATGTTGCAAAATTAGGGTATTTCAAAAAGAGTGAAAAATGTCACTTATGAATCTCGGGCTTTGTAAGGCATTGACCACCTACCTGGGAATACCACCACTACCTATAACTTAAGTTTTTTTCAAGATATTTTGAGACAAATATTTGTCCTATTCTAAACTAAAACTAAAAACGTAAAATTTAAAAGTGACTGTGCATGTCAAATTTAACTATTATAATCTATACTCATTCATTCTTGGAGTTGTCAGGAAGAAACCTAGGGTATGGAAATCCTGCAGTTACTCACGCCTTCTTCTTTTTTAAATTGATCTTAGAGAGGAAGGCAAGGAGGGAGAGGAAGAGAAACTTCAGTTATTTCCTGCTTGCACTCCAACCAGGTGTATAGGATGCCCAACCAACTGAGCCACACCAGCCAGGACCCTCATGCCTTATTAATACCACAAAAAGTTCTTTGCTCAGCTCTTCAGTCTGTCAGTCAGTCAGCCAGTTAGTCAATCAAAAAACCCTTGGAAAACTGAAAATGTCTACCTTTACCTCAATAAGGTCTTAGCTCCAAATAATTGGTTTAAAGAAACTTAATTTCTTATTTATTTCTATTTAAACATCAATACCAGTTTCAAATCCCAAAATTCTAAAGAATCTTATCACATGTCACTTTCCATGTTTACCTGGGGGTGGTGTCCCATCTCTCTCATGGTATCTCTTCTTACTACCTCAATGCAAGACATGTATATTGCCTTTAGTACTGTATTAGATTTTAAGTTATGAGGATTTTAAAAAGGAAATAACCTTCCTTTTGTTAAGACAAGATTTCCTTCTTTTTAAAAATATATAGATTTTTAGTGATTTCAGAGAGAGGAAGGGAGAAGTAGAGAAAGACAGAAACATCAATGATGAGAGAGAATCATCATCAGCTGCCTCCTGCATGCCCCACACTGGGGATAGAGCCCACAACCTGGGCATGTGCCCTGATTGGGAATTGAACAGTGACCTCTTGGTTCATAGGTCGATGCTCAACTACTGAGTCATGCTGTCAGTCAGGCATAACTTTCCTTTTTAAAGATGTCCCTGCCTTTGGTTTTCTCGTCCCATAACCAAATCCTATCATCCAAGAAGTTAATCTATTTTGTGTAGCTAGGCAGAGAAAACCAATCCTAATCAGGCACAAAATCAAGAACTTAATGTTCTCTCAAAATACTCACAACAAAATATTAAACATAGTGACAGAGTTAAAGGGTAGTGGGTTTCTAGCCATTCTTCTACCTCTTTCTCCTTTTTTCCTCCTCTTTTCTTCTACCAAGGAAATCTGTATCTGTTCAAATTCTGATAAATCAATTAATGGCTTAGTTTATTTCCTCTTGTTAAGACTACACAATTATTGTTTGTACAAATCAGAATTACTTCTGTTTTTTAGAGCTTGAAGAGAAATTTCAAAGGCTTTCTCACTTCCTCCTTTCAATGACTAGGAAGTCTTTCCATGAAGTATTTCCTGTTATCTATCCTAAGTCATTTGCACAATATAGTTTACGTAAACATTCTTGGGAAAGTTTATTCATCATAAAACAGGGGCGGAGGGGTTGATTATCCCCCCCTCTCTGTATGGATATTAACTATAATAATTATTCACTTGAGAAAAGTTGAAAACACACCACACAACCTAACAGGTCCTGGTTATATAATGTTCTCCAGTCCTCTGACTAGGTACCACTGCATTGGGGTCATAACCTAAGACACAGATTAATAATGCAAATGTAACCCTGACATGATTATACAAGATAAAGTTTACGTTGCAGTTTCCCCTAATGAAAAGAGTATTAAATTAAAGAAATACAGTATAATCTGGCAGAAAACCTATTTAAAGAAATATAGTTTTTATTGTATTTATAAAAATAGTCAACTCACTTATTAGAATAGAAAAAAAAAAAAAAAGGAATTCTATTGAATACTGATTCTAAAACCTGGTATGAATGAAAAAACTTGGAAGGTCTCCTTTCTTTTTAAAATGGCTCTTCTTATAGGTCACCATGTCTTTCTAAAGAAAAGCTTAAGGTAAAAGAATAAAATAAATAAAGCATTGCCAAATTTCAAATAAATTCCAAATGTATAAAATCCCTACAAAACCAGAATGGTTAGCAAATAGTGTAGAACAAGGAATTCATTCAATCTGGAGATTGCATGGCAAACACACACACACATTTTCTGTCCTGATTCCTGACTTGGGCACAACAGAACCAGGATCTTCATTTTAGCCTCATGGGGTTTATTTACTCCATTGCCTGACACGAAACCTCCACAGCTATGTATCTCCAACTTGCATCAACACTCATATTTCAAAAAAAGGCATATGTGAATTTTTTATATTCATGTCTATTATGATGTATTCAATTAAGTCTAATGTCTTGTAATTTAGTAAAATATGTATTAATTTTTTCTACTTACATGTGATATAATTTGTCTACTCAACATTTCTTTTTTTCCCCCAATATATTTTATTGAGTTTTTACAGAGAGGAAGGGAGAGAGATAGAAAGCCAGAAACGTCGATGAGGGAGAAATATCGACCAGCTGCCTCTTGCACATCCCCTACTGGGGATGTGCCCGCAGCCAACGTACATGCCCTTGACCGGAATCGAACCCGGGACCCTTCAGTCCGCAGACCGACGCTCTACCACTGAGCCAAATCAGTTTCGGCATGTCTACTCAACATTTCAAAAGATTTGAAAATATAACAATCTTCTCCTCCCTACCTCTGTGCTGCATCTCCAACATATGCCTCTATCCTGACCGCCAGCACGTTTTGTATTCTCATTTAGAAGAATAAAGATGGAGTATATAATCTATTGCTTACAGTTTTTTGACTTGCAAATTATATCTCAAGTCCTAATCTCTCTCCAAAGCTTTAATTTCATCATTTCCAACTGCTTTTTATATATATTTATAATCACTTATCCTCTTTTCACATAAAATCCAACTATATTCATAAATCATACTAAACCTTTTTTCTCAAAAAGCTTTCTTCCTAATTTTCCTAGCTTTGTGACTGGCACCACAATCTTATCTAATCATTTAGGCTAAAAAACTTGGGATCATCTTTGATCCAACCTTATATCCAGTCAATTATAAGTCCAACTGATTTTTCATTTGAGGTGCATGTTACCTATTCATTTGTCTTCACTTCAACTTCTATACCTTCTATCCACACTTTAATTACAAGTGCCTTCTTAAACAAAGCATCCCTCCCCCCATGCTCATGACCCTGTTATATATATATATATATATATATCACATTTAAGACAAAATTATTCTATAAGATTTTTATTCTCCTCTGGGCACAGCTTACACTGTATTCTATGGAGCAATACTCCAGAGATTATCATTCCACGCAGAATGCAGCATGGATGGTCATTGGATTTGTAAAAGCCAACAACCCTGTGGTCGTTTTCCATAAACCAGGTGCCCTGCTAAATTTATCTTCATAACCATCTTACACGGCATCATCATCATCCCTGCTTTACAAATGAGAAAGCTGAGGCCAAGAGGGGTCAATCGGCCCACGGCAGTGAAAGCCAAGGTCTGGGTTCAAAGCCACCAGGCACGCATCCTCCCTGCTTGTGCCATCTCCATCTTTAAGACTCCCCCACCATTCCTCTTCGAATCCGTCTCCTTTCAGAGCCCAAGAGCGCTTCCCTCCAAAGCATTTCTTATACACTCTAACCAGTACAGCTCTTTTTCTGAATGCCCATAGCCCAGTAGTCTAAACAATGTTAATTAAGAACAAATACTGCTTCACCTCCGTTTTTCAGTACATGTGCTGTGATTCCAAATCTCTTCCGTTAAAAGAGCAGTCATCTATTTTTGTGTCTCCTCTAATTCTTAACATTGGACTTGCCATATATTACTACATAGCTTAATATTTACTGATCGACTCCACAAATGACCTTGTCGAAAAAAGTTATAGGGGAAAAAAATCTCAGCATTATATACTTTTTTCTTCTCTCTTGCCCACTCTGCCTGCCTCCTTAAGTCAAGGCCTTTGTCAGTTTTATTTTGTTTTTGAAAATGTGTTTCTATTGACTTTAGAGAGAGGAGGGGGAGAGGGAGGGAGAAAAATATTGATGTGAAAAATATCAATCGGTTGCCTCCTGCACACACCCTGACCGGGTATCAAACCCACAACCTGGGTCATATGCCCTGAATGTGAATTGAACTGACAACCCTGTGGTGCATGGGATGACGCTCAACTAACTGAGCCACACGGGCCAGGGCACCAGCTTTAGAAGTCCCTGTGTCAGCCCTAGCCGGTTTTGCTTAGTGGATAGAGCTTTGGTCTGTGGACTGAAGTGTCATGGGTTCAATTCCGGTCAAGGGCACGTATCTTGGTTGTAGACTCAATCCCTGGACACAGTCAAGTGTGGAAAGCAACCAATTGATTTGTCTCTCTCATATTGATGTTCCTCTCTCCATGTCTCTCCCCCTTCCTTCCACACTCTAAAAATATTCAATGGAAAATATATCCTCGGATGAGGATTAACAACAAAAAAGTTTCTTGTGTCATTTCTTTAAGAAGTAATCTGCTAATATACAAATTGCCATAAACTGTGCATTACTCTTGACTCAATAATTCTACTTAGAAATATAGCCTAGAAATATAATACAAATAAAAAGGAGGGTTAAAAAAGTAGACAAGATGATAGAGTGCTACTGTAATAAAAAAATAAAAACCTAGATATTCAGTAGCCTGTTTCAACCTTTAATTATATAAGCCAAAATAACATAGGAAGAGTGCTTATGAGAAATATCAAGTAAAAAGAGCTTAAAAAAACACACTATCTCTGTAATTATGATAACCATAAAAATAACAAATGTGAATCCAAAAGGCAAAAAAAACCCCAAAAAACACCCAGTATCATTTGCTACAGTGGTGGAATTATAAATAGAATAAAATACTCCAGCTTCTGAGAAATGTGGGATAGCTAGTACTTTATAAAAAATACCAAACCTTAAGACTATGTGCTATTTTAAGTAGAATAACACTTTCAAAATTTGGTTTGGTAAAGTGCTCACTATAAAAAAAAAGTAATAGTAAACCTTTAAACCTGTAAACATAATAAAATCTAGTAAATAATGTTAAATTAAGAATTGGAAGAGAGAAACATGCAAATAATCATATATTAGATAAGCTATTTTCTAGAAAAAGAAAAATGTGCAATTTCAATCTTTAAATACATTTTTATCAAGCAAAAGTAACCAAAACTGAAAAGGGCACATAATTTAACATGGAAAACTCAATATGCATAAGTTTTATACAACAGACCTCTTCCAAAGTCAAAGCAGGTAGAGTCTGCAAGAATGTTGCTCTGGTGTTAGGTTGCCCTGCACACCCTGACAACGAACAGAGAACTGACCCCTCTTGAGTGGCTTCTAATTTTACACCAAAATTATATTTTCATATTACCTTACCCTTGCTAATAGTCCAGATTCCGCAACACACTGCTCTTCTGGGACTGCCATTGGCTTACTCTGCTCGGCCGCAAAGGGCTGGTCAGCTCCATTTTTATAGTGGTTTGATAAAGGTATCTTTGGTTCTAACCACTCGATTGTCGTTCCTGATGAAGCAAGAGAAAACTTTCCCTGAAACTTGCTCATAATCTGGAAAGTTCAGCAGATGTAGATTTTATTAAACAATTTTGTTTTGAGCCTACAAGACTAAAAGCAATTCAACCTGTTAAGAGACTGCCAAGACAGCCATAGGTAGCTCATTAGCATGCGCACCATGATTGGTGTTTTACAAAAGAGTAATTTGCAACTTGAAAACAGATATCACCTTTTAAAAGAATCAACCCTGAACAGGACTGAACTCACTTCTTGGGCAAATCTGTGAATCACAAAGCACATTCTCATCCTACCAGTTGACTTGTTGTCCTTTCCGTATGAACCCTGCCCTTCTAGTAATCAAAAAGTGTGTAAATTAGGCTTTAATGAGTCACAATTACAGCAGGAGCCTGAGACTGAGAAACAGTTAAATTCGCTTCAATTGGGATGAATTTTATTCTCAGTAGCAATTCTCTAACCAAGCAATATAGCCTCCTTGATGTAAGTTAAGGATTGTAAATACATATCCATTCTTTTTTTCAGTCATATAAAAAAAGCTCCATATACTTTTAAATTGAAAGCCTCTTCTACTGAATAAATAATAGCTGACCCAGTGAAAGACAGTAGTCACATTTACAGACCTGTCATCTACTCAATTAATGACTTAAATGTCTCTTATTACCCTTAACTAGTTTAACAAAGTGGATTCTATGCCTAATCAATAATGGAAAATGTTCCATTTGATTTCAGAGGCTGATCTAGGTTTCACAGAAGCTTGGCTATAGAGTGCTACAATAAGGGATGCTCAGTCTACCAAGCAGAAATTTTAAACAGTGTGGAGTTTACTCAGGCTATGACAAAACCCCAGACTTCTGCAGAGAAGTAAATTACCCAGTTATCAGGACACCAGAGCATTTTGCTCAACCATTCTTTCAGTTTCACTTGGCAATTGGGGAAAGCCATGACTGGGGCGATGCCCTGGGTAAGTTCATGGAGCCTCTTTCAAAATTCCAAAGAAAACACCTTGTCCCTATTTTAAAATGATTATTTTTAATATATTTATCTAGATGTCTTTACTTCTAAAAATAAAAGGCACACAAACAATAAATTTAACAGATCTATTCTAAGAGATCGTTCAACTGATTAAAATCTTAACAAAATTTATTGCCCAGGTGGTGTGGCTCACTGGTTGAGCATCGACCTATGAACCAAAGGGTGTCATGGTTCCATTCCAGTGAGAGCACATGCCCAGGTTGCGGGCTCAATCCCCAGTGTGGGGCATGTAGGAGGTAGCCGATCAATGATGCTCTCTCATCACTGATGTTTCTATCTCTCTCTCCCTCTTTGAAATCAATACAAATATATAAAAATAAATAAATAAATAAATAAAGATCGTATAAGACTAAACACTAACTGGAAAATAAGATTTAATTTCTGTGTCATAATAACACTTAAGTGGGAAGATAATTCAGTTTTTCCAGTTATTACTTTCATTTTCAAATGACTAGAGGTTATATTTCTACAGACCTAAAAGTTTACAATGTTTCACTTTTTTCATTAAAAAGGTAATTTATAATGTGCATGCTTCATTAATCATAAAGCAATCATTTAAAATAAGACTGTATTCATTTAAACTACATAAATGAAGTTTCTAAGAATTTTAAAAAAACTATATAGATTTAATTAATTAATCAAGTATTTGTTAAGCATCTAGTATTTAGCATTTTACTCCTTGTTGTACTTTAAAAAAATTAAGTAGCATAAACTGGAAACATTGTTTCATTTAACTGACAAAATGATTACCAAACCAGAGTTAACCCAAATTTCATAACTCAGGGTAATACATCCATTGTTTAACATAGGGGAATAGTTAGGTAAACTAAATTACCTCTATCCCCTCAAAAGAATATAATAAAGTCATTAAAACTTACGTTTACCAAAAGCATATCACATATTGAGAAATTTAAAATACAAACACATATTTTCTAATAATGGAATGAAACAAACAAAAACTAAAAAGAAAAATAGGGGGAAAAACGGTGGGGAGTATACTAATACATTAACAGTGGCAGTTTCTGGTTGATAAAACAATGCATAATTTTTGTTTCATCTTTCAATTGTATAGCAGCTTATAAGTTCTTTATAATATGTGTGTGTGTGCTCTATAATAGAAGAAAATTTATATCGGACTTGTTAGAATTCCAAGGTAACAGTTCATGTTGATAAACTCACAATTTAAGATTTTCTGTCGTTTTGGGATGCTGTCTCCCTTATCCCTCCCATCTCTATGCTAATTGGTTTTTGTAGCATTTCTGTGTCTTTCTTAGACCTTTTGATAGTACTTTGTTCCCATTTAAGTTGCTCTTTATACATATAGTACACATATTTACATGTTGTCCCAAGTGCACTATTAGTTCCTTAAGGGTACTATACATACCTTATAGGCCTCTATAATACTGCCCGGACCTATACCTACAATTGACATTAAAAATAGCTTTTAGCTTCAAATATTGAACTTAGGCAGATGGAGGATGGGATCCATACCTGAATATGGTAAACTTTCCTGAGCAGGGACTCAGTATCTTTCTAAAATACCTTTCTTTCACAAGTAAGGGGAGTAAGCTGAATATTTATTCAGAGAACAGTGAGTTGTTATGAAATATTAAGTTACTACTATTAATAAAATATGATGGGATAGGGGGATTACAGAGATGTTGTTAAAGGTACAAATCCGAAACTAGAAGATGAACAAGTTCCACAGATTTAATGTACGGCGTACTAATTACGGTCAATAATACTGTATTATATATGTCTAAGATCCTAAATTTTCTCACTACAAAAAGAAGTGAGAATTATGTGCACAACTGAGGTGTTACCTAATAGTTTGGTGCAGTGGTTCCCAATGTGGGGCATATTTCCTACAGAGGGGCAATTTGATATTCAAGGAGGGCAATTTGAGAATGAGTTATTAACAGGGAATTTTTTGCATTTCTTATGATTCTAGGGGCCTCATTTACAGTATATAAATATATATTGTGACATACTTTAAGCATTTCAGTCCTCTATTATGTTTTGAAACTTTATTTGCTATTTTTTTTGTATCACTTCATATTATTATTTTTTAAACTATTTCTTAGTGACTTCTTTCTCAGTACTTCAACTGTCCTTTTGTTCTTTTATTTTCCTCTTTCATGGATGCCATGTTCTTTGGAAGCTTGTTTTAACCAGGTTAATGGCCTTTTAGGTTTCCTCCCTGGGAATAGGAGTTCCCTTTTGGAATAATAAGAATTGTATGTCATAGGAGGGACATCAGGATTTCAGAGATGTTTAGGTGGCCAAAAAAAAAAAAAAGGTTGGGAACCACTGATTTGGTGGTAATCATATATACGTACCTATAGGTTGCAATATTTATGTAATAAATCAACATGTATACCTTAAACTCACATAATGTTTCATATCAATTATATCTCAATAAAAAGAGTTCAGTCATCTCATTTAGTAGAAAAATTATTTTTTTGTTCTCTCATGAAATAACATTCTTTTCTAGTAAATGAATTTCAACAAATAGGTGCTCTCAAATACTAAATGTATACCTTATTTTTCAAACTAAAAGGCAACTTAAAGATTTAATATATATCTCAATATGGAAACAATGAATAGTGGACTGAACCCAAACTCAATAAATAATTCCAGTGTTTCTACTTTGGTCAACTGGATGAATAGTAATATCACACTACAAATAGTAATTTGTTATTTTAACACAAATACAAGAGATGTGGGGTTTTAGTTCAGTTTTTTTTTTAAAAATATATTTTATTGATTTTTTACAGAGAAGAAAGGAGAGAGATAGAGAGCCAGAGAAACATCGACCAGCTGCCTCCTGCACACACCCCCCACTGGGGATGTGCCCGCAACCAATGCACATGCCCCTGACCGAAATCAAACCTGGGACCCCCCCAGTCCGCAGACCGACACTCTACCACTGAGCCAAACCGGTTTCGGCATTAGTTCAGTTTTTGAAATGCTGAGTTTGAGGTCTTAAAGAGATATTAAATGATATTAGACATTAAACCCCAAATCACTTTAGATCGAAAAAAGGGCACAATAAAAGACTTTCTATAACAGAGTGATCATTAAAAGAAGCTTATTGGCCGAAACCGGTTTGGCTTAGTGGATAGAACGTCAGCCTGCGGACTGAAGGGTCCTGGGTTCGATTCCGGTCAAAGGCATGTACCTTGGTTGTGGGCACATCTCCAGTAGGGGGTGTGCAAGAGGCAGCTGATCAATGACTCTCTATCCCTCTCCCTTTCTCTCCGTAAAAAAAATCAATAAAATATATATATATTTTTTAAAAGAAGCTCATTGGTTCTCTATTTTTTGTTTTTAATTAAGATTTTCTGAAGTTAGAATTACAACAAACACAGTCCTTTCCAGGTTCTGGACTTTACTGTTAAGTCCTACCTTTAATCTATAACTTACCTGGAGGCAATGAGCCCTTCTGATGCGATGCATGCTGCAACTGGAGAATATGAAAGCAGTCATGTAAGCAGTTCATAGTTGCCATGGAAGTAGCTTTGAGCATTAAGAGATCCTGGTCCAAGGAACTAAGATGGCCAGAAGCAGGAAGGCATTCGATTCGTCTAATCAAGTCTCTTTGTTGTCCTTCAGCGTGAGACATCATCTAAGGAAAACAACAGTTCTGTGAGTCCCACTCATGATTTCTGTAAATACTATAATACAGTTGCCATTTTAATGACAATATTCAGCTTTCTAGCCACTTTTAGGATATATTAAACTTAGAAATCTATTTTAAGTTTGTTTGGCTAGTCTCAATTTATGAGCATTTAATAATGCTTATCAACTGAGCAAAAGATGGTAACCTTTGGCCTGGCTGGCCTGGCTCAGTGGTTGAGCATCAACCTATGAATTCAGTGGTTGATTGTCAACCTATGAACCAGGAGGCCATGGTTTGATTCTAGTCAAGGGCACATGCCTGGGTTGCAGGCTTGATCCTCAGTATCAGGTGTGCAGGAGGCAGCCGACCAATGATTCTCTCTCATGATGGATGTTTCTATCTCTCTCCCCCTCTCCCTTCCTCTCTGAAATCAATAAAAAAGGTATTTTTTAAAAAGATGGTGACCTTTGGTAGCAATATATATATATATATCTATCTTACAAACAGGGGGTGGGCAAGAGTAGGTTTAGCATGCCAAGAAATTGATAACAATAAAAAATTCTGTGCCAAAGTGAGTATAGCAAGCAGACTACAAGAATGTGTAAATAATGAAGGCCAGCAATTTGAGCATTTATAAGATTGTACTTAAGTGCACTGTGCCATTGTGACATTTTTTTTTACTTAATAAAGCGATTGAAATAGTCATAATCTGCATATCTTTTCCCATACAAACAACTGTAAAGCTACCTTTGTCAGCCTCCATATATGTAGCCTATTCAGGTTTAACACAAAAGATCTGTAGAAAATAGTACCTGTTCTTTCTAGATCCTGATCAAAATTCACCTCAAGGAGTTTCAAAGCAGTTTAATTATCTCCAGACGCTGTGCTCAGACTCTCTGACACCTGGGGCATGCACGATAACCCAACCTTATCTTCCTTATCCACCCCTTCCATTTGACGTAAAACTATTAGTCACTGAATGTACACAACCTAACTGAAATTTCTAAAGCATCACATGTGCTTTTCACTTAGTCCTCTGCCTGTGTAAGTACCCCTCACTTTTCCAAAGTTAGAGCACTGTTTTAAGGTTTCCTGAAGGTCTGCTCTCAGACCACAGTCCTCAGATAAACCAAAATAAAATTATTTCTAATATTCTCAGATTCAGGTTCTTTTTGTTGACAGAGTCCTGTCCACTTTTTCTAATAGAGCCAATGGAAGAGCAGTGATAGATAAGTAAGCCAATTTTTAAAAATGAAACACAATTTACTACGCTTGCTTACTTTCTCTATTGTGATCAGAAGGTTCTTTGATTATCCATCCTTTGAACACTATTTTAATTCACATAAAAATTTTATAGTGGAGAGTTTCTTTTTACTTTCAGAGGCTAGCTGCTCCAAATAATTAATTATTTATTTGTTTTAAAAATATATTTTATTGATTTTTTACAGAGAGGAAGAGAGAGGGATAAAGTTAGAAACATTTATGAGAGAGAAACATCGACCAGCTGCAAGCTCTTGCACATCCCCTACTGGGGATGTGCCCGCAACCAAGGTACATGCCTTTGACCAGAATCGAACCTGGGACCTTTCAGTCCACAGGCTGACGCTCTATCCACTGAGCCAAACCGGTTTCGGAAATTTTTCAAAATATGTTTTTATTGATTTCAGAAAGAGAAAGGGGAAGGAAGAGAGAAAGACAGAAACATCAATGAGAGAGACTCATTGATTGGCTGCCTCCTGCACATCTCCTACTGGGAGTGTGAGCCCTGACCAGGAATTGAATCATCAGGGATGCTTAACCGCTGAACACTCCTGGTTCATGGAACAACACTCAACCACTGAATAACACCGACAGGACTCCAGATAATTTTTTTTTTAATCGTTACCTGAGGATATTTTTCCATTGATTTTTAGAGAGAGGGAAAGACAGAGAGAAATATCAATGTGAGAGAAACACAACAATTGCTTGCCTCCTGAATGAACCCTGAGCAGGACCAGGGCCATGGAGGAGCCTGAAACAGAAGTATGTGCCCTTGACCAGAATTGAACCTGGGACCCTTGAGGCCACAGGCGAACTCTATTCACTGAGCCAAACAGGCTAAGACCAGATAATTTTATAATTTTTAATCTAGTACATCAGACGGCTAGTGAAAGAGACGTAAATTATCCTACCAAGCAAATCCAGTGTGTCACACATGAAATAGTCCCTGAAATCATATGTTGTGGTACTGGATAAAACTTAAAATAAATAAATAAATATATATATATATATATATATATATATATATATATATATATATTTATTTATTTATTTTTTTAATGATTTTAGAGAGGAAGGGAGAGGGATAGTCAGAAACATCAATGATGGGAGAGAATCACTGATCGGCTGCTTCCTGCATGTCCCCTACTGGGGATCAAACCTGCAACTGGGCATGTGCCCTTCACTGGAATTGAACCTGAGACACTTCAGTCTATAGGCTGATGCTCTATCCACTGAGCCAAACCAGCTAAAGTAAACTTCTTTTTTTTTAATGGAAGCTTACCAGAAAAAAAAAGCTCACCCTTAACAGGAAAAAAAAAAAGTTTTTAATGAAAGCATCTATACATATACATATATATGGGTGCTTTGTGTGTATATAATTGTATTTGTATATAAACTATGGCACTAACTTTCAATAATCCAACCTTATGAATTAATTACAACCACTTGGAAAACAACTGGTAATATCTACTAGAGTTAATAGAGTTAAATAAATGCAATCCATTATTGAATAATTATACCATTAGATATACATATATATGCTCATCAACTCAAGTTTCCATCAACACTGGGATAAATAAAATTAAAATATACATTAAATACAGTACATTTGCCGAAACCGGTTTGGCTCAGTGGATAGAGCGTTGGCCTGCGGACTGAAAGGTCCTGGGTTTGATTCTGGTCAAGGGCATGTAACTTGGTTGTGGGCACATCCCCAGTAGGAGGTGTGCAGGAGGCAGCTGATAGATGTTTCTCTCTCATCAATGTTTCTAACTCTATCCCTCTCCCTTCCTCTCTGTAAAAAAATCAATAAAATATATATTTTTTTTTAAAAGAAAAGAAGCCATACCCAAGGAAATACACACTATTTAATTCCTGTTTTAGAAATTTCAAAAATAGGTAAAATAAATCCATGGTGTTAAAAGGAAGGGTATAGTGATGGAGAGGTATAAAAGGATCTTCTAAGGTGCTAGTAATATTTTTTTTTTTAAATGGAACCTTAAATTGCAGTTTTTCTTTTTAAATATGTTTTTATTGACATTTTTAGAGAGAGAGGGAGGAGAGAGATAGAAACATTGATGAGAAAAGAACATCATCAATCGGCAGCCTCCTGTATGTCCCCTACTGGAAATTGAGCCTGCAACCCACTGCCCTAATTGAAAATTGAACCAGCTACTTCTGGCATCGACGCTTAACCTCTGAGTCACACCAGCCGGGCAATATTTCATTTCTTAATCCAGAATGTGATTACATGCAAATTACATCAAGATGTACACTCTGCCCTGGCTAGTTTGGTTCAGTGGATAGAACATCGGCCTGCGGACTGTGTCGCTCTCACTTGTGTCTCTCTCACTTTGATGTTTATCTCTCTCTCTCCTCCCTTCCACTCTCTCTAAACAAATCAATGGAAAAACACCCTCGGGTAAGGATAAATAAATAAACAAACAAGCAAACAAACAAATAAATAAAGGAGTCACTTGTTTGGCCATATAGTCTTCCCACTAGACTTAAAATTTAAAAAAATATATATATTTTATTGATTTTTTTACAGAGAGGAAGGGAGAGAGATCGAGATCTAGAAACACATCGATCAACTGCCTCTTGCACACCCCCTACCGAGGATGTGCCCTCAACCAACGTACATGCCCTTGACCGGAATCGAACCTGGGACCTTTCAGTCCACAAACAGACGCTCTACCACTGAGCCAAACCAGTTTCGGTGCTAGACTTAAATTTTACATTAAAGGAGTATGTACCTTTACTTGAGAAATAACAAATACAGACTTTTGAAAAATGAGAGTTTGCTATTACATAGTTGACAGACTTGAGAAAACTTTGGATACCATATATAATCAGGAAATGTTTTGTTTTTTAAAAATTGCAATCACAATCCACATTCAATATCATTCTGTACCAGTTTCAGGCAGATAGCATGATGGCCAGACAAAGTTGGACAGCCCTCATATTTCAAGCACCTACTCAGCCCCACATATAGCATCATAACATTGCTGACTGTATTCCCCATGCTGCAATCCACATTCTGGGGCTATTCTGTAACTATCAATTTGTACTTCTTAATCCCTTCAATTTTCCCCCCAGTCCCCCAACTGGGAATCATTAAGACTTAAAAATTATCTAAGCATACTAGATGGGAAACATTGAAGGCCCCAGAAGACACAAATAGAATTTTTAAAAATTTTAGTGATGCCGGGACCGGTTTGGCTCAATGGATAGAGCGTTGGCTTGGGGACTGAAGGGTCCCGGGTTCGATTCCGGTCAAGGGCATGTACCTTGGTTGCGGGCATATCCCCGGTAGGGGGTGTGCAAGAGGCAGCTGATCGATGACTCTCTCTCATCGATGTTTCTAACTCTCTATCTCTCTCCCTTCCTCTCTGTACAAAATCAATAAAATATATTTAAAAATAATAATAAATAAAATAAAAATAAAAATTTTAGTGATAAAACCAAGTAGGTAAGATTATTTTGTGCATTTTAACTTGACTTCAATTCATACTTACTTCTCTGACTTCTACAAGATGGTCTGGAGGTAAGTGAGGTCTTTTGCTTGTTGATTGTAGTTTGGAATGTCCAACATTAAAAAAAGAAATGGCATTTTGACTTGGCCTCCTCTGGGATATAGGAGAATTACCACTAGATGCAAGTGAGAAGCTCCGTGATTTCAGAGGAGGGTTATTCTATTAGACAAACAAAGAAAATCATTCCTTTTAAAAACAATGTATGCTCTCTAATCCTGAACCTATGAATTTTAAAAATTAATCTCAGAATTGACTATAAGAACATTTCTGAAACTGATAAATTTTAAGGCACACAAACTATAAGCATTTCACATACCCATAAATTAATGTATTTAGAAACTTAATTCCTGGTGTGCTATCAAGAATACTTTTTCACATTTTATAAAGATTAGAATAATAACTTTCTAATTTCAGATTTTTAAACATCATGATTGAAGCAAAAATATACTTAGCAATATTTAACATAAATTTTCTTAATGTAACATGCAAGTATCTTTGGAACAAACTGATGCTTTCTGATCACAGCCAGTGATTGTAATCTTGCAGTATAAGTAAATCAGTAGGCCTAAATCACAAACAACTTTTTAAAACTCACTTATGGGGAAAAACACTAGAGGGGAAAAAAATTTTAATTCCAACTCTCACCTAGGTATACAATCCTTTATTCTTCCCAGATACTAGTTTTTAGATATCTCTAAACTCAGATGTCAAGTACTGAGACTCTTCTTTTCAACTTAAAAAAACACACCCAAAAACCTCCAAAGATATACAAATGACCAAAAAACATATGAGAAGACTTTCAACATTAGTCATTAGGAAATGAAATAAAAACTATACTGACATCCCATTTCATGTCCACTAGTATGGCTATAACAATAGGAAAAAAAACCACCACCCAGATTACAATAACAAACATTTCCGAGAATGTGAAAAACTGAAGCCCTCATACATTGCTGGTAGGAATGTGAAATGCCTCAGCCGCTTTGGAAAGCAGTTTGGCAATTCCTCAAAAAAATTAACAGCCCTAGCAGGTTTTGCTCGGTGGATAGAGCATCGGCCTGTGAACTGAAAGGTCCCAGGTTTGATTCCGGTCAAGGGCACATGCTCGGGTTGTGGGCTTGATCCCTAGTGGGGGACTGTAGGTGGCAGCTGATTCATGATTCATGGATGTTTCTATCTCTCTCCCCCTCTTCCTTCCTCTCTGAAATTAATAAAAAATATATTTAAAAAAAATTAAATAGAGCCGGCACCGGTTTGGCTCAGTGGATAGAGCGTCAGCCTGTGGACTGAAAGGTCCCGGGTTCGATTCCAGTCAAGGGCACGTACCTTGCTTGAGGGCACATCCCCAGTAGGGGGTGTGCAAGAGGCAGCTGGTCGATGATTCTCTCTCATCGACATTTCTAACTCTCTATCCCTCTCTCTTCCTCTCTGTGAAAAATCAATAAAATATATTTTTTTAAAAAAATTAAATAGAGAACTACCACATGACCCAATAATCCCACTCTTAAATATATACCCTAAGAACTGAGATCATGTGTGCACCCAAACTTAAACACAAATGTTCACTATATTATTATTGATAATAGCCACAAACAAGAAATCCAAATGTCCATCAACTGATGAATGACTAAATAAAACATGATATCCATACAATGGAATACTGTCCACCCATTAAAAAGGAATAAAATAAGATACATGCAATAACACAGATGAACCTTGAGAACGTCATGCTGAGTGTAAAAAGCCAGATACCCACAGAAAAGCCACATATTGCATGGTTCCATTTATATAAATACCCAGAATAGAAAATCATAGAAATAAAAAATAAATTCACGTTTTCCAATAGCTAGGAAAGGTGAGAATAGTGAGTGACTGCTAATGGATATAGGTTTTTTGGAGGATGATGAAAATGTTCCAGAATTAGTTGAAATGATAGCACAATCCTGCAGCTATACAGTGGAACCTTGGTTCTTGAACTTAATTTGTTCTGGAAAACTGTTTCAGAAGTGATTTGTTCAAAACCCGAAAACAATTTTTCCCACTAGAAATAATGTAAATTGAATTAATTCATTCCAGACCCCCAAGTGATTCCCCGTTTTAACCTTTCTTACAAAATACTGAAATACTGATATACCCTGTTTCCCCGAAAATAAGACAGTGTCTTATATTAATTTTTTCTCCCAAAGTTGCGCTAGGTCTTATTTTCAGGGGATGTCTTATCTTTCCATGCACTAGGTCTTATTTTCGGAGGATGTCTTATTTTCGGGGAAACACAGTAGTACATGTCTAAGGTGCTGCTTAATCTATAAACAAACACTTCTTTTCTTAAAAACAACCCCCTATATAACCTTATTACTTATATACTTTATTAAACAACCCCCTACTATAACCTTAAATCAAGCATGTCAGACTCTCAGCCCATGCTTGCCTTAAAAGAATCACTTTCAGCATTCATGCAGTATCTTTCACTGCCTCTGAAATGCTGTCACTGGCTATCTGCTTTTTGTATATCCAAGTCAAGAGGTATATTCTACCTCTTCAATTGCCTGTGATCATTGTTGGTGTTTTTCCACAACTATGGCAAAATTAGCACTTGATGGCCACTTTATGTTCTAAAATTGTGCTAACTGTCCATTTTGCTAGCAACAAAAGAAAAAAAACAACCAAGAAATATTCACATCAGGATTTCCTGAGATATTCAATACCCAAGATTTAGCAGTAAACTAACTTATATTCTCTCCTTTGTTTGTGGCCTGAGAGATGCCTTTTGTTTATGCTGATGTATCAGCAAAAAAGGACTGATAGGATCCAGAACTGAAATTTTGTTCAAAGACTGAAACCCTTTTTCCAAGAACCAAACTGTTAAGAGACTGGAGACATCCGGGAGCTGAGGTGTGACTGTACTAAAATACCATGAATTACACACAGGAGTTTGTGCATAGCATCTCAATTTAAAAAAAATGTAAAAAGAAATTTTAAAAAATTATTTCCCCATTTCTATGCATTAATATTGTACATGAATCCACATACCTTGCCAATAGCTTCAGTGTGATGCTGTGTACATATCTGAAGTCTGCTAACCCAATGCTGTCGCTCTTTAGCATCTGTGGCTGATAAAAACAGTCTATGAGTTACTCACTTTTATAATTCTTTTTGGAATACAGTTGTCTACAGCAGGAAGAAAAGATCACTGAAAACCATGGACTGGTACTACTCTCCCTAGAGCAAATGTCCCTGACTCAGGGACGTAAAAAAGAGACCCAAGCATCAATCTTGTCAGGTAGCACAGTAGCTGGATGTGGCTATTTCATAAGGAGGATAAATTACATGCAGCTAGATGGGGATATGACACTTGAGATATCATAAGTTTCTCATGAAAATATGCTCTTATTTAGCTCTAGCCGGTTCTGCTCAGTGGACAGAGCAACGGCCTGTGGACCAAAGGGTCCCAGATTCGATTCTGGTCAAAAGCATGTGCCTTGGTTGCAACTCCTCCCTGGCCCAGGCCCTGGTCAGGGCTCATGCAGGAGGCAACCAATCGATGTGTTTCTCTCACATCGATGTTTCTCCCTCTTCCACTCTCCCTAAAAAACACCAATGGAAAAATATCCTCCGGTGACAATTAAAAAAAACACACAACAAAACTTTATTAAGCATTTAATGTGTACTCAATACTTTCAGATCTTATGGAGCATGCTCAGCTAAGATTAACATTATACTTTATGTATATTAATTAGATAAAAATCACAAACTTCTACATAAATTAAATTTATCTAAACAAATATAACTATTTTATTTTAATGAGAATGAACATATTAATAAATGTCCTTTACTTCCTGAAAACCACAAAATACAAATCAAATCAAGAAAAGTGATAGACTATTAACCAATGGCAGACATTTAAAAATATCATTTAAAGAAGCCTATATTTTTAGATTTTTTAGTAATTAGGGTTTCATCTCCACAAATATTTTAGAGGGGTCAATCTTAAACAGCTTGTTCATTGTCCCATCTAAAAAAATTATTTATTAAAACAGACTTCATAAATTCTTAAAGCACTTCCAAGGTTTAGAATATTGTATCTATATCATCAATAACAGTAGTTCTATTTCTAAAACCCAAATGAAAGCAGGGAAGATACCAACTTCTCAAGGGAAAAAGACGATCACACTATTAATTCTCGCATCTCCATCATACCTCTGAGTTTATACTGTTCCCCACTGGCAGCGTTTACAGTGAAGGTGTGAGAGTCTTCATCGCTGGGCGATATTACAGCTCCTGCAAGCTGCAGAGTACCTCTGGGCTTTTGATTTTTAGACTGTTCATTCACAAAGTATTCCAATAACCCAGCTTCATTGTTTAAAACAAAAAATCTGTAATGAGTTTAAAAAGAAAAGGTCATATTTTTAAACATTTTTCTTAGTCAAACTAAAGCAAACCAAGTTTTTGTTTTTGTTTTTTTAATTAATTTTGAGAGAGAGAGAGAGAGAAACATCAATGTGAGAGTGAACATCAAGGGGTACAGCCTGCAGCACAGGCATGCGGCCTCACCTGGAATAGAACCAGCAACCTTTCTGTGCACAGGATGCCATTCAACTAACAGCCTCAGCAGCCAGGGCAAACAAACCAAGTTTTAACCACTTACACACTTTGGAATTTTTGCCATTAAAAAAACTAAAATTCAAAGTATTTCAAGAAGTACTTGTAAACACTAAGTTAAATTTCCTAGCAGTGAAGATTATTGACAAATTGAATAAGTTTTATAAAAGATATAAAACAGCCAGCTGAGAGAGAGGCACTTAATAGGAAAGAAGCATATCAGATACTACAAAAAGGAAACAAAGACATAGTATCCTTTCAGAGGAAGATTTCTCTCCAGAATTCATTAACAGGAAAGGTAAACTGCCCAAGGACAAATGGGAATGAGAATTTTTATTTAAAATTCATTGCAAAAAAAATCAAAACACGAGTTTTGAGGTTAACTCAATGCTAGGTAAGAAACGAATCTAAGTTAAAATTTAATCAATAAAATATACAATGAGAATAATGTCAGGGTAGAAAGATTTTGTGAATGTATCATTAAGTAGGTCACAACTAAAGATTACTTATCCTGTTTAAAAATGAAAAAGCTGCAACTGGAGATGCAGAAACATAAGAAACTTGAAACTAAATGATGAAATACTGATACACTTTGGAAAAGAAATTGATGTTCTGATTTGCTTCTAGATTAAATGCTTTTGGAAATATATTAATTCAGATTCCAATTTAATGAATATAATAGCTATCTTTTTAAAAAAAATATATAAAAAGTTCTAATTTCAAAAAATTAACCTTTGGACTTGGATCAGTTTGGCATTCTACATGTTATTATGCTCTATAACAGTAAACAATTTGACCCAGATCAAGGTCCTAGAAGATATTATCTTAAGCAATGCGGCAACCATTTCAAACTGGGAGAGAACGGAATCAGCCTTTTATTCAGGAAAAGGAAGAAAAAACAACAATAATAAGAAGTAAGCAAAAGGAGCTGAAAGTAGTTGCCTGAGAAGGAAGATGGAAAAGCAAAGAACTATTGTTTTTCTTGTTCATCTTTAACATGCTTCTCATCTTTTAAATTATGTAAAAAAAATAAATTATGTTCACATATTTTGGTAAAAATATACATTAATTTTAATATTTCTGAACGTTTTAAAACTTCCATATCATTAATTACAATAGGAATTAAACACCTTTTCATGTGTTTTATTGACCATTCATAGTTCTACTTATAGTGAACTGCCGGTCAAGTTTTGCCCATTTGGCCAAAACCGGTTTGGCTCAGTGGACAGAACGTTAGCCTGCGGACTGAGGGGTCTCGGGTTCGATTCTGGCCAGTGCCTTGGTTGCGGGCGCATCCCTAGTGGGAGGTGTGCGGGAGGCAGCTGATCGATGTTTCTAACTCTGTACCCCTCTCCCTTCCTCTCTGTAAAAAAATTAATAAAATATATTTTTAAAAAAAAGTTTTGCCCATTTGCAATAGGTTATTTTATTTCCTCAAAGATTTAAGGAATTATTTGTATTAACATAAGATGTTCACTGATACCATCTTAAACTCCTGAAACATAGGACCTGTCCTAAGTAAAATGTACACATGAATCTGCTATGGTCTGAGTGTGTTCCCCCAACCCCCCCCCCCGCCAAAATTTATAGGATGAAATCCTGACCTCTAACGTAACAGTATTAAGAGACGGAGCCTTAGGGAAGTGATTAGGTCATGAGGGCAGACCTTTATGAATGAGATTAGCAACATTATAAAAGAGATACAAGAGCACTCCCTTGTCTCTTTCCTGGCAGAGGGTCCTTACCCCACCATGCTGGCACCCAGATCTTGGAATTCCAAACTCCAAGAGAAATACATCTGTTGTTCATAAGCTACCCCCTCTGTGGCATTTTGTTACAGGAGCCCAAAGGGACAAAGACATGAAAGCAATCTATTCGATATACTGAAACCCATTAAGCTGGACATTTAAATGGGGCAATTGTACTGTACATGTACTATATCTTATCAAGACTATTAATAGAACAAATAAACAAAGAAGAACAGAAGGAAAGTGATGTCTTCCCACTGCTCTAAGCAATAAGTACAATTTATTTCAACAGGCAAAGAAAAATGATTGTTCTCTTCTTCTAAGAGCAGTCAATTCAAAGAGTACAATATGTTTAGAAATGTAAAGTTTGCTATGAACACATATTTCTTATCCAAAAGCATTACCACTTTTTTAACAACATGGGAGGCACTCACCTGGATATACAGAAAGTTATACTGAGAAGAGACTGAGCATGGAGATTCCAGTTAATACTGTATTATATATTTTAAAAACACCAGGACAGTAGGTCTTAAACGTTCTCATCACAAGAAAAGAAAATGTAACTATGAATGGGGCAAACGTTAACTACACTTACTGTGGTGATCATTTCCCAATACAAGCATACCCTCAGAGATAGTAGGGTTTGGATCCATACTACCGCAATAAAGTGAATATTGCAATAAAGCAAGTCACAAACTTTTTTGGTTTCCCAGTGCACATAAAAGTTACGGTTATACTACACTGCAGTCTACTAAGTATACAATAGCATTATGTCAAAAAAAAATCAATAAAATATATTTTTTTAAAAATGTAAATACTTAATTTAAAATACTTTATTTCTGAAAAATGATAACCATTTATGAAATTAACCAATAACTGATTATCTAGCACCAAGCTGATGCTATGAACCCACTTGCAATAACAGAGCAAGTGGGGCTGTCTTTCATTACACATGGATTAATCCAAATATTCTCCCTTCATCCTTTCTATGGAGAGATATTCTACAAGATATGAAGATAGGGGATAAAGAGGCAATCTGCATAGTGAGGAAACTTAAAAAGCTATTTTTTCCCAGAAGAGAACTAGACTCTTGATGGAGGCATTTTAATTTAGTTTTATTTTATATTTATTTTTTGTGAACCGTTCCTGGAGGTACTGCAATACCAGGTCGATGTGTGGAGTGGATGGAGCAAACTCCTATTCCATCTCTAATTCCAAAAATCCATTTAATATATTGTCCTCGGATAGAGGACGTATCAGATATTAAACTGATAAGAACAGATACTACACTTGATCTTAGCCAAAAGGCCGAGAAGTGATGATTGAGGCATTTTTAGACAGTTGGCTTAACCAATTAGTTAAGGAAATATAAAACTAAGGCTAAGTGTGACGGAAATTTAAGCTTCAAACTTTTTACAAATCTTCACCTGCAGAAAATTCACCTAAGTTGTTAAAAGAAAATACTGTTAAGATTGGCAATTAACACAAAAATAAACTCAAAATGGATACAGGACTTAAACATAAGACGGGAAACCATAAAAATACTAGAAGCATCCACAGGCAGCAAAATCTCAGACATATGCCAAAAGAACTTCTTCACTGATACTGCCCCTAGGGCAATGGAAGCTAAAGAGAAAATAAACAAATGGGACTACATCAAAATAAAAAGCTTTTTTACAGCAAAAGAAACCATCAATAAAACAACAAGAAAGCCCACTGTGTGGGAGAACATATTTGCAAATGTTACCACTGATAAAGGTTTAATCTCCAACATCTACAGACAGCTTATACAACTAAATAAAAGGAAGATGAATAATCCAATTAAAATCTGGGCAACGGACCTAAATAGAATATTCTCAAAAGAAGACGGAAGGCCAAAAGGCACATGAAAACATGCTCAAAGCACTAATTATCCGAGAGATGCAAATCAAAACAACAATGCGGTACCATCTCACACTGTCATAATGGCCAACATCAACAAATCAACAAACGACAAGTGTTGGAGAGGTTGCGGAGAAAAAGGAACCCTCGTGCACTGCTGGTGGGAATGCAGACTGGTGCAACCACTGTGGAGAACAGTGTGGAGTTTCCTCAAAAAACTGAAAATGGAACTCCCATTTGACCCAGTAATCCCACTCCTAGGAATATATCCCAAGAAACTAGAAACACCAATCAGAAAGGATATATGCACCCCTATGTTCATAGCAGCACAATCTACAATAACTAGAATTTGCAAACAGCCTAGGTGCCCGTCAGCAGATGATTGGATCCAAAAACCATGGTACATCTACACAATGGAATACTATGCGGCCATAAAAAAGAAGGGATTCTCATCATTTGCAGCAACCTGGATGGAATTGGAAAACATCAGGCTGAGTGAAATAAGCCAGTCAATGAAAGAGAAACACCACATGACCTCACTCATTTATGGATGATAAAGAACATTATAAACTGATGAACCAAAAGATAGATATAGAGACAGTAAAACAACAAGCAGACTGTCAAATTACAGCAGGGAGAGGGTAGGGAGATCTGGGGGAGATAATAGATCAACCGAAGGACTTGTATACATGCATATAAGTACAACCAATGGACACAAAACTCTGGGGAGGGAGGGTATGTATGGGGGGGGGGGTAATGTTAAAATATGTACACAGATAATAATTTAATAAAAAAATAAATTAATTAATTAAAAATAAAAAATAAAAGATTTTAGAAGGGAAGGTAACCATGTGCTTTGTTCCAACCATCCCAGGCTTTAATGTTCAGGGCATGTACAGATTTCTAAGCGAAATGGGAAGCTATCTCATCTTCAGGAATTTCAGTGGAAGGTGGAAGGAGTGGGTTCGGAAGGGGATCTTGCTGCTGTGCACTCTCCTGGAGCAATATATTACAGAGCAAGCAGTTATAAGTACGCCCATGCCAGGTCTCTTCACACTGCTCTAAGTCAAGTTCTAAATTGCTCTGAGTTGCCCTTAGTCAAAATAACTGAAAAATGAGGGAGGCCTGTTATGAGGGAGAAATGAAAATTATATTCCTCCTAAAGGGGAAACAAAAAAGAAGTTCAAGGATTCCAATGAACCCAAGAGGCTGCCTTCGGCCTTTTTCGGACTGCAGGGAAACTGTCTTGAATATCTGACACAGATGCAGTGCTTTTGTTAGAAGCTTCACATGTAGCACAAGGACAAACGTGGCTAGATATGCCGAAGCAACTGAGCTACAAAGCGTAGGGTCCCTTAACATGGTCTTAACCTTCCTGTTCCTCTTTTATCCTTCAATCTACGTGTTCCATACTGAGGGCCTGGTGTATCTCTGCTGTTCCAGGGTGACTGGAAATGGAAGATGCAAAGTTTTCTAAAGTTGGCCGACAGCAGCCAAATTAATAAGGTGAGAGCTCTCTCTGATGGGAAAGTTGGTAATTGGTTCTGTGTTCTTAATCCACAAAGAGATACCACTTCACATTAGAATGACTATTTAAAAAAAAAAAAAAGAAAGAAAAGAAGTGTGTAAGTGAGGATGTAGAGAAACTGGAACCCTTGTGCATTGCCAGTGGAAATGTAAAATGGTGTAGCCACTAGGGAAAATGGTGTGGAGATTCTCAGAAAAGTTAAATATAGAATTAGCATATGATCCAGTAATTCCATTTCTGGATATATACACAAAAGAAGTGAAATCCAGGACTCAAATATTTGTACAGCAATATACATAGCGGCATTATTTACAACAGCCAAAAGATAAAAGCAACCCAAAAGTCCAGTGACAGATAAATAAGTAAATAAAATGTGGTATATACATGCAATGGAATATTAACAAGTGATTCTAACCCTTAGATAATAGTAAATAAGTGATTCTAATTCTAAGATAATAGTAACTTCTGAGGCATTTGGAGGCTGTCATTTGGAAGATGTTGACTCCTCCACCCTCTAAAAAAGAGAAGAAAGCCATCAGACTTTTAGAAAACATGATGAACCCTTCCCTAAAAGGTTTCCCAGACATGTTTATACTTTAGTAATAGCAGAATAAAATTACCATCCCTAATTCTGGTCTCTGAGATTAGAATGAAGTGTCACAGAATAATCACACTTACCTGTACTGCCACCCAGTGACCAGGTTGGTGTACTTCATTAAGTAGCCGCATACATTTTCCATGTGATCACTGTTTCAAAAAATCAGAGTGCCAAAGTCAGTGAAAATTACTAGAAATATCAGGAAGTTAACTGTATAGTTTTAAAAACAGGATTGCAGTACATTGAGCTCCATTGAGACGGCGCCGGGGGGAGTGCGAGCGGCCGGGCACTGGGTGACTGTGCCCGCTGAGGAAAAGGAATTAACACGGGCAAAGGAGACCCTAAGAAGCCGAGAGGCAAAATGTCATCACATGCTTTCTCTGTGCAAAGCTGCCGGGAGGAACACAAGGAGAAGCACCCAGATGCTTCAAACTTCTCAGTTTTCTAAGAAGTGCTCAGAGAGGTGGAAGACCATGTCTGCTGAGGAGAAAGGAAAATTTGAAGACATTGAAAAGGCAGACAAGGCCTGTTATGAGGGAGAAATGAAAATTATATTCCTCCTAAAGGGGAAACAAAAAAGAAGTTCAAGGATTCCAATGCACCCAAGAGGCTGCCTTCGGCCTTTTTCTTGTTTTGTTCTGAGTATCGCCCCCAAATCAGAGAGCATCCTGGCTACCCATGGGTGATGCTGCAAAGAAGCTGAGAGAGATGTGGAATCACACTGTTTCAGGTGACAAGCAGCCTTATGAAAAGGCTGCTAAGCTGAAGGAGAAACATAAAAAGAAGATTGCTGCACACCAAGCTAAAGGAGAGCCTGGTGCTGCCAAAAAGGGAGTTGTCAAAGCTGAAAAAAGGAAGAAGAAAAAGGAAAAAGATGGGGAAGATGAGGAGGAGGGGGAGGGGGAGAAAGATAAAGAAGATGATGAAGAAGATGATGGTGATAAATAAGTTGGTTCCAGCGCAGGTTTTTTTCCTTATCTATAAAGCAATTAACCCCCCCCCCCCCCGCCCACTACACAACTCACTCCTTTGATTTTTTTTGGGGGGGGGGGGGATTGGGGGGGGAAATTGAGTTTCTTTATTTCAAGTCAATAACATTAGGTATCTTGAAAGTTTTTGTATACTCGGTCAAAGTACAAATTACATCTTACAATTGGTAAATACAGACAAATTATGTATTTAGTACAACCAACACATATACACAGATCCCTTACTAAAAATGTCTAAACTTTTTTGCCTTCTTTCACATTGGTACGTTCATGGGGGAAACACACACACACACACACACACACACACACACACACAACCTTAGATTAAAAAAGGGGGAGGGAAAAGAAGGGCACATTTTAAAAGGACATATATATTAGAGACATACAACTCACCCCTTTTAAAGAAAAAAACTGAAATGTAAGGCTGTGGAAGATTTGTTTTTAAACTGTACAGTGTCTTATTTTGTATAGTTAACACACTACCGAATGTGTCTGCAGCTAGCCCTGTCCTGGTGGGATTTTAAATAGCCACTAACCTTGCCTGGTACAGTATGGGGGCTGTAAATTGGCATGGAAATTTAGAGCAGGCTCTTGGTGCACAGCACAAATTAGTTATCTATGGGGATGGTAGTTTCCCATCTTCAGTTGTCTCTAATGCAGCTCATACGAAATCATTGTTGTTCTGTTAACGGAATACCGCTCTGTAATTGAAAAAAAAGTTGCAGCTATTTTGCTGACATTCTGAATGCTTCTAAGTAAATACAATATTTTTATTTAAAAAATAGCTATAGACATATATACTCTACAAATGTTTCAAACTTTCTTCAAAAGTAAAATTTATAGGTTAACAAATAGAGGCATTTAAACCGCCAAATTTCATATGGTTGGTACTTTATTGTACCAGATTTCTTCAAAACAAGTATAATCCAACATAAATTCTTATATATTATAATATTTCAAATATAAAATCATTATATAAATATAAAACTATGTAAGTATAAACAGATATACTATAAATATAAAAATATTTTATAACAATTCAGTGCTGAAGAAAAAAAATCTAGTCTGATGGTTCTAGAATAAACTGAAAAAGGTCTCTATATCAAACAGTGCTTCCTCACTCCGGTAAAATACACAAGCGGCCAATCCGTACTGCCTCTGATTGCTTGGGCTCCCACAGTGAAGATCCTGTTTTTGATAAGAGCGTGACAGCTAATTCCCACGCCCTCACCCGAGACAGGCATGAGGCAAAGTGCTCACTACAAGTCCTGCCACTGGAAAGCTTTTATTTGGGACCTGTATCTTAGCCTGACCACAACTGAGTTTCTTTACTTCCTGCCCTCTTTTTTTCATTTATTGCAGATAAGTTCTGTTTTAGTGGTTAATAGAAAATACAATATCTCACTGATATTTCTTTTCCAACATTTTAAGTTTCCTTCTACTTAGGAAAATATATTGACATTAGAGGCCCGGTGCACGAAATTTGTGCGGGGGGCAGGGGGGAGTGTATCTCAGCCCAACCTGCACCCTCTCTAATCTGGGAGCCCTGGAGGAATGTCCAACTGCCCTCTCACAATCCAGGACTGCTGGCTCCCAACTGCTCAACTGCCTGCCTTCCTGATTGCCCCTAACTGCTTCTGCCTACCAGCATGATCATCCCCTAACCACTCCCCTACCAGCCTGATTGATGCCTAACTGCTCCTCTGCCAGCTCGATTACCCCCAACTGCCCTCCCTGCAGGCATAATCACCCCTAACTGCTCTCCCCTGCAGGTCTGGTCCCCCTCAAATGCTCTCCCCTGCAGGACTGAGTCCCCCCCCCCCCCAACTGCCCTTCTCTGCAGGCCCAGTCGCCCCCAACTTCCCTCCTCTGCCGGCCTGATCACCCCATAACTGCCCTCCCCTGCAGGCTTGATCACCCCCAACTGCCCTCCTTTGCAGGCCTGGTTCCCCTGCCCCCAACTGCCCTCCCTTGCAGGCCTGGTCTCTCCTAACTGCCCTCCGCTGCTGGCCATCTTGTGTCCACATAGTGGCAGCCATCTTTGACCACACAGGGCAGCCATCTTGTGTTAGTGACGGTCTATTTGCATATTACTCTTTTATTAGATAGGATATCTTTTTTATACATGGACTTCATGTTTTATTTTACAAATTACATTAAGAACTCCTTTTAAAGGTACCTACTCTATTCTAAAGTTTTAACTTTACACTATAAAATACAATGGATATTAAACATGCATTTTTTCTACTATCCCTGAGTCACACAGCATATTTAGTAAAATTTCAGCTAACCAGCATCCAGGAAATTGAAAGTGCCAGGCAATCAGCTACCTTTAAAACATCAAAGGCAAAAGAGCAAGGGAGATTTGACACAACCAACAGAATAAAGCCCCACATATAATACCTTAATAAAAAAAAGAAAATAAAAAAAAGAATAACGTCCCAAAAAGATTTAGATTGATCTGAATGACAGATGAAAAGGGTTGAAGATAAGGACATTCTCAGGCAAACAAAATAACCAAACTAACTGTAAGATTCTAGCAGCTATTACTGGAGAGCAAATAGGGGGGTGCTTCGGGAATAAACTCAATGTGGGGTGCCTTTCTCATCTCATTTCTTCAAAGTGCTTGAAAATAAAGATCAAATCTGAAAATAGAGAATTGATCTCATGATTAAATATGTAGGTGGTTTTTTTCTGTATCTTTCTTCCATTGTAAGGTTAGCAAGACACTATTTATTAATGTTAAGTAAAATGGCTCAGGTCTTTTTGGTTTCATAAGGTCACTAATCTCAAGAAGATAAAGCATGTCTACTTCTAAAATGCTAGTCTGATGTTCTGATAATTATATATGTACTGGTGGCCCATTACCCTCAGCCCAGCCTGCACCCTCTCTAATCGGGGACATCCCTCTCATAATATGGGACTGCTGGCTCCAAACTGCTCACCTGCCTGCCTGCCTGATAGCCCCTAACTACTCTCCCCTGCCAGCCTGATCTCACCCCTAACTGCTCTCCCCTGCAGGCCTGATCTCGCCCCTAACTGCCTCTGCCCTGCAGGCCTGATCTCGCCCTCAATGGCCCTCCTCTGCCTGCCTGATTTCGCCCCCAATAACCCTCCTTTGCCAACTTGATCTCACCCCCAACTGCCCTCCCCTGCCGACCTGATTGCCTCTAACCCCCTGCCAGCTTGATCTTGCCCCCAACTGCCCTTCCCTGCTGGCCTGATTGCCCCTAACTGCCTCTGCCTCAACCCTCACCACCATGGCTTTGTCCGGAAGGAAGTCAGACATCTGGAAGATGGCGGGTCGAACCAGTCTAATTAGCATATTATCCTTATTAGTATAGATTCTGACATGTTAAAACTGCTACCCCAGCTGAGGAGTAGAAAGTGGAAACAAAGACAGAAAAATCTGAGGAGTATGATGCTAACATGGGCTTTGGTCTATTTGACCAAACCTCTTTTGTAACACATTCAATAAAAAGCTACACTCTGTTAAAACAAACAAAAAACAGCCCCTTGAGTTCTTACTAGAGTTCCTCTACTCACGGTTCCAGGTCACAGCCAAGTTAATGCTTTCAGTCCCACCAGTGCTAAGTAATTTAAGTAAGAGCAGAGATACTTAAATTGCTGGCTCTCACATCTTACCCAGTCTTCAGGCTTCAACAGTGCTTTGGGGCTTCAGGAATCCCAATGCCCCCGGACTCTGCCCAAAAATAATTTCCCTTCCTGTTTTAGATATTTAATACATAGCTCGGATTCCCTCAACTGTTCTTGTCCTCAAAACATTCCTTCACTTTTATGTGAGAAGAAGAGGATGAGGAGGAGGAAGACGAGAAGAAGTGAGAAGGGGAGAAGAACTCCAATACAAAGAAGAGATTGATGTCCCACCCACATAGCTCAGTGGTGGATCATCAACCTATGAACCAGGAGATCACAGTTCGATTCTGTATTACAGTGGGCTCAATCCCCCATGAGGGCGTGCAGGACGCAGCCAATCAATGATTCTCATCATTGATGTTTCTAACTCTCTCTCCCTCTCCCTTCCTCTCTGAAATCCATTAAAAAAATACACACACACACACACACACACACACACACACACAAAGAAAAAAAAAGAGATTGGTGGTTGCCAGAGGGATTTGTGGGTTGGGGGATGGGTGAGTAAAAGATACAAACTTCCAGTTATAGAATAATTAAAGTCCTGGGGATGTAAGATACAGCATGGTGACTATCCTATATAATAAAAGCCTAATATGCTAACTGTCTGGTCAACTGGTCAGCCATTCAACCAATCAAAGCATAATATGCTAATGATATGCTAAGGTCACTCAACCCCTCGCTATGACGTGTACTGACCACCAGTGGGGTCCCACGGCCTGTCTGTGCCCTCTTGCAATCCAGGACCTCTCAGGGGATGTCGGAGAACCAGTTTTGGCCTGATCTTGTAGGCCAGGCCAAGGAACCCCACTGGTGCATGAATTCATGAACCAGGACTCTACTAGAAAAAATAGTGTATTGTATATTTAAGTTACCAAAAATAGACCTTAAAAGTTTTCATTACGCCCTAACCAGTTTGGCTTAGTGGATAGAGCATCAGCCTGCGGACTGAAGAGACCCGGGTTCAATTCCGGTCAGGGGCATGTACCTTGGTTGCGAGCACATCCCCCGTGGGGGGTGTGCAGGAAGCAGCTGATTGATGTTTCTCTCTCATGATGTTTCTAACTCACTATCCCTCTCCCTTCCTTTCTGTAAAAAAAAAACAAAACCCGCCGAAACCGGTTTGGCTCAGTGGTACAGCGTCAGTCTGCGGACTGAAGGGTCCCGGGTACGATTCCGGTCAAAGGCATGTACCTTGGTTGCGGGCACATACTGGGTCGGGGGTGTGCAGGAGGCAGCTGGCTGATGTTTCTATCTCATCGACGTTTCTAGCTCTCTATCTCTCTCCCTTCCTCTCTGTAAAATATCAATAAAATATATTTTAAAAATAAAATAAAATAAAACCCAATAATATATATATATTTTTAAAAGTTCTCATCACAAAAAAAAAAGTGTAACTGTGTAGTGATGGATGTTAACTGCACTTATTGTGATCATCTCACAATACTGTATATATAAACATCAAATCATTATGTTGTGCACCCAAAAATACTACAATGTAATATGTCAGTTATACCTCAATTTAAAAATATATTCTTTGTTCACTCTATCCTATAATTCCATAACCTGAATATTATTTTTCTCTGTAAATCTCTACACCAAGCCTCATTACATAGCTATTAATGTGTAATAAAAGCATTACAATTTAATTATGGTTCAATTTCTCTGGTTCTAGAACTATTTGTATTCTTCAAATGCACATGTGTAATGTGGAGAAAATGTTTCTAAAAACTTCAAAGTATAACCAGAAAAAAAAGACGAATAAGCCGAAACCGGTTTGGCTCAGTGGTAGAGCATCGGTCTGCGGACTGAAAGGTCCCGGGTTCGATTCCAGTCAGGAGCATGTACGTTGGTTGCGGGCACATCCCTGTTGGGGAGTGTTCAGGAGGCGGCTGGTCGATGTTTCTCTCTCATTGACGTTTCTGGCTCTCTATCTCTCTCCCTTCCTCTCTGTAAAAAATAAATAATATATATATTAATATTTATATATATTAATATTTATATATTGGGTCGGCAACTACGTAATTGCGGGTTTCACACATATATGGCTTCAGTTGAATTTTTAGGTTTGCAGACGTAGTACAAATGTAAAACACATTTTGTATTTGATAGTTGGCTATTCAGCTGTTAATCAGTAAAAAAAGTTTTTTGATCTGTTTTGTAGTTTTTGTTTGGCGTTCGTTGAAAAATGGAAAATCAAAAGGAACATTTTCGTCATATTTTGCTTTTTTATTTCCGCAAGGGAAAAACGCATCACAAGCTCATAAAAAGTTATGTGCTGTTTATGGTGACGAAGCCTTAAAAGAATGGCAGTGTCAAAATTGGTTTGCCAAATTTCGTTCTGGTAATTTTTCACTCAAAGATGAAAGATGCTCTGGTCGTCCAGTTGAAGTTGATGACGCCCTAATCAAAGCAATAATCAATTCGGACTGTCACAGTACAACACGTGAGATTGCAGAGAAGCTTCATGTATCACATACATGCATTGAAAATCACTTAAAACAACTTGGCTATGTTCAAAAACTCGATACATGGGTTCCTCACGAACTGAAAGAATCACAGTTAATGCAACGCATTAGCAGCTGCGATTTGCTAAAGAAACGTAATGAAAATGATCCATTTTTAAAACGACTGATAACTGGCGATGAAAAATGGGTTGTTTACAACAATATCAAGTGGAAAAGATCGTGGAGCAGGCCAGGTGAACCAACTCAAACAACATCAAAAGCTGATATTCATCAAAAGAAGGTTTTGTTATCAGTTTGGTGGGATTACAAAGGACTTGTCTACTTTGAACTCTTACCACCCAACCGAACGATCAATTCTGATGTCTACATTGAACGACTAACGAAATTAAACAATGCAGTTGAAGAAAAGTGGCCCAAATTGACAAATCGAAAAGGTGTTGTATTCCATCATGACAATGCAAGGCCACACACATCTTTGGTCACTCGGCAAAAATTAATGGAGCTTGGTTGGGATGTTTTGCCACATCCACCATATAGTCCTGACCTTGCACCATCTGATTACTTTTTGTTTCGATCTTTACAAAACTCCTTGAATGGTAAAAATTTCAATAATGATGATGATGTCAAATCGTACCTGATTCAGTTTTTTGCTAATAAAAACCAGAAGTTTTTTGAACGTGGGATTATGATGCTGCCTGAAAGATGGCAAAAGGTCATTGATCAAAATGGGCAATACATTAAAGAATAAAGTTATTTAGTTCCATGAAAAAATTGTCTTTGATTTTCTTTAAAAAATCCGCAATTACTTAGCTGCCGACCCAATATAAATCCTTGTAGAATGGATTTTGACTATATATCCATTCTACAAGGAGCTCAGCCTTAAAAAAAAAATAAATAAATCTACAACTGAGAAAAACAAAATTTGCATCTGAAAGCAATCAAAGATAATATCTAATCTTCTTTACCTTTGTACAGTTTCTCATATTACTAAAGGTATTCCTCACATTTAAGTTATTTAACAGCTCTTAAAAACTTTTTAAAAGTACAGTTTCAGTATCATCAGTCACTAAATAAAATCAAAATAGCCTGGTGGGAGGCTCTCTTTGTTGGAGCACTGTCCTATACACCAAAAGGTTGAGGGTTTGATTCCTACCTAGCCAGAGCACATACTTAGGTTGCAGGTTCAATCCCCAGTCTGGGTGCACAGGAGGCAACTGTTAAATGTTTCTCTCTCACACCGATGTTTCTTTCTCCCCCTCTCTCTCCCTCCCTACCTTTCTCTCTCTCTAAAACCAATAAAATCATATCCTCAGGAGAGGATTAAAAAAATCAAAGTATATCTTCATGTTTCACAAAATAGTAACATTGTATATTCAGTTTTTAATGTTATTAATATTTTGTTGATGGTTATATCTAAAAAGAGTTAACTTTCTCACAAAAATTATGAGACGATATACTTTATTTGACAGTAACATAAAGCCCACCTCAAAAGAATTAGAGATTTGAATATGTGATTATAAACTGCTGGCCTGCTTTTACTATGTAAAACAGTCAATATCTGAGGCTACTAAGAACCAACTTAAGAACATCCTGTTCTTTAGAACAGCAGGCTATGCAGTTCCTCCTCTCTCATCCTTCCCCCGTATTCAGTGCCACCAGCTGATGTGGATTGACTGTGCCATCTGGTGGCCAGAATAAAGAGCTTTATAGGCTTATATCTTTTGTTCACTTTTTAAAAAAATATATATTTTATTGATTTTTTACAGAGAGGAAGGGAGAGAGAGAGAGAGCTAGAAACGTTGATGAGAGAGAAACATCGACCAGCTGCCTCCTGCACACCCCCTACCTGGAATGTGCCCACAACCAATGTACATGCCCCTGACCGGAATCGAACCTGGGACCTTTCAGTCCACAGACCAACGCTCTACCACTGAGCCAAACCGGTTCCGGCTCTTTTGTTCACTCTTGCTTTCTTCTCTCTACTTCTTTATAATTGAGTTATCATGGAATACCTTTAACACTCAAGCTTTGCTCCCATTTAAAATGTGCTGACTTTTATATTTTAAATATACCTATTAATATGAATTAAATCTAGTTGTTAAAATGGAAATACACCCCATATCTGATTATATCATACTCTTATTTTGTGTTCTATGAAATAAAAGATGATGGTCCAAAAACCTAATACACAAATAAGTAATGAAAAAGTTAATTTCTTCATCAGTACTTTATCAACACTACCACTCAACAAATTGTGTATATCCTGATCTTTTAAATTTGTTAATATTTAATTGGGATTAGCTCTAGAAGCTGAACGTCTAGAAAAATAGTTGATTAACTGAATTATGCCAAGTGGCATTATTATATTTAGTCTGAGGCTCATCTTCTATAAGCCTTAATAATTATTGCTTCAATTCCTAAATCTCCATTGCTATAACACATTTATTTATTAGTTTCTCCTTCTTTATTAGACTTAAGGAAGATACATAACTTTAAAATAACACTCCCCCGACAGAATCCAAGATGGCTGCTCGGGTAGGCAACTAGCCGCAGCCGCACACAACAATTTTAATAAAATACAACTAAAATATAAAATGGACATTACCCAGAACTACAGGAAAGTCGACTGACTGGAAATCCTACAACAAGAAGCAAGGAGAAAACCAGAAGGAAGCACGGAGGAGCTGTAAAAGCCTAAGGTACGGAGACACGCGGCGTGCGCGGAGAGGACGGAGCCGGAGAGGAGGGAGCCGGAGAGGAGGGAGGCCGAGTGCCTGGCGGGCGTTCCCTAGCGGGAAGGAGAGAAAACTCCGACTGTGCTGGGCCCCTGACTGCTCTGAACCCCAGTTCTGGGCCAGACCCCGGGGACCCAGGCTCAGCCATAGGGAGCTGGGCTGTAAGTCGGAACCCCGGGGTAGCGGAGAAAGGAGGTCCCGGAGGCGCGCACACAGCGCCCAGAGAAGGGACGGCCGGCTGTGCCGCGGGATTGCCCTGACGGGAAGGAGACTGGGGCTCCAGACTGCTGTGAACGCCACCTCCAACTCCACTTCCAACTGAACTGAACCCCAATACCGGGCTCATTGTGGGAGAGCCTAGACTGTTTGGCAGCAGGCGAAAATAGAGGGCACCTTTCTCTCAGAGGCGCCGGCAGCGAGCACTGAAGGACCCGCATAGGGCGGGGCTGACGGAAGCCAAAGCTGCAGGCTCCACCCTGAAACCCTGTCCCATCTGTAACTGCGAAATGCGACAACAAAATAGATCACAAACGAAAGAAATGGAGGACAAAAAGCGTCTGGATATAGAGTTCAAATCTACGCTTATAAGGTTTTTCAAGAATTTCCTAGAAAAGATGGATAAGGCCTATGAGGATATGAAAAGAGATCAACTAGAATTAATAAGGAGTCAACAAGAAATGATAAGGGATCAACAAGAAATAAAGAATACATTGTCTGAAATAAAAAATATTCTACAGAGTCCTAAAAACAGAAGGAAAGATCGCAAGAATCAAGTCAAAGATTTGGAACATAAAGAGCCAGAAGACACTCCTCCACAGAAGCTAGAAGGCAAGAGAATCCAGAAAATTGAAGATAATGTAAGAAACCTCTGGGACAACTTCAAGCGAACCAACATCAGAATTATGGGGGTTCCAGAAGATGAGAGAGAGCAAGATATCGAAAACATACTGAAAGAAATAGTGACAGAAAACTTCCCCCACCTGGTGAAAGAATTTGACTTACAAGTCCAGGAAGCCCACAGAACTCCAAACAAAAGGAATCCAAAGAGGACCACACCAAGACACATCATTATTAAAATTCCAAGAGCAAAAGATAAAGAGAAAATATTAAAAGAAGCAAGAGCAAAGAAGGTAGTAACTTATAAAGGAGCACCTATACGATTGTCAGCTGACTTCTCAACAGAAACCATGCAGGCCAGACGGGAATGGCAAGAAATATTCAAGGTGATGAATAGCAAGAACCTACAGCCAAAAATAAGCTACCCAGCAAAGCTATCACTCAGAATCGAAGGCCAGATAAAGAGCTTCACTAATAAAAAAAAGCTAAAGGAGTTCATCACCACCAAACCAGAATTATATGAATTGCTGAAGGGGGTTCTTTCAGAAGAGAAAGTAAACAAAGATAAAAATTATGAACAACAAATACGTAATTATCAACAAGTGAATCTAAAAACCAAGGAAATTAAAAAAATCTGATGAACAATATTAACTGTTGAATATAATAGAATCAGAGGTATGGAAGGGGAGTGAACTGACTTGGGGAAAAGGGGAGAGGGGGGCGTGGGAAGAGACTGAACATAAACTGTGCACCTATGGATGAGGACAATGGGGAGAGGGGAAAGGGCAGAGGGTGGTGTGGGAACCTAGTGGAGGAGAGCAATGGTGGTGGTGGGGGGGAAGGAACATTTGTAATAATATGAAAAATAAAAACTTATTAAAAAAAAAAAAAAAATAACACTCCCCCTGTAGGAGTGCACTGATCACCAGGGGGCAGCTCCTGCATTGAGTGTCTGCCCCCTGGTGGTCAGTGCATGTCATAGCAATTGGCCATTCTGCCATTAAGTCAATTTGCATATTAAGGTTTTATTATCTATAATAATAAAACTGTAATATGCTAATTAGACTGGACGGCCAAATGACCTTCCAGATGAAGCCGGGGCTGCGAGGGCCAAGCCCCTTGCACAAATTTCATGCATTGGGCTTCTAGTATAGGATAAGCACAAACAAACTGAAACAAAAGAGGCTTTATGCCAAATAGTGACCGCAGTATTTGAGCTACAGAAAGGTACACCTGTGCAGTGTATAGCTTGCTGCACCCTTGCTTTTACACCTGCATATAGTAAATTAGCCTTGAACATGCTGATTAGGATTCCCACAGTCAGACTGGCCTTAAACATCTGGAGTACTCCGGACAGGGCCCCTACACTCAAATTAGCCTTGAACATCTAGTGTACTCTGAACATCTAACGTACTCCCACACATGGTTTGGGTTGAACACATAGCTTTATTTTTTGTGTTTTGTTTTTGTGTGTGTGATTTTAAAAATATTTTTATTGATTTCAAAGAGGAAAGTAGAGGGAGAGAGAGAGAGAAACATCAATGATGAGTCCAGCTGGCATGGCTCAGTGGTTGAGCATTGACCTATGAACCAGGAGGTCACAGTTCAATTACCAGTCAGGACATGTGGGGCATGTACCCAGGTTGTGGTCTCAGTCCCCAATGTCGGATGTGTAGGAGGCAGCCTATCAATGATTCTCTCTCTTCATTGATGTTTTTCTCTCTCTCTCTCCCTCTCCCTTTTTCTCTAAAATCAATAAAAATATGTTTTAAAAAAACCCACAAAGAATGTTCAGTGCTGCCTAGCCAGTATGGCTCAGTTGACTGTGTTGTCCCATGCAATAGGAGGTCACCAGTTCAATTCCAGGGCAGGACACATACCAGGGTTGCAGGCTCGATCCCCAGTAGGAGGTATGCAGGAAGCAGCCAATCAATCAATCTCTCCTCTCTTTCTCTCTCTGCACAGTCAATTGGAAAAAGACTATAAAAGTAAGCAACCTGGCCCTAGCCGGTTTGGCTCAGTGGTTAGAGCTGAAAGGTCCCAGGTTCGATTCTGGATAAGGGTACATGCTCAGATTGTAGGCTCGATCTCCAGGGGTGGGGGGACTTGCCGGAAGCAGCCGATCCACCATGATTCTCTCTCATCATGGATGTTTCTATCTCTCTCTCTCCCTCTTCCTTCCTCTCTGAAATCAATAAAAAAAATATATATAATTTTTAAAAAGCAACCTGAATGGAAAGCATATTTTAATTGGCATTCTGAAGCCTCCAAACACATAACTGACTCAAAAATTGTTTCCCTCGAAGACACAAATTATGTATTAAAGCAAACTGAGTTGTCTCATGGGCTTATTAAGTTTGAAAAAAACTTCTAAATGTTCAAAGATAACTCAAAACTGTCCTACTGGCATGTTTCTGGCCTTCTGCTCTTGCTGTTAGCCGGTCCTCCCCACTCTTAACCCTTCACTGAATGGCTGCCCTTTCCATAACCATGAGCCCGAGGCTGCTCTTAGTGCCCATCTAAAGTTAAACTATCGGATGGGTCTGGCCCAGAATGACAACCCCTTATTTCTTATTAGCCCCTGGACTAAAACTGAGCTCCATGCCAGTATTAAAGAGGACCCCATCATTGTGTTTGCCAGAGTATTTCTGCTCATATCCAGACACGAGCCAGGGTTCTCTGACCTCTATTAGCTAATCCCTGGTCCCATAGAGGAAGACATCTAACTATCAATTGCCCTTTTTCCTTTTCATCTATGAAAGAGAAGGAAATACATTAGATGTTTTGGCCCAATGACATGGAAACCAACATGGACCCGCTGGACACTGTAGCCAACAATTAGATCTGGTAGCCAAAGGTCTCCTGCTCTATAGGAGAGCTACTTGCAGCCACTGCCAATTTAAGATGTAGAAAAGATAATAATAATAGGCTCTCCACTGACTCTTTATGTGCCTCATGGAGCCTACCGCTAGCACGCTATGAAATTCTTTTATTGTCTTCATCTACTGTGACTTCTGCTCCCTGCAATACTCTGAACCCTGATACTCTCCTCCTCTGACAAAAGTCCGCATGACCGCCTGACATTAAGAAGACTGACTACTAGCTCCTTGAACTGATTTACAGAAGACATCTCTTGAAAATGCTGAGTTAGTTTGGTTTAGTGACGGTTCTTACCTAAAGGATGAAATGGGTCACTATCAAGCAAGCTATGCACTCATCTCTCTAAATAAAACCACTGGAGCCAGTCCAGTGCCTCAGGCAACTTCTGTTCCATACATTAACTTGAACTTGCAGTTTGGCTAAAGGTGGCTAACATTTGTACTGACAGCAGGTATGTCTTTGCTGTTGCCCTTAACTTTGGTATGCTCTGGAAATGAGAGGATTTCTGACTTCTTCTAGATAAAGGATAAAATACAGTTATGTTTTAGAACTCTTAGAGGCTATCCAATTACCTACACATCTTCAGTAATCATAAAAAATCCCTGGACAACCTGTCAGAATGGCCAACATCAACAAATCAACAAAGGACAAGTGTTGGCGAGGTTGCGGAGAAAAAGGAACCCTCGTGCACTGCTGGTGGGAATGCAGACTGGTGCAACCACTGTGGAGAACAGTGTGGAGTTTCCTCAAAAAACTGAAAATGGAACTCCCATTTGACCCAGTAATCCCACTCCTAGGAATATATCCCAAGAAACTAGAAACACCAATCAGAAAGGATATATGCACCCCTATGTTCATAGCAGCACAATCTACAATAGCCAGAATTTGGAAACAGCCTAGGTGCCCGTCAGCAGATGATTGAATCCAAAAACGATGGTACATCTACACAATGGAATACTATGCGGCCATAAAAAAGAAGGAATTCTCATCATTTGCAGCAACCTGGATGGAATTGGAAAACATCATGCTGAGTGAAATAAGCCAATCAATGAAGGAGAAACACCACATGACCTCACTCATTGGTGGATGATAAAGAACATTATAAACTGATGAACCAAGAGACAGATATAGAGACAGTAAAGCAACAGGCAGACTGTCAAATTACAGTGGGGAGGGGATGAGGATCTGGGGGAGATAATAGATCAACCGAAGGACTTGTATACATGCATATAAGTACAACCAATGGACATAAAACTCTGGGGAGGGAGGGGGGCAAAAAAAAATCAATAAATAAATAAATAAATTAATTAATTAAAAAAAATAAATAAAATCTAAAATAAATAAATAAATAAATAAATAAATAATTTTTAAAAATCCCTGGACATTTAATGGCAAACACTAATGAAAGTGGAGGTAATCATTTGGCTGCTGCTGCTGAATTAGCAGCATTAAAACAATCTCAGCCCCTAACAGAAGTACCGATGCTACCAGCTGAAATAGCTGGAGATTTACACACACACACACACACACACACACACACACACTATGGCCGGCCAGTGTGGCTCCGTGGTTGAGCATCAATCCATGAACCAGTAGGTCACAGTTCGATTCCTGGCCAGGGCACCTGCCCACGTTTCGGGCTCCACCCCTGGTGGGAATTGTGCAGAAGGCAGCCAATGATTCTTTCTCATCATTGATGTTTTAATCTTTCCTTTCCCCCCTCTCTGAAATCAATAAAAACATTTAAAAAAAAAAAATAAGCATATGGAAGCACAGGAGGTAGCTGTTTAACAAAATACAGAAAGAAATGGTTAGAACAAGGCTATAAATTGGACCCCAAAAGAAACATATCAGTAGGTCAAAAATGTCTGACCATTCCTCTGATTGCATACAACATCACATATTACAATATGTACATGACAACTCATTCCAACACTTACAAAATGGTTTTATGGGGGGAAAATACTCCTGGAAGCCACCTCCAAAGATAGCTTCCCTGGTATACTCTTCATGCTGCCCCAAGCACAACCCTGGAAAACCATTCATACCTCTTTGGGGCATCTCACCTTGCCTTTGGATTCTTTGAGGTCTGACAAATGGGCTTACTTAGTTGCCCCCTTCTCAAGGATATCTATTTGGGTGGAAGCATTCCCTCGTGGCAGAGCCACAGCCTCAGCAGTAAGGAAAACGCTCTTAGAAAAGAGCTTTCCAACCTGGGGAATCCCATAGAGCTCCACTTCACAGGACTATTGACAAAATCTGTTTGTAAGATCTGGCTGATTTAACACTTCCATTGTGCTTACTCTTCTAGTCCTCTGGTCTTGTAGAACAGACTAATCAGGTAATCAAAACTCAATTGGCAAAGCCCTAGCCAGTTCCTCAGTGGTTAGAGCGTCTGCCCTAAACTGAAGGGTCGAGGTTCAATTCTGGTCCAGAGCACGTACCACCTCATACCTCAGTTGCAGGCTCAATCCCCAGCAGTGGTCTGGGCAAGTGCAGGGAGGCAACCAATCGATGTGTGTCTCTCACACAGATGTTCCTCTCTGTCTCTCCCCACCCCCTTCCACTATTTCTATTAAAAAAAAAAAATCGCCGAAACCGGTTTGGCTCAGTGGATAGAGTGTCGGCCTGCGGACTGAAGGGTCCCAAGTTCTATTCCGGTCAAGGGCATGTACCTTGGTTGCGGGTACATCTCCCAGTAGGGGGGTGTGCAGGAGGTAGCTGATTGATGATTCTCTCTCATCGATGTTTCTAGCTCTCTATCCCTCTCTCTTCCTCTCTGTAAAAAAATCAATAAAATCTATTTTTCTAAAAAAATCAAAGGAAAAAATATACTCGGGTGAGGATTAACAACAACAACAAACTAAATTGGCAAAACCCACAGTCTTTTAATCTGCCTTGGCCTAAAGCTCAACCTAAGATCTACTTCCTTCACCCAAAACAGACTGTCTCCTTTTGAAATTATTATCGGCAGCCCCATGAGATTAAGTAATGTGTGAACCTGCACTAGTGAAAGGTGACCTGATTCACTGTGAAGGAATGGTAGCTCAATATCTAAAGGCGTTAAAATGAGTAAATCTGACTAAGACCACCTCCACCAAGGAACTTCTGATTCAAGGACCATGTGCCTTAGCTCTGCTCCCAACAAGCTTTATTGGTCCGATGTGGCCATGCGCTCTCTTACTGTCCACTCAGGATGACTTTCTCTTCTGTGTTGGACATGACAAACCGGTATGAGCCTTCCAGTGATGAAGGATCAATGTAGCTTTTTAAAGACGGACCAACTCTAGTTACTAATGGTTGACCACTGATGTTTTCTAAGAAAAGACCTTGATCAAAATGAGAAAATGTGAAATAAAACCCACAAATGAAATTGCTGTTGTCAAGAGAACACTAAACTAGAGCCTGGAGGCCTCTGGGAAGCTGAGCCAACTCACTCTGCTCGTGTGAAAGAATTTAAACTGGGTTAAACCCAATGGCAACATACTGATACAGTTCCTGGAACTGGCTCTGCAGTATTGAAGTTTCTATTAAAACAGAAATTTTCACTTAGCAACAGACATAAGCAATTAATCATGTACAGCATGGTGGAAGTGTGCTTGCCAGCACCAATCACAGCTCTTTCAGAGTATTTATGGAATCCCTTTGAAAGCGCCTGCCCCTTTTCTGTCTTTTTAAACTTTTGTCTCTTTCTTTCCCTCTCAGAACACAGTTGGGTTTCACCCCATATCAGACTCCCCTGAATTTGCAGATCACATTCTCATTTCATTCCCTTCCCTTCCCTCCCTCCCTCCCTGCCTCCTTCTACTTCTTTGCTATGTCCTTTTTCTTTCCTTGTTTTTCCTCTGTTCCCTCTGGTTTTCTCTCCCTTCTATCCCTCAGACTAGGGTTTCCAGCTATAGCCAGGAGCAGCCACAGACTTCAGTTTATCCCCTCTGGGGCCCTTCTAGCCAACCTCAAGAATAGCAATGGAAGTAAACCAGCCAAAATTCAAGTTCAGGGAGACACCAAGTAGGAAATCATACTTAGTTGCACCTAATAAACCAAAAGGAAAACCCTTCTTTCACCAGCAAACTAAATTGCTCCATAAATTGTCCTAAAACCCAGAAATGGTAATGCCAAAGCAATAATGTAACTATTTAATCAGGCTATTTTAAGTTTAATCTGAATAAGTATGGACACAAATCATTTTATTAAGCAAATTCAGTACAGGGGTCGTTTCTTACCCAGGGAAGATGTTCCCTCGAACAAAGGGGACAAAAATGCTCCCTCTCTTCAAGGTAGTATGATTTACATCAAGAATATTTTCCAAGCCGAAGCTGGTTTGGCTCGGTGGTAGAGCGTCGGACTGCGAACTGAGGGGTCCCAGGTTCGATTCCGGTCAAGGGCATGTACATTGGTTGCGGGCACATCCCTGGTGGGGGGTGTGCAGGAGGCAGCTGGTCGATAATTCTCTCTCATTGATGTTTCTAGCTCTCTATCTCTCTCCCTTCCTCCTCTCTGTGAAATATCAATAAAATATATTTAAAAAATATATATATATATTTTCCAAGCAGCCGGGTCGGGAGCAGCCAGGCCCGGAGCAGCAGCTGCCAGGCCGGGAGCGGCCAGGCCCAGAGCAGCAGCAACCAAGCCGGGAGCAGCCAGGTCAGGAGCTGCCAGGCCTGGAGCAGCAGCTGCCAGGCCGGGAGCAACCAGGCCCGGAGCGGCCGGGCCCGGAGCAGCCGGGTCGGGAGCAGCCAGGCCAGGAGCAGCAGCAGCCAGGCCAGGAGCGGCAGTGGCCAGACCCAGAGCAGCTGGTTGTGGAGCGGACCAGAGCAACAGAGGCCCTGCCCGGAGCATCCAGGCCCGGAACAGCTTGCTCCTCGCCTGCCCCCGCCCCAGGGCTGCCTCTCAGACATGGCTGGAAACTTTTGGGGGAACTTGAGGGTCTGCTGAATCAAGTGATGAAGGCTTAGATCTGGATGTGTTGAGTTAGTATAGGGCTGGGGTGTTGATCTGTGAGTGCCTTGTGTGGGGTCTGGATGAGGTTGGTTGATCTATTTGGAAATGTCTTTTGTGTGAAGTGTATCCTTGGGCATGTGGAGGTATTATTGATTTGAGAAAATGCTAAGTAACTGATTTACTATCTGAAAAATTTAAAGTTCTGAAAGTTTAAGGTCTCTTGCCAAAAAGAGGTTTTAAAGCTAACACCTTAATTTTAATGGAGAAAGGAGAGGACAAGCCCTTCCCACCCAGAACAGGTAATCCAATTCCAACAAGCAGCTATCTTTAAACAATGTGTTCATTTACACTTGAATGGCTACACCTTTTGATAGCCTAATGGCAAATTTACATGTAAACAAGTTTGCTTTTCAATTCCCAGGGCAGAAAAAAAAAACAAGGTTTAAAATTATTAGATTTTAAAATTTATTCTTAGAGTGTAAAAGTTTATTAATTAAAACAACAACAACAACAACAACAACAACAACAACAACAAAAAAGGAGATTGAAAAACCTGATGAACAATATTAGCTGTTGATTATAATAGAATCAGAGATACGGGAGGGGAGTGGACTGACAGTTCTCAGGGAAAGGGGGAGTGGTGGATGCGGGAAGAGACTGAACATAAACTGTGCACCTGTGGATGAGGACAATGGGGGGTGGGGAAGGCACGGAGGGGGGGGGGGTGGGAACCTGGTGGAGGAGAAAAAAATGAACTTTTGTAATAATATGAACAATAAAGATTGATTTAAAAAAAAAAAAAAGAAGAATATTTTCCAAGATGCTATCTCTTCATGTCCATGTTGCCTCAAACAACTGTTAGTTCAAGAGCCTTATCTTGGAGATAATATGTAACTCCCACCCTCTCCCCCCATCCCTGATGACGTTTATAAAAAATGGTTTTTAAAAAAAGTTAAAATTATTATTGTTCAAGAAATAATTCTGGCAATTAAAATAAAGAAAAAATAATGATTTCATGAAAAAAAAAAAAAATATTTTCCAGCCTGGCCAGTATGGCTGTGGTTGAGCATCAACCCATGAACCAGGAAGTTGGATTTGAATTCCCAATTTCTGATCAGGGCATGTGCCTGGGTTTTGGGCTCAGTCCCCAGTCAGGGGGGCATGCAGGAGACAGCCGATCAATGATTCTCTCTCATCACTGATGCTTTTATTCCTCTCTCCTTCTCCTTTCCTCACTCGAAAATCAATAAAAACTTTTTTAAAAAATAAGAATATTTTCCACTGTTTCCAAAAGCAAAAACAAGAGTTTAAAAAGCATGGCTCGTGGTTGAGTGTAGACTTATGAACCAGGAGGTCATGGTTTGATTCCCAGTCAGGGCACATGCCTGGGTTGAGGACTTGATCCCCAGTGTGGGTGTGCAGGAGGCAGCCAATCAATGATTCTCATCATTTATGTTTCTCTCTCTCTCCTCTCCCTCTCCTTTTCTCTCTCTGAAAACCAATAAAAACATTTTAATAAAAAAATAAATAAAAAGACCTAATTTCCCACAAGTTTATTTGATGAACAATTTTCTTTGGGACCTAAACTATGTGATTTATTTGAAAAGGACTAAAAAGACGAATTTGTATAATCTAATATTAACCTGTTTGTATAGTTCTGATACAGTATAACTTCCAAGGAAAGTATTAACTCAAATGAACTGTACTGAGACCCGTAAAGCAAAAATATATGGATATTAAGAAATTAAAGAATACCATAATACACCAAATCTTGTTCCTCAAGGCTTGGTATATTCTCACTAGATTTTTGGAACAATGTTTCATAGTTTTTATTTATATGTCTACAAATAGTCTTTCTCTTGTTTTTACTAGCATCCATAGCAGATTGCAGATATAGAAAACAAAAATTAGGTACAGAAAAATAGATTCAATTTTTCTTTAATCTCTACAGAGAAAAAAGCAAACATTTATGAGTTTCTTTAAATCATCCTCAAAAAAAGTGATAAAAACTAGAAGACAGGGAGGGGTGGGGGATTGGAATGGGGGGTTGAAGACAAATATGTGATACCTTAATCAATAAAGAAATTAAATGGCTGCACCAAGAGAGCAGGCAGGGATTTTGTAACAAGATGGCTGCGCCCATAGCAAGGGGGGCAGGGATCCCGTAACACAAGATGGCTGCGCCCCCAGCGGAGGCTGTTCCTGTAAGGAGCCTTAACGAGCAATCAGCAGGGACCTGAGGCTGTGCTCCCCCCCCCCCTCCGGCCTGGTGGAGCTTGGCAGGGGACCTCAGGCCATGCCTCCCACCCAGCAGGACTTGAGTGGGGACCTCAGGCCTGCCCCCAACCCGGTGGGGTGACAGGGGTGAGGATCTGGATCTAGCCCAATGAGGGTGGGGCCGGCAGAGTCTGGGTCTCTCGAGATTTCGAGGTGCACATGGGTAGGCGGGGACATTACTCTGGTTCCCGTGGCGTGCCCCAGTCTCTGACAGGAGGAAGGTTTTCATATACATTTTACTAATTTTCTTTCTTCTCTGACACTTCTTTTACAGAGAAAAGGCAAATAACAATATTAAAATATTTCCTCTAATTAATTCCCTTTTAATGTGCACAAATTTTGTGCACCAGGCCACTAGTTTGTAAATAAGTACCTTTTCTTGTAATAGAGTATTTAGAGTGAAAGATTTAATATTTGACCACAAAAATTCTTTCTATTTTACATTTGTAGACTTTTACCCATTTACTGAAACATATAACTATCTGTTATAAAGAAAAAAGATCTGCCTGTTTGTGAATGGTGGTTAGCCAAAATAGAGCCTAACTAAGAAAAAGCAGGCCCATCATATCCCAATTTGCTTTTCAGTTCCTCCTCTGGGTAGTTCTCTTCTGTCCACTTTGGCAAACAAGTGGCAAATCTGCACATCTGTAAATTTTCCTGACAGCTGACATGCAGAATATAAAAATGAAAACATGCACATTTTATAAACTTTGAACAGTTACTTTGAAAAAGGAAGAAAGAATCCAGAATTAAATTTTCTTTCCTTTTAAATGGTGATCAAAGACCACATCATAATATCAGGGTCGCCGAAGGAGGAATGCATGAGGCCAAAAGAGGCCCTCTGGCCGAAACCGGTTTGGCTCAGTGGATAGAGCGTCAGCCTGCGGACTGAAAGGTCCCAGGTTCGATTCCGGTCAAGGGCATATACATTGGTTGCGGGCACATCCCCAGTGGGGGGTGTGCAGGAGGCAGCTGGTCGATGTTTCTCTCTCAGCGATGTTTCTAGCTCTCTATCCCTCTCCCTTCCTCTCTGTAGAAAATCAATAAAATATAAATATATTTTTAAATAATAATAATTATTTACTCCTTTAGAGAGCTTATATACTTTTATTACCTAAGAATAAAAGTTCTTCTATTCACTGGCTATATAACTTTAGCCAACTTATTTGATATCCATTTTCTTCAACTGTAAAATGGGAATAACAATGCCTTAAAAAACTTTTGTGAAGTTTAAATGTGATAATACTATAAAGGCAATTATCCACATTTCTAATGCCCTATATGTCTAAGGTATGGATGGATGTGCCACTTACCCATTACAGCAAAGTTAAGCTCGACATACCTAAAACCAAATGCATCACATGACTCCCAAATCATTTTCTCCTGTAGACTTTCCAGTTTCAACTCTGGATGAGTGAAGCCAATTTTACTTCTTTGCCTCACTACCACCCTCCACCCAACCAATCACCAAGGTCTAACAATCTTCCTCTAATACTGTGGTTTTCAACCTTTTTCATCTCAGGGCACTCAAAAATTACTAAAATTCTGCAGCACACCAAAATATATATTACATCTTTTGCCAATCTGACACACACACAAAATCAGGTATAATTTCGATTCACTGACACCAGACGGCTATTGTGGAGGCTGCTGCCATTTTTCCATTTGACAACCTAAGGGAAAAAAAGTGCCCACAACTACCTACCAGGTATTGCATGTTTTTAAAAATTCTTGCAGCACACCAGTTGAAAACCACTGCTCTAACTGTTTCCAGGATTACTAACACCTTCCCTTTACATTGTAAAGTTTACAATCTTATGTCTAGGTCAATGCAACTGATGCCCTAATACTCCTCTTATTCTCCAACAATCAAATTCAGTCCCAAACTTCCACTTTAGAAACAAATTTCCAACTGCCAAGTTTTCAAATCTATCTCAATAGATGACAATCTAGAGTACCTTTATTTTTTATTTTATTTTTTTACAGAGAGGAAAGGAGAGAGGGATAGAGAGTTAGAAACATTGATGAGAGAGAAACATCAACCAGCTGCCTCTTGCACACCCCTCACTGGGGATGTGCCCGCAACCAATGTACATGCCCTTGACCGGAATCGAACCTGGGACCTTTCAGTCCGCAGACAGACGCTCTATCCACTGAGCCAAACAGGTTTCGACTAGAGTACCTTTATATTAACATCTGTAATAGGCACCGTCTTGCATGGCTCTCAATGATTTCAGCCTGCTGATTTTTACACCCTCCATGTGGGCTGCACCTCATCACTTGGTTCTAATGAACAGTGAGAAATGATGTGACTTCACTTCCTCGCTTAGGTTACAAACACTATGACGTCCATCTTGCTAGAGCTCTCTTGCCTTCCTCTCACTTCCCCTCTCTCTGAGGAATCAGGCTTCCAAGTAGTAAGCTGCTCTATGAGGTGGCGCATGTGGTCAGGAACCACAGGAGGCCACCAACAGTCAGTCATGAGGAACCATGGTCTTTACCCAAAAGGCAAAAATAATTGAATTGTGCCACGACTCACAGAGTGGGCCAGGAAGTGGCTCCTTCCTAGTTGAGCCTCAAGATGACAGTAGCTTGTGAAAGACCCAAAGCCAGAGAACCCAGCTAAGCTGCACTGAGATTCCTGGCCCACAGACACTGAGATTAAAAAAAAAAATTAAAAAAAAAAATTTAAAAAAATAATGGTGCATTTTTCCCCCCTAGCCAGTCTGGCTCAGTGAATAGTGACCTGCAGACTGAAAGGTCCCAGGTTCAATTCCAGTCAAGAGCACATGCCTGGGTTGCTGGCTGCAGGAGGCAGCCAACCAATGATTCTCTTCCATCATTGATATTTCTCTCTCTTTCCTTTTCCCTTTCTCTCTAAAATTAATAAAAATATATATTTTTTTAAATGGTGCTTTTTCAATACTCAATTTGGGAGTACTTCATAGCACAGTAATAGATTACACACTACCTCACGTTTTAAAATAAATTCCAGATAAATTAAAAATTAAATGTAAAATGACCAAATCATTTTAAAACTACAGGAAAATAAGTATTTATAAAAATAACATTCTATAGTAGAAGTGAAAGGAACAAAGAGTAAGGGTTCTGACCTTTAAGTTTTCTCTGTGCCTGAAAATATGTAATAAATCAAAATACAAAGACTAGAAAAATCTTCGCATCAAATTTAGCAAAGAAGTTAACCATACAAAATTAAAATATATTCTATGCATTTATATAGTTATTATATAAAGGTTTAATATAAACTTTCTGGAACTATAATAAAGAAATCAATAAAAAACAATGTTTCCAGGGAAGGAAACTCAGTGGCTAAGACAAGTATGTAAGGTAAACACTTCACTCTTTTACCTATTCAGGAAAAAAAAAAAAAAACACAACAAAATATTTTTAAGGAAATATTGACATTAAAATATTAATATGTAAATTTGAAAAATAACATCAGGTATATTAACAAGAAAAATAAGAAAAATAAAAAATGGCAGATATTTCACAAAAGAAAAAATAAAATTAATCATAAAGAAAAATTAACCCAAGGCCTGCCAATATGGCTCAGTGCACTGAGCATCGTCTCATGCTCCAAAAGGTTGCTAGTTTGAGTCCCAATCAGGGCACATGCCAGAGTTTGGACCTGAGCCCCCAGAGGGGGCGTGCAAGAGGCAGCCAATTTATGTTTCTATCTCTCTCTCCCTCTTCCTTCCTCTCTTCAAAAAAATCACTAAAAAGGTATCTATTTTTTTATATGAAAAAAGGTATCTATTTTAAAAAGAAAGAAAAATTAACTCAAAATGGATCAGAGATCTAAAGTAAGTGCTAAAATATATAACTCTTAAATTAAAACATTTGCATAAATCTTTGTGATCCTGGAGTTGGCAATGATTTCTGAGATATGACTCAGAAAAACTGGATTAGGCTTCATAAAAATTAAAAGCTTTTGTGCTTCAGACAATAACATCAAGAAAGTGGCAAGGGCGGAGTGGGAGAGGTCAATGAGGGAAAAAGGGGAATATATGTAATATCTTTAACAATAAAGATTTTAAAATAACTAAAAAAAAATAAGAATAGTCGAAACCGGTTTGGCTCAGTGGTAGAGCATCAGTCTGCGGACTGAAAGGTCCCAGGTTCGATTCCGGTCAAGGGCATGTACCTTGGTTGCGCAACCCCAGTAGGGGGTGTGCAAGAGGCAGCTGGTCGATGTTTCTCTCTCATCGACGTTTCTAGCTCTCTATCCCTCCCTTCCTCTCTGTAAAAAATCAATAAAATATATTTTAAAAAAATGAAATTAGAGTACTCACACTACCTAATTTAAAAAAAATAAATAAGAATAAAGTGATTATTGATTAAAAAAAAAAAGAAGAACATGGAGAGCATTATGCTAAGCGAAATAAGCCAGTCAGAGAAAGATAAATATCACATGATCTCACTCATTTGTGGAATATAACGAACATAAACTGAGGAACAAAATTAGATCCAGAGATACAGAGGCATCAAACAGACGGTCCAACCTCAGAGAGAAGGGGGATAAGAGATCAACCAAAGGATTTGTATGCATGCATATAAGCATAAGCCATGAACACAGACAGTAAGGGGTGAGGGCATGTGCTAGGGGGTGGAAATGGCCAATGGGGGAAAAAGGAGACATATATAATATTTTAAACAATAAAGAATTTAAATTTTTTTAAAAAGTGAGAAGAGCCCTAGCTGCTTTTGCTCAGTGGATAGAGCGTTGGCCAACACACTGAAGGGTCCTGGGTCTGATTGCTATTTGCTTTGAAACTGTTCACCACTGTATCAGTGGATAGAGCGTCGGTCTGCGGACTGAAAGGTCCCAAGTTCGATTCTCTACCTTCTTTTAACAGGGTGTGCTTTCCTGGATGACTTAAGGTCATGTGACCATGATTATTGTACTAGGAAGTAAAATAGCTGAGCCTGCATGTTAATTTTTCAAATCTTCTTTGACTGTCCTACATTGTCAATTGCCATATCCTCTGTTACATTTCCCATGATAACCTTTTTCATTTGTGATTCCAATGGATTCTAGTTTGAAAATTATATAACTATTAAATTTAATACCCTAAATAAGGAATAGGGTTTTGAATGAAAGTACAGCATGGCTTTATGAGAATTCTCCACAGTGCTTCTAAGAAACTTGTTTAACTTTTCCATTCAATTGCGACTGGATTTCAAAAAAAGATTTGAGGATGTCAGAAAACTGACCTCCAGCTACATGGAATATTACCTTACTTTGCTTTCTTTCTTGCTTTTTTTTTTTTCTTATATCCTCACCTGAGGATATGTTGCTGTGGTTTTTTTTTTATTGATTTTTAGAGAGGGATGAGAGGGAAAAAGGAGGGACTAAGAGAAGGAGAGGCAGAAGGAGGGAAAGAGAGAGGGGGAGACCGGCCAGGGCTCTACACTTTTTAAATATTATTTTTGCAATATTTAAAAAATAATAATAAATTTTAAAAAAAGAAAAAGAAAGAGAGAGGGAGGGAGGGAGAGAGGGAGGGATGGAGAGAGGGAGGGAGGAAAGGAGATAGGGAGGGAGAGAGGGAGGGAGGGAAGGAGATAGGGAGGGAAGGAGAAAGGGAGGGAGGGAAGGAGATAGGGAGGAAGGGAAGGAGATAGGGAGGGAGGGAATAGGGAGGGAGGAAAGGAGAGAAATATCAATGTGATGATGAGTTGCCTAACTTTTAGGCCCCAACTGGGGATCAAACCGGAAACCTAGGTATGTGCCCGGATGGAAATTGAACCTGCAGCCATTTGGTGTACAGGACAATGCTCCCATCAACTGAGCCACACTGGCCATGGTTCTTGCTTTCTTAAGTCATATAAAAATATCCCTGCCAAGTAATTAATTTTATATGCTTAGTCTTAAGACACATACAAAAATACATCATGTTGATTTAAAAAATGGGCCTAGACACCTCACAGTAACTATATATATATTTTTGTCATACAGTCACTTATCAATAAAAGTTATAATCTACACTTTTTTCCTGTATGTTAATATAGTCATATATATTCAAATATATGGGTACTAGAAGCCCAGTGCATGGATTTGTGCACTGGTGGAGTCCCTCAGCCTGGCCTGCGGACATCCCAGAAGAGTCCCGATTCTGAGAGGGCACAGGCCAGGCTGAGGGACACCACAGGTGCACGATCAGGGCCAGAAAGGGACCACGGAAGGGCTCCAGGGCATGTCCAGGCTGTACTGCTCAGTCCTGATCCGCTGGACCCCAGCAACAAGCTAACCTACCAGTCACAGCGTCTGCCTCCTGGTGGTCAGTGTGCATCATAGCTACCAGTCCAACAGTCGCTTAGGCTTTTATGAATATAGAAGATTATTCATGATATACCCTGTTTCCCCGAAAATAAGACAGTGTCTTATATTAATTTTTTCTCCCAAAATTGCGCTAGGTCTTATTTTCAGGGGATGTCTTATCTTTCCATGTGCTAGGTCTTATTTTCGGGGAAACACGGTATGTATATCCTTCACAAAATCTTGGCTTTAATCTAAAGTTTCACAACTACAAGCATCCCAAGAGCTAAAAAGGCCTAGAGTCAGGCAAAATTTTCCTTTTCCTAAAGAATTCATCCCTTTAGTTCCAATACCATGGGATATCCTAATTTCATTCATTCTTAAGATTCTGGAAGGGTATATTCCTCTATACTTTACATATCAAAAAAACAAACAACAACAAAAAACTGTTGCTTGTCCAGGACTCTCTTCCTGTTCCTTAAGTGTTTCATTCGTATTAAGGAAAATTAACGAATGTAGAATTTCTCATCAAGACAGAGCGCTTAGTAAGTGGCCTGGTCAACTCAAAATGAAACTCTAGGATAACCGGTTTAGAGTATCAGAGGCACTAGCATCCAAACGTCTGCCTTTGTATTCAAACCATGAATGTACCTCTCCCCTTTTAAGTCACAAACACCCGGAGGGCAAGAATCTTTCAGATTCAATCATTTCATCCAATCACTCAACAAATAGCTTTTGAGCACCCAGTGTTTGCCAGCTAGCTTCTGGAGAGAGCTGAGGGAAGCTGACCCTGCCCTCCCAGTCAAGCAGAGAAGGCAAGCTTGTAAACAAATTGCAACACGGCCAAAAACAGAAGCGGGCACAGACTTAAATCAGAGGAAAGAGTAACTAGGGTTTCGCCAGAGGAAGTTCAGGGATACCTTTAGGTATTCTCCAACAGGCCTCAATTAATACCTGTGGAGCGGACAAGTGAATGAATTAAATCACGCTCATGAAAGATGTGATTCCCAGGCCCAAAGGAAAAGAGTTGCTTCTGGAAGTCAGTGGGGGGAAAACTTTACCTTTCAACAGCGGCAGGGACGCAGATTCCAACACACACACACACACACACACGCACACCCCTCCGCCCGGGGTGGATGGAGATCACCTTGGAGAAAGGGCCCTACCTGTACTGCCAGCTTTTGGCACAGCCTCCGCGGCCGCCGCTGTTGCTGCCGCTGCTGCCGCCGCTGCTGCTGCTGCTGATGCCGCCGCCGCCGCCGCTGTTGCTGCTGTTCTTGTTGGGGGTCACCGCCGCGGCCAGGCCCTCCAGCTTTGCCTCGCTCTCCGAGGCTTTCATGGTGGACACGGGTTCCACCGCCTGCATCTTAGCTCCAAAGTCCACGTGCCCTCCTCCTCGGTCGTGTTGCGGGTTGCTGACTTTTTAAGATCGGATCGAAGGTGATCCCGCGAGCCGAATCAATCAGACGGTGGCCGGAGTGGGCACCATCAGATGGTCCGGAGGAGGAAGACAGGCATTCCCCTGGAGGGAAACTTTCCGGAGGGGAGCGAGGGCAGCGACCCTTTAAACGTGTGTTTCCCTCCCGGCAAAGCGGCGAAGACAAAAATCACCCGGCCCGGGGATCGGGTGGCATCCCAGAGGCAGAAGCAGCGCGGGGAAGTCGGGGGCTCGTGCCAAGGGGGCTGGGCGAAGGCCAGGGGGCCGCGGACTGGCCCGGCGGCCTGACCTCGGGGCTGACGGACGGACGGACGGACGGACGGACGGACCCGCCGCGCGCCCTCCGCTCCAGCAGGTCCTCGGGGGAGGGACCGGGCCGGCAGGCGAGGCGGTTCCCGCCGCAGCCCTCGAGCCCGAGCTGGCGCCGCCCGCCCGCGGAGCCCGGGAGGAGGGTCGGGGAAGGAGGCCGCCGGGGGCGGGACGCCGGCTCCCAGCACCGCCTCTCCTTCCGCCAGGGGCGAGCCGCTCGGGGGGCGGTGACTTCCTCCCACCGGCCCGGTGCAGGGCCCTCGACCGGGTTCGAGAGGCGAGAAAGTCCCACGCCCTCTCTCCAGCCCCCAAAGGGAACACCACAGCCAGGACCGCGCCCCACCCACAGCCCCGCGGGGGTCATCCACCCGCCTGCTTGCTCCCCGCCTTCCCTTCCGGAACAGTGTGAGCTCACTTCCCCCAGAGGAGAAGCCCCTGGCGCCATCTTGGAGAAGGGCAGGGCCCGGAAGGGGGCGGGGCACCAGAGGGCGGGACATCGGGGGGCGGGACCGGAGTGGCTCAGGGGGAACCGCGAGAGGAGGGAGGCGGGGCGGGACGCCCGGGAGAGAGGGAAGGACACAGGAGCGGCTGGAGATAGTGCCTTGTGTGGAATGTGGCTGCCGGCCCTCCTTACCTGGTCTATCCTTCCATTCAAGGCACATTGCAGGCATTTTAGGAAGGAAGCTTAGAGGAATCTCATTTCTATCGGAAATTATTTAAAAAAACAACACAAAAACACCCAACCCTCATTTTAGTAATTCTGCAACAAATGCATGACACTGAAATAAGGCATAAGTGAGGGGGGATGATGACAAATATGTGATACTTTAATAAAATAAATTTTAAAAGAAAGAAAGAAAGAAAGAAAGAAAGAAAGAAAGGAAGAAAGGATAAGTAAAAAAAAAAAAAAAAAAAAAAAAGGAACTGTTGGGAGAATATTATAGTTCTCAGAATGAAAGCTAGGTGTACTCCCTGACCCCAAGCGTATCTTTCACCCTCTGTAGATACTGGTTTTTGCTTCTGGAAAGTAACAGTGGTTGACTAGGTGATTTCTAAAATCCCTTCTAATTGTAAATTCTGCTTTCTAACAACTTGACTTGCGAAGTGAATGTATACCGTATGCAAAACAGTTTGGTAGATGCAAAGAAGGATTACTCAAAGTGAAAAAAACAAAGCAGCAAAATAAATACAAGTTAAGACTATGGAGAAAGTAAAAGGGGATCATATAGCCCTAGCCGGTTTGGCTCAGTGGATAGAGCATTGGCTTGCAGACTGAAGGGTCTAGGGTTCAATTCCAGTCAAGGGCACATGCCCAGGTTGTGGGCTCCATCCCCAGTAGGGGGCATGCTGATCAATGATTCTCTCTCATCATTGATGTTTCTCTCTCTCAATCTCTTTATTCCTCTCTGAAATTAATAAAAAAATTTAAAAATAAAAAAATAAGAGGGGATCATATAAGAAAATAAATGTGATGAGATGGAGAACCTACTTTACAAGAGTAGTGGAGGAAAGTCATCCATGAGGAGACAACATCAAAGTTAGAGATGAAGAAAGATGAGGAAGCTAAGGAAAAGGCAACCTTCACTTATTCTGAGAAATGAGAGATCTGGGAGCCTGGAGTACGGTGAGCAAGAGAGAGAGAGAGTGGTGTGAAGTGAGAGTGAAATGATAGGCAGAGAAATTTATATTTTATATTAGAAAATCACTGAAAGTTTTATCAGAGGAGAGCTGTGATACAATCTATGTTATTTAAATATCTCTCTAGTCTTTTTAACAAATGGTGCTGAGGCAACTGGATATCCACATGCTAAAGAATAAAACTGGCCAAAACCTGTTTGGCTCGGTGGATAGAGCATCTGCCTGCGGACTGAAAGGTGCCTGGTTCGATTCTGATCAAGGGCATGTACCTTGGTTGCGGGCACATCCCCAGAGCGGGGTGTGCAGGAGGCAACTAATCGATGTTTCTTTTTCTTTTCTTTCTTTTTGGCACTTCATTTTATTTATTTATTTATTTTTTGTTTGTTTGTTTGTTTGTTTTTTAATAAGTTTTTATTTTTCATATTATTACAAATGTTCCTTCCCCCCCCCCACACCATTGCTCTCCTCCACCAGGTTCCCACCCCACCCTCTGCCCTTTCCCCTCTCCCCATTGTCCTCGTCCATAGGTGCACAGATTATGTTCAGTCTCTTCCCACGTCCCCCACTCCCCTTTTCCCCGAGAATCGTCAGTTCGCTCCCCTTCCATACCTCTGATTCTATTATATTCAACAGTTAATATTGTTCATCAGATTTTTTTAATTTTGTTTATTTTTATCGGCCTTTTCTAGGAGATTCTTGAACAACCTTATAAGTGTGGTTTTGAACTCTATATCCAGTCGCTTTTTGTCCTCCATTTCTTTTGTTTGTGATCTATTTCGTTGTCTCAGCATTATCGCAGCTTCCCTGATGGGGCGGAGTTTCAGGGTGGAGCCTACAGCTTTGGCTTCCGTCAGCCCCGCCCTATGTGGCTCCTGAATCTCAGGGTCCTTCAGTATTCGTTGCAAGCACCTCTGAGAGTGAGGTGCCCTCGATTTTCGCCTGCTACCAAACAGTCTAGGCTCTCCCCCAATGAGCCCGGTATTGGGGTTCAGTTCAGTTGGAAGTGGAGTTGGAGGTGGCGTCCAGAGCAGTCTGGAGCCCCTGTCTCCTTCCCGCCAGGGAAATCCCGAGGCACAGCCAACCGCCCCTTCTCTGCGCGCAATGTGAGTGCCTCTGTGACCTCCTTTCGCTGCTCCCTGGGGTTCCGCCTTACAGCCCAGCTCCCTCTGTTTGAACCTGGTCCCCGGGGTCTGGCCTAGAACTGGGGTTCAGAGCAGTCGGAACTGGGGCCCAGCACAGTCGGAGCTTTTATCTCCTTCCCGCTAGGGAACGCCAGCCAGGCACTCAGCCGCCCCTCCTCTCCGGCTCCACCTCTCCGTGTGCGCCGTGTGTCTCCATACCTTAGGCTTTTACAGCTCCTCCGCTCTTCCTTCTGGTTTTCTCCTTGCTTTTCCTTGTAGAATTTCCAGTCAGTCGACTTTCCTGTAGTTCTGGGTAATGTCCATTTTATATTTTAGTTGTATTTTATTGAAATTGTTGTGTGCGGCTGCGGCTAGGTGTTTACCTGTGCAGCCATCTTGGATTCTCCTCCTCATCGATGTTTCTAACTCTCTAGCACTCTCACTGTAAAAAATCAATAAAATCTATATATTTTTTAAATTGTGCTCCAAACAGTACCATCAAGAAAGTGAAAAAACAACCCAACAGAAAGGGAGAAAAATATTTGCAAACATGTATCTGACAAGGGACTTATAGCCAGAATATGTAAAGAGCTCTAATGGCTCATTAATAAAAAGATAAGTAAGCTTATCAACAAATATCACCCCAATAAATTCAACTTTTAAAAAAAGACAAGTAAGCCAATTTAAACATGGGGAAAGGAGCTACACAGACATTTCTCCAAAGAAGATACACAAGGGAAACAGCTGCAGTGGTGGGCCAGAGGAAGCAGGAAGCAGAGAGCCCCACACCCATGACAGTGCTGACTGTGGGGCCCTGGTGACCTCCTGGAGGGGCACCTGAAGAAGTTTGTGGAGAACATCTGGCAGCTCAGCAGCAGCAGCAGCCCAGCGACCAGGCTTAGCTCAACCAAAACCTGAATTTACTGTGACTGGCTTACAGGATATTGATAGTGCAGACAGTAACTTCACGACACTACTGAACCTTTAGAAGTTTTTTAATATATTGATCAAGGTCCAACACTGCAACTCTATACCAAAGAGTGCCTGGGGAAGGCTCTGGTATGATGAACAGGTTAAAGGCAAGATTACGTGATGAAGGGTTGTGGTCCATGCCTGTTCTGCCAGGTCCTGCTATACTTCTCTACAACTCCAGTGTCTGCAGGTGAGGGAGAGGTCTCCTGTTGGCGGTACTGCATGGGGGCTGTGTAGCTTGTCCTCAGTTTGCCTCGGTTGGCACTTGGTGTCATTCTCTCTGGGACCCGAGAAAGTCTCTGCAGTTCTATGGCCTTCCTTTGCCCAGTGGGTGTGTACTGTAGTGTTAAAGTGCAATCTCCTTAGAGAATGTATTCTTAAAACATTGTATTGACTTCAGTGAGGTAAGGAGAGAGGGAGATGTATAGAAACATTAGTGATGAGAGAGAATCATTTGTCAGCTGCCTCCTGCATGCCCCTCCACTGGAGATCAAGTTCACAACCCGGACATGTGCCCTAACTGGGAATCGAACTGTGACCTCCTGGCTCATAGGTCGATGTTCAACCACTGAGTCATGCCGGCCGGGTGGATAGGCTCACTCCTATCACTGTGGCTTTTACTTCTCAGTGAGCTAACGCCTTGGCTTCTTCCCTTCCTTCCTTCCTTCCTTCCTTCCTTCCTTCCTTCCTTCCTCCCTTCCCTCCCTCCCTCCCTCCCTCCCTCCCTCCCTCCCTCCCTCCCTTCTTTCTTTCTTTCTTTCTTTCTTTCTTTCTTAATATTTTTATTGATTTCAGAGAGGAAGGAAGAGGGAGAGAGATAGAATCATCAACGATGAGGGAGAATCATTGATTGGTTGCCTCCTGCACACCCTCTACTGGGGATGGAGCCCTTAGCCTGGACATATGCCCTTGGCCAGAATCAAACCTGGGGCCCTTCAGTCTGCAGGCTGACGCTCGATCCACTGAGCCAAACTAGCCAGGGCAGCTTACTTCTTTCTTGTTTTTATTTTTATTTTTAAATTTATCTCTATTGTTGAAAGTATTACAGATATCCCCAATTCTGCCCCTTCTCCCCCTCATTAACCTTCTCCCCCTCACTCCCATCCCCTCCCCTGGCCTCTTTCTTATAACCCCTCTAGAGAGCAAAGCAGCCCCGGCTAGGCTCTCTCCTGTTGTTTCTTCTGTCCCGAGCCAGCCCTTGTTTCACCATCCCAAGCTTTTTCCTTAAAAATAAATAAATAAATAAATAAATAAATAAATAAATAAATAAAAATTGAAGAGTTTATTTGAGCCAAACTAAGGACATATGCCAGGGAGCAAGATCTCAAATCCTCCACACTATCCCAACTTTAATAAATGTATTCTCAAAATCTTCCTGCATGCTGTGAAACCTTTCCTGCTCAAAGTCAAGAACCCACACACCACAAGCTGGTCCCCGGCAGACCCGCTGTGGGCCAGTCCCTCAGGGTGACACCCTCGCAGAGGCCTTCGCTGACCACTGCCCCTCCCCATTAGTCTCCACCCCTTTCCCGTTTTCGTTTTCACATAGCACCTGCCAGTATATGCTTTGTTGTGAAGTTTATGTCTCCTCTCTTTTCCCACTTCTGCGTTCCCCGGCTCTTGAATGCATTGTTGAATGAGTGAATGAATGCACTACAGTGGGAAAGAACTTGAACTTTGGCATCAGCTTTCAAATCCCCATTACTTCCTGTATGTGATCTTGGCCAGATTACTTACTTACCTTGGTGAGACTCAGTTTTCTCACCTGTAAAATGGAGAGAGAGTGAAATGAGAAAACATGTGAGTTCTTCCCTTGCATGCACATGCTGTGGTGAAAGGAAGTTCCAGTTGGACCCCAATGAGACCAGTGAATGCGCCAAGGCCAACTCTCGGAAGCTGATCAAAGATGGGCTGATTGTCCAGAAGCCTGTGACTGTCCATTCCTGGGCTGGATGCCCCAAATCACCTTGGCCCCAGGAAGGGCAGGCATATGGGCACAGGTAAGCAGGAGGGTACTGCCCATGCTCGAACGCCTGAGAAGGAACCTGGGTGGAGAGGATGAGAACTCTTTGCTGGCTGCTCAGAAGATTGACCTCCACATGTACCACAGGCTGTACCTGAAAGTGAAAGGTAACGTGATAAAAACCAAGCGGATTCTCCTGGAACACAGCCACAGGCTGAAGGCAGACAGGCTCGCTGGAAGCTTCCGGCTGACCAGGCCGAGGCCCGCAGGCCTGAGACCAAGGCGGCCCCCAGGCGCTGTGAAGAGCGGCTCCAGGCCAAGAAGGAGGAGACAGATCATCAGGGCTCTGTCCACGGAGGAAGAGACCCAGGGATAAAGCTCCCCCTCTCTTCCCTGGACACAGTGGCCTTGGCAATTACACGGATAAACCATTCAATAAAGTAGCCTTCATCTTTAGAATAATAAAAAGGAACTATAATATATAGAAAGTGGCCGAAGCCGGTTTGGCTCAGCGGTAGAGCGTCGGTCTGCGGACTGAAAGGTCCCAGGTTCGATTCCGGTCAGGGGCATGTACTTTGGTTGCGGGCACATCCCTGATAGGGGGAGTGCAAGAGGCAGCTGGTCGATGTTTCTCTCTCATCAATGTTTCTAGCTCTCTATCTCTCTCCCTTCCTCTCTGTAAAAAATCAATAAAATATATTTAAAAAAATATATATAGAAAGTGCATAGAGTCAGTAGTAAACAAATGCTATTTTTTTAATTTTTTAAAAAAATATGTTTTATCAATTTTATACAAAGAGGAAGGGAAAGGGATAGATAGTTAGAAAGATCATCAGCTGCCTCCTACACCCCGCCCCACACGCACACACACACACACACACACACTGGGGATGTGCCTGCAAACAAGGTACTTGCCCTTGACTGGAATCAAACCTGGGACCCTTCAGTCCACAGGCTGACGCTGTATCCACTGAGCCAAACCGGTTAGGGTACAAATGCTATTTTTCACTTCCACTTTCTTTTAAGATTTTTAAAAATTATTTTATTTTGCCGAAATCGGTTTGGCTCAGTGGATAGAGCATCAGCCTGTGGACTGAAAGGTCCTAGGTTCGATTCTCGTCAAGGGCATGTACCTTGGTTGCGGACACATCCCCAGTAGGGGGCGTGCAAGAGGCAGCTGGGCGATGTTTCTAATTCTTTCTCTCTCTTCCTCTCTGTAAAAAAGCAATAAAATATATTAATAAAAAGAAACCCTTGTGTTTAAAAAAAATTATTTTATTTTATTTTTTACAGAGAGAGGAATGGAAAGGGAGAGAGAAACATCCAGTGTGAGAGTGAAACATCAATAGGCTGAGGCTGCAGGAAATTAAACCGGGAACCTTTGGGTGCACTGGAAGACACCCAACCCACTGAGCAACAGGGGCCAGGGCTCCCTTTCACTTTCTAAGCCTAATCTACTGAGGGCGGGAGGGTGATTTATTTTCCTGCTTTCTCTGTGAGCCGCAGCTATGGCAGCTGGAATGAAGAGGACAGGCCACAGAGAAGCTGGGGCAGGCTAGCGAGGAGCAGTACAGAGACACTGTGAGAATAAAGCTGTGGGCCCACAATTTATATATATTTTTTTAAATGAAAGAAGGGAAAAGAAAGGAATTCCCAGAAGGAATTACGTTCACATGCACAATAGACGTTATTCCTGTGGTGACAGAGAGTCCCTGTTAGCCAGGAGCCCTCCCTCTCCAGCTTAGGCAGAGGTCCTCAGGCGATTCAGCATTTCACGGAAACACTCCCCTGCCAAGCGCAAAGCTAGTTGTGGGAGTGAAATAAATAGACACACAAAGAGCGCTTGCTGGGGAGGAGAGAATGGAGTAGCTGCTGTGCTCAGATTTGGATAAAATAATGTTTTTCTCCCATTCCTTGCTCCTCCCAGTAACTCTCTTCTGAATCCCTATTGAACTGTCTGTGGACACAAGGGGCCACATGCTGACCGGACAGGCTCAGGGAAGGCCTGTGTGGCAGTCTTGCAAACTCAAAGACCTAAAGTAACCATAAAGGATGGTCTGAAATTTTACTAAAAGCAGTTATGTTGGGTAGTCACCTTCTAGGCTGGTATCTTCCCTGACAAGGTCAACCTTTACCTTACCTGAGACTATCTGTCATTTTGCATCTATGATAACATACCCTTGAAATGTCAGGGTAATGTGTAACTTCCCTTTTTTCCAGACTCCTCAGGCCACAACCAGATGCCCTGGGCACCACAATAGGAGCCATAATTCCCTTCATTGTTATTGTTATCAGGTTAATTGTTGACAGTGAACTATCCTGAACCCACCTAAGTATGTGTCTATCATTTTACTTTTTATCCAATCCCAGAGTTCCCCCCACCTTTGCTTCCTCCCGCCTTTATAATCTATCACCAGTGGATTTCATGTAACCCACCTACATCTCCTCCTATGTATTGGGTCGGCAGCTAAGTAATTGCGGGTTTCACACATATATGGCTTCAGTTGAATTTTTAGGTTTGCAGACGTAGTACAAATGTAAAACACATTTTGTTATTTGATAGTTGGCTATTCAGCTGTTAATCAGTAAAAAAAGTTTTTTGATCTGTTTTGTAGTTTTCGTTTGGCGTTCGTTGAAAAATGGAAAATCAAAAGGAACATTTTCGTCATATTTTGCTTTTTTATTTCCGCAAAGGGAAAACGCATCGCAAGCTCATAAAAAGTTATGTGCTGTTTATGGTGACGAAGCCTTAAAAGAACGGCAGTGTCAAAATTGGTTTGCCAAATTTTGTTCTGGTGATTTTTCACTCAAAGATGAAAAACGCTCTGGTCGTCCAGTTGAAGTTGATGACGCCCTAATCAAAGCAATAATCAATTCAGACTGTCACAGTACAACACGTGAGATTGCAGAGAAGCTTCATGTATCACATACATGCATTGAAAATCACTTAAAACAACTTGGCTATGTTCACAAACTCGATACATGGGTTCCTCACGAACTGAAAGAATCACAGTTAACGCAACGCATTAGCAGCTGCGATTTGCTAAAGAAACGTAATGAAAATGATCCATTTTTAAAACGACTGATAACTGGCGATGAAAAATGGGTTGTTTACAACAATATCAAGCGGAAAAGATCGTGGAGCAGGCCAGGTGAACCAACTCAAACAACATCAAAAGCTGATATTCATCAAAAGAAGGTTTTGTTATCAGTTTGGTGGGATTACAAAGGAATTGTCTACTTTGAACTCTTACCACCCAACCAAACGATCAATTCTGATGTCTACATTGAACAACTAACGAAATTAAACAATGCAGTTGAAGAAAAGCGGCCCGAATTGACAAATCGAAAAGGTGTTGTATTCCATCATGACAATGCAAGGCCACACACATCTTTGGTCACTCGGCAAAAATTAATGGAGCTTGGTTGGGATGTTTTGCCACATCCACCATATAGTCCTGACCTTGCACCATCTGATTACTTTTTGTTTCGATCTTTACAAAACTCCTTGAATGGTAAAAATTTCAATAATGATGATGATGTCAAATCGTACCTGATTCAGTTTTTTGCTAATAAAAACTAGAAGTTTTTTGAACGTGGGATTATGATGCTGCCTGAAAGATGGCAAAAGGTCATTGATCAAAATGGGCAATACATTACAGAATAAAGTTATTTAGTTTCATAAAAAAATTGTCTTTGATTTTCTTTAAAAAATCCGCAATTACTTAGTTGCCGACCCAATATAAAAGCAGATGAAAAACCGCCATTCTCCAGAGCATTATCCCAAGATGTTGAGATTCTGCTTCCTGGCAATTGCCAACAGTTTGGCTCAAATAAACTCACAAAAATCCTTTACAGGTTTGAAGTGTCCATAAAGTTTATAGTGTTAACAGTGTCCATGAAGTTTATAGGTTGGGATACCATTAGAAAGTAAGTGAATTCGGCTTCCACAGTATGGCCGGCGACATTAGCTGGAGCTCGCTCAGCTCGCTCTCTTAACGGGGGAACAGCGGACTACAAGAGACTGAACTGTATCTGCCTCTCTTCTTTCCAACAGACTCACGTTCAACTTTTCGCTCACACGCATACAAAAGAAAAAAGAAAAAAAGCCGGGAAAATTTTATTCTTTTTTTTTTTTTTTTTTTTTTTTTTTTTTTTTTTTAAAGAAAAAGTTAATATAAAAATTGTAGCAAAAAAAAAAAAAAAAAAAAAGTAAGTGAATTCTTGTGAAGAAACCATCCAGATTAAATTCACCTTATTTTTCAAGTTTTAGCACCATTTCCCTCCCTAACATCCCCCTGCTTTTGTGTGTCTTGGAATCCCTCTCCTGAGAATCACTCCCCTGGGTGGTGTTTGGGCAGAGGCCTCAGATGTGCCCAGAAAGCCCCTGGCAGGGAAGGAGTTGCACCTTTTGGGGCCTTAAGCATTGAAAGATGCTGTTTCTCATATATGTTCAAAATCTTACCTAATAAAAGGGAAACATGCAAATTAACCATCAATCCACTACGCTCACAGCCAATCAGAGTGACTATGCAAATTAACCCAATAAAGATGGAGGTTAGTTTGCATATACAGGCTCAGAGCCAGCTATAAGGGAACGGGGGCAGTGGAGGGAGCTATTGGAGAGGTGCTCTAGATAGAAGCGAGGGCTTGCTGGCTCTGGGTGGCTAGGGAGCAGGGACTTGCCAGTTCCAGGGGGGCTGGGAGTGAAGGCAGGAGAAGAAGGAAGGCCTATTCTTGCATGAATACTGTGCAATAGGCCTCTAGTAATAATAATAATAATCTACATATATAAAAGCTTAATATGCAAAGTGTCCCCACAGGAGTTTGATGGATGACTGGGTGTTCCATCACTTGCTATGATGTGCACTGACCACCTGGGAGTGGTAGTGTGGAACCAAGGAAGACCCTGGCAGGCATCTGGCAGCAGGGAAGGGAGACCCCGGCCAGCAGCTTGCAGCTGCTAGGGACCCTAGCCATGCACAAATTTTGTGCACTGGGCCTCTAGTAATAATAATATCAACCTGTGAAACAAGTGAAAGATGCCCAACAAAGTTTGGATTTGCCCCATAAAAAACTGTTTTGAAACATCATGTTTCAAACCTGAGACACTTGGGAGAGGCAGGTGTGCTTATTGGGTAACAGCACTGGATCGGGAGAAATGCCTTCTGCCTGGTGGTGGTGGTATGGGGTGAGGGTGGAGTTCCTAACCCCCTTGCTGCTCTACCCTGGAATGAATGGATTTAGTTCAGTCTCTTCTCCATCAATGAGAGCACACTTGGGATGGTGAAGTAGTAGAAAACTGTGCCACAGGAAAGGGCCCAGGGGTACCAGCCATTGAGGACAGGCTCATGGCAACAGGGAATTTGGGGTGGTTTGGCTACCTCGATGGTGAGTTGCCTATTTTAAGGCCTTGCCTTGGACCATCTTTTTCGTTTCCCCAGGATACTGGATAACTGCTTTGTGTTCTATGTTTAAGATATCTGTGTCAACAAACAAACAAAACACACACACACACACACACACACACACACACACAACTAAAAGAAGATCTCTGAGGGACTATATTTGCATTAACATAAAGTCCTTATCCTTAATCTTTGATAACATAAGAACAGAAATGCTCTCTCATGTAGGAACTCCTCCCTCCTCACCCTCATTCTAGGCTGTGGGGGACTTAGAAGGCAGATTCCTAGGTCCTGAGCGACTAGCACAGCCTGGTGCAGAGCAGGCCTGTAAGTGCTTGTGGAATGAAGGAATGGTGGGAACCTTTCAGAAGACACAATGCCTTATCCCTTCCTGGTCTGGCAGCTCCTCACGGCATTCAGGCCAAGACTCTGCATCAGTGGGCCTCAGCTACATGGTGTGTTCTGGGCTTGCTCTTTTTAAAAAAATATATTTTATTGATTTTTTTTTTTACAGAGAGGAAGGGAGAGGATAGAGAGTTAAGAAACATCGATGAAAGAGAAACATTAATCAGCTGCCTCATGCATACCTCCTACTGGGGATGTGTCTACAACCAAAGTACATGTCCTTGACTGGAATCGAACCCGGGACCCTTCATTCTGCAGACCGATGCTCATCCCACTGAGCCAAACTGGTCAGGGATGGGCTTGCTCTTGCCACCCTTTTGTCCTCAGTGCCAGCAGCCTCAGTGTCAGCTGTGATGACGGCATTTGTGATGTTACTCACACTACCCAGAGGACATCTCACCTTCCATACATGAGCCACCAGGTCTCCTCCAGGGGACTTGTTACTAATTTTCTAAAATACTGAACTCACAGAGTACAATGTCTAAATGAAGACAAGCCTCTTTCATCCTTGTGGAAGCTGGAAGATGCCTGAGTCTGTTAGAGCAGGGAACAAAGAGGCAAGGTCAAGAGATTAATGATGTGGGAAGTAACTTTCTATTGCAAGTTTATTGACACAGAACTAGAGGTTTGGGAATGTGCATAGTCAGAAAGAGAACAGTAAGATCATGCAGTCAAATGGACTTATGTCAGATTTACCCAAAGGTTCCCCATTTGGGGCCCAAAGATGAACTATCTAGAGTGTTATGCTCGGCCAGTGTTGCTCGTGGTTGAGTGTCAACCCAGCAACCAGGAGGTCATGGTTCTATTCCTGGTCAGGGCACATCCCCAGGTTGTAGGTTCAATCCCCAGTAGGGGGCCTGCAGGAGGCAGCCAATTGATAATTGTCTATCATTGATGTTTCTCTCTCTCTCCCACTCCCTTTCTCTCAGAAGTCAATAATATATATATATAATTTTTAAAGAGTGGTATAGTTTCTCTTTCTATGGGAGTTTAGGATGAAAAAAGATCCCCATCTTCTTGAACTAAAATGAGACCTGGCTAAAGGAAAAGAGATAACGTGGTCTTGGATTTTCAAAACTCACAAATGTTATTTCTGATTTCTTCTCCAAAAACCTTTACTTTAGTCATTAACTGAAGATACATATTGCACATGGATGATATGCCAGGCACTCTGCTAGTTGCAAAGGATACTATAATAAACAAGATACAGCCTCTGCCTTCAAAGCCCCCACATAGAGCTGGGAAACCAGTTATTAAACAAGAAATTTAAAATAAATCTGAGAAGTGTAAGGTATATGTAAGTATGGAGCTGGAGGAGAAATGGGTGGGTGAGTGGGTGGGCGGTTGTTTACCTAATGTAGCAATCAGAGAAGGCCTTCTTGAGAAAACTGATATTTAAGCTGGTAACTGCAAAGATGAATGGAAGGCAGAGGGAAAAACATATCCAATAATGAGAGAAGAGGTATAAGAGAAATTAAAGAAGGCTGGGGTGAGCAGAGCTTGAAAGGATATGACAGAAGATTAGTCTAGGAATGTCGTCAAGGGTCAGATGGTGGCCAAGAAATCTGGAGGTTTTTTTTTCTAAGCACAAGGGAAGCCATTGAATGAGTCTAAGCAAAATCATTAATTGCATGATGAGAGTAAGGTTGTTTACTATAGAATGACATTATTTCTAGCCCTAGCTTCTTCCTGGGTCTAAGTACAGCCTTGCCCTAAATTAGGTTGCTAAGAAAATATTTCCCACGCACATTGCTGGATTTCAAGTAGAAAGACCTCCCCTGCCAGGTCTTGCAAATCATCAGATGGGCACAGAAACCTGCAGCAAGATTCTGTAAGAGCGTGAAGTAATGAATCTTCATCCTACCTGTTTACATTTCTCAATTTCCTGACTCGGTTGACCATAAAGACATGTCAATTCCCTCCTAATTGTTCTTTTCTTCTCCTCCTACCATCTCTACAGTTTCTAATGCGGTATTGGGCACCATACAGCCTTATGAAAAGTTGCTTGGTACAATGGACATGGCATAAAGGGACATTCTCCTGACTTCTGAGGCCATTTGCTTTCATCATAAGCTCTTCTTTTTTTTTTTTTTTTTTCTTTTGCTTTTGAGGGGAGATTTGCCTGTTTTGGTTCCTTAAATATGTGCATCCTTTTCTATCACCCGTCATGTGTATCTTTTATGTGGTTTTGCTTTTCGATAAGAGGATTGGTCTTTGAGTAAGGATTTGCTAAGAATGCTGGTTCCTCACTAGAACTCCCAAACAATGTGTTGTGGCATTGTTCTCCCTTCATCTTCATTTCTGAATATCTTTATTACTAGCTATGTTTATTTTTTTCTTCTTCAAAAAAGATAACTCTCTGAATCTAGAACTGGATCAGTACCAAATGCACTGGTAGATTGTGTGTGTGTGTGTGTGTGTAAGGGTTATGCTTGATTTTGCTGATGAAAGGTCTTTGTTCTTACTCCACATATTATTCTATTTTAAGGGACGGATATTGGACTGGAAAAGGGGAAAGAAAAGGATCTGACATATAACTGCTAATTATAGTAGCAATATATTAAATACTATGTGCCAGTCATTGTGCTAAGTAGTTTATACATGTAATATTTTATTTTATTTTATTTATTTATTTATTTTTTTTACTTCTTTTTTTTTAATAAGTTTTTATTTTTCATATTATTACAAATGTTCCTTCCTCCCCCCCCCCACCATTGCTCTCCTCCACCAGGTTCCCACCCCACCCTCTGCCCTTTCCCCTCTCCCCATTGTCCTCATCCATAGGTGCACAGTTTATGTTCAGTCTCTTCCCACGCCCCCTCTCCCCTTTTCCCCAAGAATCGTCAGTTCACTCCCCTTCCATACCTCTGATTCTATTATATTCAACAGTTAATATTGTTCATCAGATTTTTTTAATTTCCTTGGTTTTTAGATTCACTTGTTGATAATTACGTATTTGTTGTTCATAATTTTTATCTTTGTTTACTTTCTCTTCTGAAAGAACCCCCTTCAGCAATTCATATAATTCTGGTTTGGTGTTGATGAACTCCTTTAGCTTTTTTTTATTAGTGAAGCTCTTTATCTGGCCTTCGATTCTGAGTGATAGCTTTGCTGGGTAGCTTATTTTTGGCTGTAGGTTCTTGCTATTCATCACCTTGAATATTTCTTGCCATTCCCTTCTGGCCTGCATGGTTTCTGTTGAGAAGTCAGCTGACAATTGTATAGGTGCTCCTTTATAGGTAACTACCTTCTTTGCTCTTGCTTCTTTTAATATTCTCTCTTTATCTTTTGCTCTTGGAATTTTAATAATGATGTGTCTCGGTGTGGTCCTCTTTGGATTCCTTTTGTTTGGAGTTCTGTGCGCTTCCTGGACTTGTAAGTCAAATTCTTTCACCAGGTGGGGGAAGTTTTCTGTCACTATTTCTTTCAGTATGTTTTCGATATCTTGCTCTCTCTCATCTTCTGGAACCCCCATAATTCTGATGTTGGTTCGCTTGAAGTTGTCCCAGAGGTTTCTTACATTATCTTCAATTTTCTGGATTCTCTTGCCTTCTAGCTTCTGTGGAGGAGTGTCTTCTGGCTCTTTATGTTCCAAATCTTTGACTTGATTCTTGCGATCTTCCCTTCTGTTTTTAGGACTCTGTAGAATATTTTTTATTTCAGACAATGTATTCTTTATTTCTTGTTGATCCCTTATCATTTCTTGTTGACTCCTTATTAATTCTAGTTGATCTCTTTTCATATCCTCATAGGCCTTATCCATCTTTTCTAGGAAATTCTTGAAAAACCTTATAAGCGTAGATTTGAACTCTATATCCAGACGCTTTTTGTCCTCCATTTCTTTCGTTTGTGATCTATTTTGTTGTCGCATTTCGCAGTTACAGATGGGACGGGGTTTCAGGGTGGAGCCTGCAGCTTTGGCTTCCGTCAGCCCCGCCCTATGCGGGTCCTTCAGTGCTCGCTGCCTGCGCCTCTGAGAGAAAGGTGCCCTCTATTTTCGCCTGCTGCCAAACAGTCTATGCTCTCCCACAATGAGCCCGGTATTGGGGTTCAGTTCAGTTGGAAGTGGAGTTGGAGGTGGCGTTCACAGCAGTCTGGAGCCCCAGTCTCCTTCCGGCCAGGGCAATCCCGCGGCACAACCGACGGTCCCTTCTCTGGGGGCAGTGTGCGCGCCTCCGGGACCTCCTTTCTCCGCTACCCCGGGGTTCCGCTTTACAGCCCAGCTCCCTATGGGTGAGCCTGGGTCCCCGGGGTCTGGCCCAGAACTGGGGTTCAGAGCAGTCGGGGGCCCAGCACAGTTGGAGTTTTATCTCCTTCCCGCTAGGGAACGCCCGCCAGGCACTCGGCCTCCCTCCTCTCCGGCTCCGTCCTCTTCGCGTGCGCCGCGTGTCTCCGTACCTTAGGCTTTTACAGCTCCTCCGCGCTTCCTTCTGGTTTTCTCCTTGCTTCTTGTTGTAGGATTTCCAGTCAGTCGACTTTCCTGTAGTTCTGGGTAATGTCCATTTTATATTTTAGTTGTATTTTATTAAAATTGTTGTGTGCGGCTGCGGCTAGTTGCCTACCCGAGCAGCCATCTTAGATTCTCCCTATCATAAGCTCTTCTTTTTATGGGAATTATAGTTGCTCGTGGTTCTTCTGCCTGCGGCAAAACCTGTTTTACTCTTCTGAACCATCCAAATCTTTTAGAGTTTAACTGGTCAGATCTTTAAAGCAGTTTCTCATAGGGTCTAGGAAAAGGATGGATGAAGACATTTGGCGCAGACCACAGCCCAATGGTAGCAATTCATCTCAAGAAAAGCATAACAGAGAGTGTTCCTCCTCCAGCCACACAAGGTGTGATTCTACCTTCTTTCAATGCTGGAGAGTCTGAGGCAACAATTTCCTCATTGTTCTTGGCAATTTAAGTTATTCTTTGCAAATGCAGTGCTGTTGGGAAACCAAGCTACTAATTTGAAGCATTGGGTCAGGCTGCCGGAGGCCAAGGTCAGCTAGTCCCCTGATCACCTGTCTCCAGTCTTCCCTATGCTCAAGCTTTCCATTTTCCTGGGATCCTTTCTCATGGCAGTATGCTCCTAGTTTCCTGTTCAACTTTTAATCAAGTCTTTGGTATAGACTTTGCTAGTTGAACAAAAGGCTAAGAAAATATCAGACTTCTACTGTATATACCTTGCTAGTGAGGAGGAAGTCTGTGATGACCTTGGCAGGGCGGAGTGCAACAGACTTGTGGCTTTTTTATTTTTATTTTTTAAAATATATTTTATTGATTTTTTTTTTTTTTTACAGAGAGGAAGGGAGAGGGATAGAGAGCTAGAAACATCGATGAGAGAAAAACATCAACCAGCTGCCTCTTGCACACCCCCTACTGGGGATGTGCCCGCAACCAATGTACATGCCCCTGACCGGAATCGAACCTGGGACCTTTCAGTCCGCAGACTAGCGCTCTATCCACTGAGCCAAACCGGTTTCGGCACTTGTGGCCTTTTTAGTTGACAGGAATCACAGATGCAAATGCTGAAGAGTCAGGCGAGTGAACGCAGGCCACGTGGGAAGTGGAGGGGGTCTGTCCCACCTAAAGAGAGAGCCAGCACTCCACGCCAACAGACTGTTTCCAGGAAGGCCCAGTGAAGCCACATCTTCTAATTTGCTAGGAGAAGCCAGAAATGTGGGCTTTGATGTGATAGACCCTCAAGTTTTAAACGTTTTCCCCCAAAAAGTTTAATATGTAGGGATCAAGACAAAGCATGTTTCATGACCAGATTCAACCCAAGTTCATTCCACATCTGCACGGCAGAGCTCCAGCTATTTCAAGACAGAGACCATGTCACCATAAATATTTTTTTTCTGGTAAAAATCTTCAATTCTAAGTAAAACGCTCAATTCCTTTGAAGACATGATTTCAAGTGCTGTTATTGTCCTGCATGCCCCCAGGTATGCCCAGAATAGAAAGAAGCAAACCTGCAGAAGTGTCCAGACTTGTATAAAGTGGATCAGGTCAATCACCTCCCTTACTCTTGACATTGTGCTTCTATTAATACAGCTTTTAGTCATCTGAGCACGCCTCTGCCTGTGTGCATTCACCTCATCTTCAATCCTTTATGTGCTTGCTATGAAAAGCCCATCTCTCCACCTAGTGCCCAGTACGTGGTTTTTCTCTGTCAACTTACATCTTGCCAAATCCTCCTCATCGCTCCAGCCTGACCGGCTCTCTCTGGATTCTGACACTGACATCCTGTCCATTCACGGCCTCCTCTGGCTCCATGTCGGCTGCACACTCAACCGATGGTCACCTGTGCTCATCCAAGTCATGGACAACATTTTCACCAGGACAGAGCCTAACTGGAGCCTTTCCCCCGGATTCACGTGATCTCATCAATCAGGACTCTGGTGAGGTGCGTTGTCTCCATTCTCACCCGGCTTGGATTTTTCCACCTAATTCGAAAGAAGGTAGCAAGAGATTTGGCTGAAATTCTGTGGTTACAGCATTTCCCTACCCTCTGGTCTAGAAGCCTTAATTTATATATATATATATATTCTTTTTTATTGATTTTTTACAGAGAGGAAGGGAGATGGACAGAGAGTTGGAACCATCGATAAGAGAGAAACATCGATCAGCTGCCTCCCACACCCCCCACTGGGGATGTGCCTGCAAACAAGGCACATGCCCTTGACCGGAATCAAACCTGGAACCCTTCAGTCTGCAGGCTGATGCTCCATCCACTGAGCCAAACCGGTTTTGGCTAGAAGCTTTAATTTTTAATAATCACCCTACAGGTTAGTGGCTGAGCTAAAACAGTGTGGTTAGTTGCTGTCCTAAATGTCCCAATCTACTTGGAGACATGAGAAGCATACAACTGAAACATCCAGAAGATGGGCTCTTCTCTCCTCCGTCTGCAGAGAGGAAGGGATACGAGAAAGGAGGGCTGTCCATGATCCAAACCTAAGACCAGAGCTGCAGGCAGGATCCAACCTCTGGCTGAATCTGAGCATGCCCCGTCCTTCCCCATTGCCCTTTCCTACGACTTGGGGGGAAAATGGTATTTTCTTCCAGAGTGGGCTGTTCACCATCGGAAACAGCGCTCCTGTGGAAACAGTCCCTGAGGAGCCTCCTTCCTAGAAATACTGTGAGAGCCGGCAGGTCTGGCAGGAGATCTGGGCCAGATAACCATGCAGTCGCTGCAGCCGCGTTCCTTTGGCGATGAGGGCCAAGAAAGAGGCCTTTGTTTGGAGCACTCGTGGCAAGGGAGGTCTTTCCACACCGAAGTGCTGCTGCTCGGCGGCAGGCCCAGGAGGTTCAGGCTGTCTTTCCCCCACTGTGCTGATGTCCAAAGCCGACCCTGCCCTATAGTCTAAAGACACTTCTTAGGAATATTCTGTCCTCTCAGGTAAAAGAATGTTTAGTTAGGTGGCTGGTTCTCGTCTAGCCAGTGCTGAAAAAGGCCTAGGCTTGTCTTGAGTCCCATGCTCCTCCGACAGTGGTCGGCAAACTCATTAGTCAACGGAGCCAAATACCCTGTTTCCCCGAAAATAAGACAGTGTCTTATATTATTTTTTGCTCCCAAAGATGCGCTAGGTCTTATTTTCCGGGGATGTCTTATTTTTCCATGAAGAAGAATACAGTACACATTTATTGTTAAATGAAAATAAAGGAAATTTTTTACCTGTAGTACGGTAGTTGTCAACACAAACCAGACAACTGTGAATCCTACAGTATCAAGAATTTACTCATTTATTCAATGACAATCATGTCATCATCTTCCGGAACATCATCATAACAATCCAATTCCTGAATTTCCTGGTGAATTTCTTGTGACTCCATTTCTTTCAGAATCAGTGGACCAAATCTCTCATGTGTAGTCTGGGGGGGGGCTTATTTTCGGGGGGATGCCTTATATTTCACTCAGAAGGAAACCTATAAGTAGGTCTTATTTTCAGAGGATGTCTTATTTTCGGGGAAACACAGTATCAACAGTACAATGATTGAAATTTTTTTTGAGAGCCAAATTTTTTTAAACTTAAACTTCTTTTAATGCCATTTCTTCACACATACTCCCCCAGGCCGTGGTATTTTGTGGAAGAGCCACACTCAAGGGGCCAAAGAGCGGCATGTGGCTTGCGAGCCACAGTTTGCCAACCCTGGTCCTATGATAACACAACTCTAATGTCACAACGTACCTCCTGTCCTCATCTTTGTTTCTAAAATACGAACAAAGGAAGTTAAGGGTAGCTCAGGTGGGAGACATAGGTTATCTGCCAACGATAACAGTGTGGGAGGCCTGAGACCAGTCTACAAGGAGGACACAGGGAGGTGCTGGTCCGGCAGGGCTTGAGACAGAGGCTTAACACCAGTCTGTCAGAGATGGGGTTGGTACAGAACCTAGGGCATCACTCCAAGCAAAGGTGACCCCAGACTGTGCAAGGTTTTCAGTTGTTTCAAGGATTAGCAGGCCATTTGTAAGAGAACTGCCACAGAGAGGGGAGAGTGGAAGGCACCGTGTCTTAAGCCTCATGAGTTTTAAGCCTCAGGTATCCAGGTGACCTTCCTCCTGGATGCCCCCTGGACCTTCAGCGTCAGGCGCCGCATTGCTCAGCCTGACCTTTCCTCTTTGCCCCTCTTCCACTCAGCCTGACCTTTCCTCTTTGCCCCCGGTTTCCTCTTTGGGTCCAGGCCTTCAGAGGAAAATACATCACAATTCCGTCAGGTTCACCTTTCCTTCCCAAGCCTAGAAGCATGAGCGCTGTCTTAGTCCTTTCGGGCTGCTGTAATAAAAATACCGTAGGCTGGTGGCTTAAACAACAAACTTCTATTTCTCATAGTTCTGGGGGCTGGAAATTCTAGATCAAGACTCTGACAGATTGTCTGATGAGGGCCCACTTCCTGGTTCATAGATGGACTTCTTCTTGCAGTGTTCTAACCTGGTGGGAGGCTCAAGAAACACTCTGGGGTCCCTTGTATAAGGGCCCTAATCCCATTCGTGAGGGTTCCATCCTCATGACCCAAGCACCTCCCAAAGACCCGAGCTTCAAATACCATCATACTGAGGGTTAGGGTTTCAGCATTTGAATTTTGTTGGGAAATAAAACATTCAATCCAGAATAAGAGCTCTGAGAGTTCTTCCTCACCTCCGACTGGACTCTGAGAATATTCTCTGTGGTCCTTGTCTCAGTCACATTTTGGCTGATATTAATTGGGTCTAAGGTAATCTTAAAGAGTTATCGTATTGCCCACATGGCTCAGTGGACCTATAACCAGGAGGTCAGGGCACATGCATGGGTTGTGGGCTCAATCCAGAGAAGGGGATATGCAGGAGGCAGCCAATCAAGGATTCTCTCATCATTGATGTTTCTATCTCTTCATCTCCCTTCCTTTCTGAAATCAATAAAAAGATATTTTTAAAAAAGAGTTATCATACCATTGCATACATTCTTTAACTTCCAGAAAAATCTACTTAGCCATGCAAGGAGGTTGAACATCTAGTTTTTTTAAAGTACAGTACAGGGAATCTATGTACTAGAACTGAAATATCATTTCTGGAATCTACACATAAGGAACTGTTTGACATTGGAATTGGGACTCAAAAAACTGTTGGCCCAGAAAGAAACTCAGTACAGACTGATTCATTTACCTCTCAGCATAACCATTACGGCTGGTCTCATTCTCGGTTCTTACAAGTGTATTTCTTGTAGCACATGATCTCACACATCTAGGGGAAATAATGAGTAACATAAACTGCTGAACAAAAACAGACCCGGAGACAGGGAAGCATCGATCAGACTGTCAGACTCAGAGAGATGGTAGGAGAGGGTGGAAAGAAAGGGGGAGAGATCAACCAAAGGACTTGTGTGCATGCATATAAGCCTAACCAGTGGCCACGGACAACAGGGGAGTGGGGGCATATGTGGGGAGGGGTTTGGAGTGGGAATGGGGAATGAGGACAATTATGTGATATCATAATCAATAAAAAATAAAAAGAAAAATATGCTAATTAGACCAGATAGACCAGATGTCTTCTGGTTGTCCTTCCTAACAAAGCCGTGGTATGGCCAGCCTGCAAACTGCCTGAAGCCCCTCCCCTGGGCTGGCCCCACCCCCCAGTGGGGATCCCTCCACCCTGTTCCGGGCCCCCTTCAGGCAGGCCAGCAGGCCCCATCCATACATCAGACCTCTACCCTATATAATAAAAGGGTAATATGCAAATTGACCCCAACGGCAGAACGAGTAGAACGACCGCTGGACCAGTTACTGTGAGGCACACTGACCACCTCTTGGTCCCTTTCCCCAGCGAGCAGGTCCCATTGCCTGATGGCATCTGTGTCAGGGGTGGGGCTGGCGAGAGGGCAGGAATAGCCGACCTCTGGGTCCTTTCCCCTAGCTGTCAGGCACCAATCATCCCATGGCTGGCCAACCCAACTGGGAACTGGGGGGTGGATGGCGGCAGAAGGCGGGGCGGGCTGCAGGCAACTGGAGAAGGTGGCCCTGATCACAGGCCATCCCTACTGGCGCCAATAATATCATAATAACTATTTATAGTGTCACGTGGGTAATACAATTATCAGGGGAAACACAATGTAAAGTATAAGAGACCACATGGTGTGGTTGAATGACCCTGGATTAAAGTCAGACCATCCTGGCTCTGCCATTTGATAATCGTGTGTCCTTGGACAAACTACAAAGCATTCCTAAGAATCAGTTCTCTAATCTTATTAATACTTTCATGCTGGAGTTAATGGGAACAAAAATGAAATGACATTTAATGTTAGTTACCTTCTCACATTATTTCAGGTAAAAAAAATCTTGACCTAAATATTTCTAGACAGAATTTACCCAATCTCTGCCATTGATGGCAGACTAGAAAGCTGATTACAACTTTATTTACAAAGGATTTTCATTAGCTTGCAGGTTTCTGCTTCCCTCTTGAAGTCATGTGCCAGATAAAAACTTCCTCCTTATTACCTTTCAGTTGAATCTTTCGTTGGTAGCTTTATATTTCTTTTTACCCTCTGTGGCAGCTCATTCCTACACATGGCATCCATGGAGTCCTGTCTTTGACACACACTTAAAAAAAAAATCCTACTTAAAGTCAAGAACAGTTTGGCTCAGTGGATAGAGCGTCAGCCTGCGGACTGAAAGGTCCTGGGTTCGATTCTGGTCAAGGGCATATACATTGGTTGCGGGCACATCCCCGGTGGGGGGTGTGCGGAGGCAGCTGGTCGATGATTCTCCCTCATCAATGTTTCTAGCTCTCTATCCCTCTCCCTTCCTCTCTGTAAAGAATCAAAAAAAATATATTTAAAAAAAATCCTACTTAATGATATATTCTTCTTGACTTTTAGAGAGAGAAAGAGATACATCAATGTGAGAGAGAAACATCTACAGGTTGTGCCCCAAACTGGGATTGCACCTGCAATCTAGCTATGTGCCCTAACCGGGAATCGAACCTGTAACCATTTGTTGGGTGTATGGGCCTTTGTTTCCCCCCTCCCCCAATTTAATTCTAGAGACAAGTCACTAGGTAAATGTGGTTCTCTCCCAAACAGTAAAGAAAAATTTTAAAAAGGAAAAGAAAAGGGAACTTCCCCATGGGGTAATATCCAATAGCTTATAGTAAGATTAAGGCTTTTGTATTCTTTTCTGAACCACCTACCGTAATTTCAAGCAGTTTGATTTTGTTCTGTATAAGCAGTCCTCACTTCTAAAGTAGGCTATGGATTCCAAAGTGTATTTACAAAGCCGTTAATCAATCAATCAATCAATCAATCAATTAAATGGAACGCTTCACAAATTTGCACGTCATTTTTGCGAGGGGGACCAGGCTAATCTTCTCTGCCAGAAGCGAGCACCAAAGCCTGTTGTTTAAAACTTGCAATGCCACAGCCCGTGGGCATGAGGTTACCTTGGGTCGTCAGGTGCTCAGGGCAGTCCACAAAGTCTATCTAATCCTGAATGTTGCCAACCCGGCACACTGGAGGCACTGTTCGTGTTCTCCCAGTGACTGCGCAGCCTTGGTTTTGTGAGGGAGGGAGAACGGGCACGCTGTGTTCCAACCTCGGGTGCCAGGCCCGCCGCTCTCCCCTCCTCCCTGCTTGGCTGGGCCGCAGCGAGGGGCGGGGAGGAGGGGGCCGGAGAGAGGGCAGATAATCCTGGTGGACGGATAATCCCACCGGCGCCAGGAATTTGATTCTCTGCCTCTAGACAGAGACATCAGGACATCTTTCTAGTCCTTTCCTTCATAGGAATGCCGAATAGGAAGCAATAGTCACAGTCATGACATTTGTAAAGTGCTTTATAGTTTCCAAACAACATATTTTCGTCCTTAATACCTCACTGGTCTCATTTGGTACTTATACGAACCCTCTTGAGTTAGTTATTGCATGATTTTTGTCTCACGGGCAAGAAAACTGAGGCTGAAAAAGGAAATGATTTTTCTAAGGTCAGGGAGGTAGGAGAGTGTGAAAGAAAGCTCAATTGCCACCCAAGTGTGGGTGTTCCTAACGAGGTCTCCTCCCACACCCGCGTGTCAGTACTTGGACTGTGAAACACTTACACAACTAGTGTTCACTGAGTGCCTGGGACTGATCTAAGGGTTCTACAAATATTAGCCCACTTATTGTGGCTCAGTCCAAAAGCAAGGTTTGCCTTCTTTTCTGCTTTTACTTTTAGTTTTAAATATTTTTAAATATATATATTTTATTTATTTTTTACAGAGAGGAAGGGAGAGGGATAGTTAAGAACATCGATCAGCTGCCTCTTGCACACCTTCTACTGGGGATGTGCCTACAACCAAGGTACATGCCCTTGACCAGAATCAAACCTTTCAGTCCACAGGCCAACGCTGTATTCAGTGAGCCTATTAGGGCTATTTTAAAATATTTTTATTGGTTTTTAGAGAAAGAAAGGGAGAGGGAGAGAAACAGCAAAGTGAAAACAAAACATCCATGGGCTGCCTCCCGCACGCCACCTCCTGGGGACTGAGCCCACAACCCAGGAATGTGCTCTTCCTGGGAATCAAACCAGCAACCTTTTAGTGCACAGGATGATACCCAACCAACTGAGCCACACCAGCCAGGGCTCTGCTTCTACTTTTTAAGCCCAGGCCTCCATCACTGTGAAGTCATCTTGGAAATGGATAATGACTTTAACAATGTTCCCCTGTGGTAGATTTTTTAAGTCAGAGAGTCTTGGGCTGTGTAGTCAAGTGATCTCTGACTCTCATATTTCAGTTATCAGATGAGTTGTTTTCAAGAGGCAGACTCTTTGCCAAATACAATAGAACCTCGGTTCTCGAACTCAATTTGTTCTGGAAGGCTATTTGAGAAGCGCTTTGTTTGAAAACGGAATCATTTTCCCCCATTAGAAATAATGTAAATTGAATTTAGTCCGTTCCAGACCCCCAAATGATTCGTTTTAACCTTTCTGTATACAGTGCATGTCCAATTCATTTCAGAGATGACCTCAAAAACACTTCTGAAACAGTGCCTTTGGGTAGAGTTTCTTAAACTTAGAAATGACCTTCCCTTGCTGGTTTGGCTCAATGGATAGAGTGTCAGCCTGTGGACTGAAGGTTCCCAGGTTCAATTCCAGTCAAGGGCACATGCCCAGGTTGCAGGCTCGATCCCCAGTAGGGGGTGTGCAGGGGGAAGCTGATCAATGATTCTCTCTCGTCATTGATTTTTCTATCTATAGATAGAAAATTCCTTCCTCTCTCTGAAATCAATAAAAATATTTTTTTTTAAAAGAAGAAATGGCCCTACTTGGTTTGGCTCAGTGGGTAGAGCATCAGCCTGGGAACTCAAGGGTTTCAGGTTCGATTCTGCAACCAAGGGCATGTACCTTGGTTGTGGGCACATCCCCAGTAGGGGCTGTGCAGGAGGCAGCTGATTGATGTTTCTCTCTCATCGATGTTTCTAACTCTCTCTCCCTCTCCCTTTCCCTTCCTCTCTGAAAAAAAAAAAAAATCAATAAAACATATATATATTTTTTTTTTAAAGAAGAAGGAATGACCTGCTGGTCCATAGGCTGGGTGACAGGAGCTGTAGTGACAAGAGCCTCGCAGTGATGAAGCTGTGCTCCTGCACCAGCTTGGCCTCCAGGCCTGAGGGGTGGGCAGCAGCCCTGTGCCTTACAGGAAGTTCCCTGAGTGGCAATTGTGTTTCCTGGAGCTATTTCTTCACATTTGGGACAAACACTTCATGAATCCACTCAATAAAAAATTGCCTGTTTACCCAAGTTTTGCTCTTAGCCCTCCATATTATCACATTCCATTTGTTTTTCATGGCATTCTTTTTTTCTTTCTTTCTTTTTTAACTCAGAGGTTTTCAGAATGGTAGATGAATAGATGCTTCAATTAAAGTCCCTGCTCACATTCCCACACAGCAATACTGTCAGCCTGCCCGCCATTGGCTTGTGTCCGGCAGAGACTTCTCCTCCTGTGAGATGTAGGTCCTCCTCGGCATTTCCTTCCAGAAGAGGCCTGTCTCCCCACACCTGAACCCTTGTTAGGGAACAAGTCCCTCAGCCTCTGCGCATTCTTGAGATTCTGCCACAAAATTATCAGCAGCTACTTTGTTAGAACTGGTAGCCTCCCCGTGCCTCACTGCACTATAAATGCTTCTTCTCCTCCTCCTCCTCCTCCTCCTCCTCCTCCTCCTCCTCTTCCTACTCCTCCTCCTCCTCCTCCCCTACTCCTCCTCCACCTCCTCCACATCCTTCTCCTCTTTCTCCTCATTCTCCTACTCTTTCTCCTTCTCCTTCTCTTCTTCTCCTCCTCCTCCTCCTCCTCCTACCCCTACTCCTCTTCCTTCTCCTCTTTCCCCTCCCCCTCCTCCTCCTCTTCCTTCTCCTTCTTCTCCTCCTCCTACCTCTCCTCCTCCTCCTCCTCCTCCTTCTCCTTCTTCTCCTCCTCCTACCTCTACTCCTCCTCCTCCTTCTTTACCTCCTCCTCCTCCTTCACCTCCTCCTCGACCTCCTCATTCTCATCCTCGTCCTCATTCTCCTCCTCCTCCTCATTCTTATTCTTCCTTTTCTTTGAAAGAAAGAAAGGGAGAGGGAGAGATAGAGATATCAATGATGACAGATAATCCTCAATTGGCTGCCTCCTGCACGCCCTCCACTGGGGACCAAGCCTGCAACCCACAACCTGGGCATGTGCCCTGACTGGGAATCCAACCCTGACCTAGTTCATAGGTCGATACTCACCACTGAGCCATACCAGCTGGGCTGGGTTCCATTTTTCATTTGGTAGAAGAGGTTGTTGTGAAACTCGGTCCCCTCCCACTCTCAAACTGTCATCTGCTGACTTGGCAATTTGGGTTCTGAGTCTGACCTGAGGAGTAACTGGCTTTGGCACAGTCACACATGGTAGGTATGTGTGAGAGAGACTGGGCTGACTCCTGTCGTTAGACCTCACAAACGAAATCCGAACACCTCAGCCCAGTGCAGAAAGCAGCTTAACCTCATGACTCGCCCCCTTTCCCCTCACAACACTCAACCACCGATACTGTCCCTAAACACCACGTTGGTTCCCCCCAATCTGTGTTTGTACGTGCGGTTCTCTCCTCCTCACCCCATTCAGCCATCTGGACCTTTAGCCAATACAAGGGGCCCCTCTGGGAAGGTGTTCTAGCCTCTGCCTCTGCTCCCCTTTTCCAGGCCTAACTTTTCTCTCTCTCCCTCCTTTAACTTTGCCTTGTGGTACATATTAGGTCATCCCATCTATCACAGTTCTCACACTTTTAAACACTTGTTCCCCTACGAGACTGATTCCTTCAGGGCAAGGACCAATGCACATTCATAAAGGCTGACCAGCCCTGAACCCCAGATATGCTGAGACAGACCCTGACGTCAGAGAGGAGCTGACCACTAGTCCTTGTCCTCCCCACACCCCTCCCCCAGCGCACACACTTCTGCTTTCTGAGATGCAGCGTTTACTGCCGATCTGCGGGACGACCGAGGATGTGTATCACTGGTGACCATCCTGGGTCTCAGCATCGCTGTTGTATAGAGTGGACTGTACGGGTTGGGAGGTGATTTAAGTGTGTAGCACTTAATAGTAGCACCATGGTACAGGGCAGTGTTTCCTAAACTGTTATGAGACGTCCTCCAATCCTTTTCTGGGGAATGCATAGTCACTGCATTAGAAAGTAGCCTGGGAGCTTTTTTGGAGGTTCTAGCCGGGGAGCGCAGCTACTTGTATACCCTCAACCGAAGACCGGTCCTCTCCCGGGGGGGCGGGGGGGAGTTTGTCCTCTTTGACCGAGCGCGCAGCTTGGGGAGGGACACACACGGGTCGGTGAGGGAGGAGGGGGACACCGCCTAGCCAGCCAGATGGGCCGAATCATCCCTGGTGATCGATCAGTGGGGTGACAGATGTCACGGCCAGATCGCCCTCACATCCCACAATTCACCATAGCTAAGATTTGGAAACAGACTAAATGCCCTTCAGCAGATGAGTGGATTAGAAAACCGTGGTACATCTACACGATGGAATACTACACTGCCATGAAAAGAAGCAATTCTTGCCCTGGCTGGTTTGGCTCAGTGGATAGACGCAGGGGTCCCCAAACTTTTTAAAGTGGGGGCCAGATCACGGTCCCTCAGAGAGCTGGAGGGCCGGACTATATGAACTACTAATCCCTACTGTAACACCTTGGCTGCGCTCACTGCCCAAAAAACCTGGCGGGCAGGATCAGACTCCCCTGGGGGCTGCATGTGGCCCGCGGGCCGTAGTTTGAAGACCCCTGGATAGAGCGTCGGCCTGTGGACTGAAGGGTCCCAGGTTCGATTCCAGTCAGGGGCATGTACCTTGGTTGCGGATACATCCCCAGTGGGGGGTGTGCAGGAGGTGGCTGATCAATGTTTCTAACTCTCTATCCCTCTCCCTTCCTCTCTGTAAAAAAATCCACAAAATATATTATAGAAAAAAAAGAGGTAATCATTTACAATAGCATAGATGGAACTGGAGAGCATTATGCCAAATGAAATAAGCCAGTCAGTGAAAGAAAAATACCACATGATCTCACTCATTTATGGACAATAAAAAACGTTATAAACTGATGAACAAAAATAGGTACAGAGGCAGAGAAGCATCGAACAGACTGTCAAATTACAGCGGGAAGGCTGGGGAGGGTTGCGGGAGGTAAGAGATCAACCAAGGGACTTGTAAGCATGTATATAAGCATAACCAATGGACACAAGACACTGGGGGAGGGGGGTTGAGAGCATGTGCCGAGGGGTAGGGGAGGCCGGGGGAAGGTCAGTGGGGGGCGGGGGGGAAGGAGATATATGTACTACTATTTGTAATGCTTTAAACAACAACAACAACAACAACAACAACAATAATAATAATAATAAAAAGTAGCCTGGTCAAGAAAGCTTGGGAAAGCCTGAAAACCATATTCTAAGAAGAAAGACAGTGCAAATTAGCATATTAAAGGCCCAGAAATCTGGTGATGAAGAAGATGACTTCATCTTGCTTCTCCCAACATTTCCAAAGTGTCGTGTCAAGGAGCAAGCACTGCAGTTACAGTCAGGAGACTGGAGTTCCCACTTCTCCCCTCCCAACAACGCAAACGTGTGATCTCGAACCCGATGTTTCCCCTTTGGGAGCCTCAGGTTCCTCCTTTGTAAATGGGAAGAATGGAAAACTCTGAAGCGGCATGGCTGTGTTCCAATGGCCCTTCTAAGCCCCACTTTCTATCCTGCGGGCAGAGATGACCGGCTCCAGCCTTTGCTGGGGCTGAACAGCCCCCACACGGTGCTTAGCAGCGCGGTCTCAGCTCTGCCTGCCCCGCCCTACCCCGGGACAGCTGGGCAGGCACTTGGTTGTTCTCCTAACGCAGCTGTTTCCTTCCACTGGCCGGATCGGAATGGGAATTATCTGTGATTCTGAGCTGATTGTGCAACTCCGGGACAACCCCCAACACTGTACAGGTCAGCTGCTCACTCTTCCTCCCCTCCTTTGCAAGGCGTTCACCGTGGCAAGAATCACTGCTCAGAATGTCCCCAAACCAATAAACTTGACAGTGAAGTAGCACTTCAGGTTATGGAAGAGCTGGTGAGGAGGAGAAACTTGATAGTGATCATCAACTAGGACCATGAAAACCCCAAGTACCTGCCAGGAGACCAGATCCCCAAAAATGTAGTGAGGGGAGTTAGGCTGGAAGTTCCTCTGGTCTTGGGAGACAATACAGCCAGTCCTGTTCCCTTTAAAGTGCAGCTGTGGAAAAATAAAAAAAATAAAAATAAATAAAGTGCAGCTGTGGGAAGGAAAGTACATCTGGCTCCAGTCAGATCTTGGAATCACCGTGTTTGTGTGGACAGTGGTCAGCCCACTGGTACTCTCTGCTGATGGAGGCCCTATTAGCATGGCCCCATGTTCAGAACAGAAAGCCCACAATTTCTTCCCTGAAGGGTGGCCCCCCCAAATGACCACCATTTAAGGCCCACATCCTATATAATAAAACGCTAATATGCAAATTGTCTCCTTGACTGGGAGTTCTACCAGCAGTTCAACCAGGGGGTGGGGGCTGGCCAGCCAACAGCCTGCAGCCCCTCCCCCCAGCCTGCCCGGCCTGATCAGCTGCGAGCTGGGGCAGGCCGGCCGGACCCCACCCATGCACAAATTTGTGCACTGGGCCTCTAGTTATACCTAAGCAGAGTGGTGGTTCCCTCTGAATATCTTCTCAGCAAAGTCAGAAATACCATTACTCTGTGGCCAGGACTTCCTTCTTTTGTAAGCTACACCCACTCCATGGTCCTTCCTTCTCTCCTTTCCTCTGTCCTGAAACATTACAGAGCCTTCCTGTTGTCAAAGGACAAACTGAAAACAATTTAGGAAGGAGTTTGACGTCCGGTACTCAAGGGGAAACAACCCATGCACTGGGGGAGTACAGGGCCTCACAGGCGGCGGAGCACTCTCCTCAGCATATTGTGCGCAAGAGCGAGACTATTGGACGTGGCGATGCAGACACAGGGCGGGCTGGGCTAGGAGGGCAGGGGCTTCCGGAGGAGGCTTGCAGCCCTATTTTCCAGGGTCAGGTAAGCTGGCTAAAGATGACTTGGAGGATTGCACTTGGTGTTAGGTTTCCTTGACAGTGAGGCGTCTCCGGAAGTAAATGCAGGCTAAGGTTTTGAATTATGAGCTGGGCCCTGGGGCAGCCTCTGTTTTGTGGATCCCGATATATGAATTAACTTTATCCCTGTATTTCAGGTCTTGCCCTGGCTATCATGTTGCTTCATGGATCTCGAGTAGGTATATACACTGCAACTTTTATAGGGGTTGGGTTAAAAAGTTAATGTTTACGTGAAAAATCAAGTATTGTCAGTGTTACCTTTGACAATAAAATCATCCCACAGGTGGTAAAATGGTCACATTCTGAGAAGCACAAGGCAGATGAGAGACCTGGGGTATTTTTGTCTGTTTTCCAAGTTTTTATTGTCGGTGGTGTTAATCCTCACTCGAGGTTATTTTCCCATTGATTTTTAGAGAGAGTGGAAGGAAGGGGAGCGGGTGTGGGGAGACAGAGAGAAACATTGATGTAAGAGAGACACATCAATTGGCTGCCTCCCGATGGCCGGAGATGGAAACTGCAACCAAGCAAGTTATGTGCTCTTGACTGGAATTGAACCCACATCCTCTCAGTTTGCAGCCTGGAGCTCTATCCACTGAGCCAAACTGGCTAGGGCGATTTTTTTCTTCTTTAAAACATTTATTTTTAATTTATTAATTTGAGAGAGAGAGAGAGAGAGAGAGAGAGAGAGAAGAAGAAGAAGAAGAAGAAGAAGAAGAAGAGAGAGGCATTGATTTGTTGTCTCACGTATTTATGCATTCATTGGTTGATTCTTCTATGTGCCCTAACTAGGGATTGAACCCACAACCTGGGTTTAACACAACACTCTAACCAACTGAGCTACCCGGCCATAGCTTTATTCTTACTTAACAGAGAAAATGTATTCATGTTTTTCTTGAAAAATATAAAAAGGTTCCTAACTACAAGTTGCTTACAACCTCAGGGAGGCAGGTATGAAAATAAAGACAAGATAGTGTTGTAAGTGCTGTGACAGCAGCGTGCGATGGGAGGCCTCTGGGTGGCAGAGCAATTAATTTTGTCCTGTTTGCCTGGCTCCTTAGCCTCCTCCCTTTGCTCTGTGCTCAGGGGAACGGGGCTGGATGAGGCCCTGCTTATCTGGCTTCCAGTAACCTAGGTGCGGCTTGGGCCGTTTGGCTGGTCTTGCCAGGCTCCTCCCCGGCCCCAGGGGAGGGCAGCTCTCAGGTGTGTAAGGCTAAGTGAGGTGCATTGATATCAGGAGGCGCATGTGCAGGAGTTCGATCTGTCACAATTTTTTGCCATGACAGGGATGTTGCTAAGGGTGAGAGGGGACCTTGCATCCCTGCGTTGCCCTGGCTCGCTGGTTGTCGTTAGTCCTCACTCAAGGACAGTTTCACCCTCGGCAGTGCCTTCTCCTCCACGCTGTCCTTTGTGAGGCGAAATAGACGAGCATGACTATTCTTATTATAGGTTTGAAAACCAAGGCACATGGCCCTGGTGGAGCAGCTTAACTGGTTAGAGCAGTGGTCAGCAAACTGTGGCTTGCGAGCCACATACGGCTCTTTGGCCCCTTGAGTGTGGTCTTCCACAAAATACCACGAGCGGGCGCACACCTACAGTGCGATTGAAACTTCGTGGCCCATGCGCAGAAGTCAGTTTTTGGCTCTCAAAAGAAATTTCAATCGTTGCATTGTTGATATTTAACTCTGTTGACTAATGAGTTTGCCAACCACTGGGTTAGAGCATCGTCCTTGTTACTGGCGAGAGGAGGAGACTCAGTTCTTGTTTTCTTAAGGGAAAAATTTCAATCAAGAGATAGAATATAGAAAACAAAACAAGAATTTATTGACCTCAGCAAAAATAGACTTAGGACAGTGGAACAAGGAAGGGCATAGAAGAAGCAACAAGAGAGCCCAGGCCGGGCTGCTTTGGCTCACTGGGAAGTCAGAGGAAAGGGGCCTTGGAGACAGGTTCAGGGGTTAGCCCAGGATGAGCTGCCACTGCCCGTTGCTCCCCTGGTTGTAAGTCTCACGGGGTCTCATAGAGGTGAGGGCACACGTGCCTTTGGGGGGAGGAGAGGAGGAAGGAAATGGCAGGGGTGTGCTCCTTGGAGGTAGAGTGCCCTGGGACTGAGCTTATGGATCAACTCTGAGCTCAGGATTCTGCATCCATAGCAACAGAACCGCAGGAAGGCCTCTGGGTGACTGGATCATTTCACACATAGGCTAGAATGTGAGCTGTTCATGGCCTAATAGAAAAAATATACCTTTTTTTTTTAATTGTTATATTTCAATAACAGTTGACAATTTTTAAAAAAATATACTTTATTGATTTTGTACAGAGAGGAAGGGAGAGAAATAGAGAGCTAGAAACATCGATGAGAGAGAGTCATCGATCAGCTGCTTCTTGCACACCCCCTACTGGTGATATGCCCACAACCAAGGTACATGCCCTTGACCGGAATCGAACCTGGGACCCTTCAGTCCGCAGACCGACGCTCTATCCACTGAGCCAAACTGGTCTCGGCAAACTATACCTTTTTTTTTTTTCTTTTCCTAGAAATAAGGTCCTGCTCGGCGGAAGGCTGTGCTTTGTATAGTAAAAGTTGCAGGCTCTAGACTGAGATGGAATCAACCCGTTTCACCTGTGAGATATTGGACTGTGAACATCAGCACTTTATCTGTCAAACGGGGAAAAGACCACTTGCCTCATTGGATGACTGTGGGGAACGACTAAAGAAGATGGGCGAAGGGAACACTGGATTGTGATGCCAGGAGAGGAAGGAGCAGGACAGTGTGCCTCCAGGAGAGGAGAAGGAGCAAAGCATTGTGCTTTGCTCCCTGGAATAGATCCTCCCCCAATGACAATTGAACCTCCACCTAAACATTTTGTAATCTATTCCCCTCCAATATCCTGACTCTAAATGGGACCCGTGTCCCTGGGCTCTCATCTTCTTCCCTAATTAAAGGAAAGCACGTTAAAAAATAAATAGTGGTAGCAAAAATAACAGCTTCCACTTACTAAGAGCCTACTACATCCCAGCTGTTTTACATAGTTTACCTCTAATTCTCACAACAACTCTGTGAGGCAAACATTGATATCCCCATTAAAAAATAGTTTTGTATAGCTTGCCTTTTACTTATTATTATACTATTTTTAACTATAATTTTTATTGATTTCAGAGAGGACGAGAGAGGAAGAGATAGAAACATCAATGATGAGAAATTGTTGATCAACTGCCTCCTGCACGCCCCCCACTGGGAATAGAGCCCACAATGTAGGCATGTGCTCTTGACCAGAATTGAACCTAAGACCCTTCAGTCCACAGGCTGATGCTCTATCCACTGAGCCAAACCAGCGAGGGTGATATCCCCGTTTTACAGACATGGGAAACGAGTCTCAGAGTGATAAAGTAACCTGCCCCCAAGTCTCTCAGCTACGGGGTGCTGAGTCAGACCCAGGCCTGCCGACTGCCACCCGCCAGGCCACAATGTCGTTGTGGGGGAGAAGGAACTGTGTTCGCGTCCTATTGCTGCTATAACAGATCACCACAGATGGAGTGCCTAGAACAATGTGAACCTATCATCTCAAAGTTCTGGAAGTCAGAGGTCCTAAAAGCAAGGGGTGGGCAGGACGGCGTTCCTTCCAGAGGTTCTAGGGGAGAACCTGTTTCCTTGTCTTTTGTAGCCTAAAGGCTGCACGCATTCCTTGGCTCATGATCCCCTGTGTGGGTTGGGGATCATCTTTCTCCATCTTCAGAGCCAAAAGCATAGCATCTTCAATTCTCCATCTGACTCCGCTTCCATCTTACATCTTCTCTGTCAGGTCCTCCAGACTTCCTCTCTTATAAGGGCTCTTGTAAGTGCCTTGGGCCAACCAGATAACACAGGATAACCTCTCCATCTCAAAATCCTTAACCTTATATGCAAAGTCCCTCTGGGCCTGTAAGGTAACATAGTCACAGTTTCTGGGATTAGGACGTGGACATCTTTGGGGACCATCATCCTGTCTCCTACATGAACCACATCCATCTCGTTGACCGCCGTATCCCCAGCACCTAGTACAGTGCTTGCTGCATATAAAATGCTCAAGAAATGTTTGTTAAGTTGATGAGTGAGGAATAGTAACCTAGATTAACTTCAAATCTTATCCTCTCTTTTTGTTTCACTTTGATTTCAGTTTTTGGTTCATATAGAGATATGACAGGACCAGAAAGACCAACTCTGTGCTGAGCTATCTGTTCTTCCAATTGGTCCTGAACTTAAAAATGGACAGCCCCGAACACAGAGTCTGTAGCTAAGGCTGAGTGGCGCTCTAGATTGTTAACAAACTCTGCAAGTGCAGATGGGATGCCTGCAAACCTAGAGGAGTAAGGCCTTCAAAACTCTGAGATAGAAATAAACCTCAAACAAACAATTTAAAAAAGGGAAAATGACTTAAACAGACATTTCTCCAAGGAAAATAGATGAAGGGCCAATACACATATAAAAAGATGCTCAACATCATTAGTCATCAGAGAAATACAAATCAGAACCACAGTGATTTTTTTTCCACATTTACTAGGATGATTATAATAAATTCTTTTTAAAAAAATATATATTTTAATTGATTTTTTACAGAGAGAAAGAGAGAGGGATAGAGAGTTAAAAACATCCATGAGAGAGAATCACCAATCAGCTGCCTCTTGCACACCCCCTACTGGGGATGTGCCTCCAACCAAAGTACATGCCCTTGACCAGAATCGAACACGGGACCTTTCAGTCCGCAGGCCGATGCTCTATCCACTGAGCCAAACCGGTTTCGGCTACAATAAATTCTTTTCAAAAAGGAAAATAAGTGTTGGTGAGAATGTGGAGAAACTGAAACCTACATACATTGCAGGTGGCTAATGAGAAATGGCACAACTGCTGTGGAAAACAGTTTGGTGGTTCCTCAAAAAGTTAAAAATAAATTTATCATGAACTAGCAATCCCACTCCTAAGTATATATCTAAAAGAATTAAAACTAGATTTTTGTACATCACTGTTCATAGCAACATTATTCACATTTGCCAAAAGATGGAAACAACACAAAACAGGACCAGGAAAATTAATGAACAAACAAAATGTGATCTATAAATACAGTTGGATATTATATAGACATAAAAAGGAATGAAGTTCTGGTACATGCTACAACATAGGTAAACCTTGAAATCACTATGCTAAGTGAAATAAGCCAGGTGCGAAAGGACAAATATTGTCTGATTCCACTTATATGAAATATCTAGAATAGACAAATTCATAGAGACAGGAAGCAGATTAGAGGTTATGGAGATGGGGAAGTGGGAATGGGGAATTATTGCTTAATGGGTGTGGAATTTCTTTTGGGGGTGCTAAAAACTTTTGTTAACAGATAGTACTGATGGTTGCACAACACTGTGAAAAAACATACTTAATGCCACTGAATTGCACATATAAAAATGGTTAAAATAACTAGAGGCCCAGTGCATGAATTCGTGCATGGCTGGGGTCCCTCTGGGTGGCCTGCAGGGATTGGGCTGAAACCCGCAGTTCAATGCCACCTGCAGCTCTTACCTGCTGCTCCGCTCATCCTGGCCCCACTGTGCCTGCTGCTGGCTTGCACCCTATCATTCCCGATCGATCCATCGGGAGAGGCTTGTGCTACCACAGCAGCGCTTGCCAACCATGAGCCCTGCATCTGGCGCCCTCCCAAGGGGAGTGGCCTGCGGGATTGGGCTGAAACTGGCTCTCCGACATCCCCTGAAGGGTCCTAGATTGCAAGAGGGCACAGGCCAAGCTGAGGGACCCTGCTGGTGCACAATTGGACACCAGAGGGACTGCAGGAGGGCTCCAGGGCATGTCTGGCCCATCTCGCTCAGTCCCGATAGGCCAGACCCCAGCAGCAAGCTAACCTTCTGGTCAGAGCATCTGCCCCCTGGTGGTCAGTGCATGTCATAGTGAGCAGTTGAGCAGCCTTAGCATATCATTAGAATATTACGCTTTGATTGGTTGTTCCATTGTTCTGCCATTCAGTCTCTTTGCATATTACCCTTTTATTATATAGGATTACCACAATTGTAAAAAAAAAAAATAAGTAAATGAATAAACCATGATCTTTTTTGCCAGGGAACAACTAGCTTTCAGTGAATCCACTCTGCCACAAGGTAAAAATCATAGATCCTATGAATCCCAATGTTCATAAAGGACAAAGTATTTAATTATAGGGCCTTGATGGAAACAAATGTTCTGGCCTTTGTAGTGTAACACAGGGAGCAGCTAAACTATTATAGCTTTATCAAATCTTATCAGCCTTAGGGGAAGACCTGGGATGGATACATATGAAATTATCTCACAATATGCTGATTTTAGGGTTTAATGAAACAAAGCAGTAAGACAGACATTGACCCAGAGATAAAGTTCTCGGAGAAGCGAGTTAAAAGGAAAAGGAACACTGGAGCTCTGACCAGTTTCTAAGGAACTGTGGCAAGTAATAAAATGTAGTACTTCTGATATCCCTGTAAATTAGCTAGTTATTAACAGCAGGAAAGGAGCAAAGGAGAGGCCAGATATTATAGGCATGTTCCCTGCAAAACACTGTGGGGAAGGGACTGGACGAGGGGGAGAGAGACACGTGCCCAGTGAAGTCGGGGTGACCTAGGGAAAGAGCTGTCTGTCAGTCACACTTGGGAACACGGCCCTTGGCCGGATGTATATGGCCACTGCAAGCCCGTGAGGATCTGGGATGCTTAACCTCTAAACAAAGAAGTTGGCTCACTGTGATCTTACGCTCTTGGCTCTGTTGGAACTTGTGTGACTCTGGGCTTGTGGGCTCTTTTGCTCCTGCTTCCTCCCTCCCGCCCTCCCTCCCCTACTCCCCACACACACTGGACTAATGGACTGTAGCTAGCGTGATGCTGTATTGGGCCCAGCTCCAACATGGAAAGGAACTCTGACACTGACTTTGCTTCTAGCGCTATTGAAACCACAATCCCCGCAGGCCACTCTGAGGGACACCACCCATGCACGAATTCAGGCACCGGGCCTCTAGTTTAGACCATAAATACCGAGTCTGTGAGGACGATTTGAGAGTTTTGGTTTAGGAGAGGCAACTCTTTCTAAGCCTGAAAAGTTTCCAAAGACCCTTGGGGCATTAGCTTGTCTTGGGGAGGCACTCCTCACCGGCAGTGGTGAGAAAGTGCAGCTCCTGTGAGAGAGGTCAGCTGCTTACTTACCAACACTGGTCTTTCTAGCAACAGGGGCTGTCACACTCTGCACTGCAGCTGCAAATCAGCTCTTGGTTGGTCACCCTCTCTCCCAGGTGCCTTCACCTCTTCTTAAATTTGGACTTTATTCCTTCATCTTTTCTTGCCTGGAACAAGAGTGTGATTAATCTGACTTTTTAATTTTTTAAGTACATTTTTATTGATTTCTGAGAGAGAGAGAAAACACCAATGAAGGGTGAGAATTGCGGATTGGTTGTGTCCTGCACAACCCACACAGGGGATCAAGCCCGCAACCTGGCCATGTGCCCTGACCTGGAATTGGATCATGAATGCCTAGTTCATAGGTTGATGCTCAACCACTGAGGCATGCCAGCTGGGCTGTCTTTTATTTGAAGTATGTTATTTCTTTATTTGGCTTACTAAAAGTTATTATCCTGTATGCTATTGGCCTCTCTCAAACAAAAACAGAACAGGTGGTGTGCTCATTTTTCTTCAAACACTCAAGAAATGTTTATCTAGCACCTACTCTGTGACAGGAGATGTTCTGGGCTCTGGGGCACATCAGTGAGCTAAAGAGGCAGAAGTCTCTGCCGGGCAGAACTTACACTCCTGTGGGTGAATGAGCCCCATGGAAATGTCCCCAACTTCTTTGTTTTTGCTTGTCCTGGTGTGTCATCTCTTTCGGAGGTAACCTGGAAAAAACCAGGAGATGAAACTCTTTTTTAATATACATACATATATATTTATTGATTTTAGAGAGGAAGGGAGAGGGAGAGGGAGAGAGAGAAAAATCAGGGATGAGAGAGAATCATTGATTGGCTGCCTCCAAATGCTCTCTACTGGGGATTGAGCCCACAACCCCGGGCATGTGCCCTTGACTGGAATCTACCTGGGACCCTTTGGTCTGCAGGTCGACGCTCTACTCATTGAACCAAACCAGCTAGAGTGAGACCTCATATTCTTTTTTTTTTTTTTTTTTTTTTAATATATTTTATTGATTTTTCACAGAGAGGAAGAGAGAGGGATAGAGAGTTAGAAACATCGATGAGAGAGAATCATCGATCAGCTGCCTCTTGCACACCCCCTACTGGGGATGTGCCCGCAACCAAGGTACATGCCCTTGCCCGGAATCGAACCTGGGACCTTTCAGTCCGCAGGCCGACGCTCTATCCACTGAGCCAAACCGGTCCCGGCAAGACCTCATATTCTTAAGAGCAGAAGGGCCATCCTATATATAATAAAAGGCTAGTATGCAGATTGACCCAACAGCAAAATGACCATTCGCTATGATGCTCACTAATCCCCAGGGGGCAGACGCTCAATGCAGGAGCTGCCCCCTGGTGGTCAGCGCAGCAGCAGTGGTGGGAGCCTCTCCTGCCTCTGCGGTAGGGCTAAGGAGGTCCAACTGATGGCTCCCGGATTGTGAGAGAGTGTAGGCCAGGCTGAGGGACACCCTACCAAGCGCACAAATTTCGTAAACTGGGCCTCTAGTCTAAAAGATAAGCCTCTGTCTGGATATTTGTTGATCAAAGTGATTCCAATTTGTAAATTAAAGTATATCATCTAGTGGCTGTTTTTCTTATATAATTTTTTATTTAAAAATTTGTATCACACCGAAACTGGTTTGGCTCAGTGGATAGAGCGTCAGCCTGTGGACTATAAAAGGTCCCAGGTTCGATTCCGGTCAAGAGCATGTACCTTGGTTGCGGGCACATCCCCAGTAAGTGGTGTGCAAGAGGCAGCTGATGGATGATTCTCTCTCATCGATGTTTCTAACTCTCTATCCCTCTCTCTTCCTCTCTGTGAGGAAAATCAATAAAATATATCTTAAAAACAAAAATTTGTATCAGAATTTATTTGAGCCAAAATAAGTACATATGCCTGGGAGCAAGATCTCAAATGCTCCCTTATGTGCTTTTTTGTATAAGAAAGTTTCTGTTGCCCTGACCTAGGTTGCTCTATGGTTAGAGCATCATTCTGTGAACCAACAGTGGAGGGTTTGGTTCCCGGTCGAGGGCATGTACCTGGGCTGCACATTTAATTCTGGGCCTTGTTTGGGGCACATGCACAAGGTAACCAATTAATGTGCTTCTTTCACATCGCTGTTTCTCCCCCCTCCCTCCCACGCTCTTTTAAATCAACGGAAAAAATATCCTCAGGTGAGGTAAAAAAAAAAGTTTTTGTGAAATATCTTTCATTGTTTAAGCTTTAAAAGAAATAAAAGATAAAAGACAAGTCACTGACTTGCTAATATTAACCACCTAAATTAGAAAGAAAATATATAACGACCCAAATAACAGTCTGAAACTGAGGTTCTCTAAGCTGAAGATGAAAGTGTAGCTACACCAAAGAAGCACATTATTATTTAAGGCAATATTGCCTGGCCAGTGTGGCTCAGTGGTTGAGCATCAACTCGCCAACCAAGAGGTCACTGGTTTGATCCCCAGTCAGGGCGCATGCCCAGGTTGTGGGCTCAATCCCCAGTAAAAGGGCAAGCAAGAGGCAGCCGATCAATGATGTTTCTCATCGATGTTTCTATCTATCCCTTTTCCTTCCACTCTCTCTAAAATCAATAAAAGTATGTTTTTAAAAAAGGCAATATTATAGCCCTGGCTTGTTTGGCTCAGTGGATAGAGCATCAGCCTGCAGATTGAAGGGTCCCAGGTTCAATTCCAGTCAAAGGCACATACCTGGGTTGCAGGCTTGATTCCTAGAAGAGGGGCATGCAGGAGGCAGCTGATCCATGATTCTCTCTCATCATTGATTTTTCCTTTCTCCCTCTCTCTTTCTCTCTGAAATCAATTTAAAAAAATGTTTTTAAAAAATATATTTAAAAAAGGCAACATTATAAGTTCAGGTCTCTCGTTGGCTCAGAGAAGGATTATAAAGTCTTCTTTGCCATCAACAGCCTTCAGGTTTCATGTCACGGGTGCTAGAAAGCCAGGTTTCAAACAGATCCAAAATGGGTAGTGTGAAAATGAACAGAAACCTAATTTTAAAAAATGAAGTTGCGAGGAGGATCCAAGATGGCTGCACAGGTAAACACCTAACCACAGCCTTACACAACAATTTCAATAAAATACAACTAAAATATAAAATGGACATTATCCAGAACTACAGGAAAGTCGACTGACTGGAAATTCTACAATGAGAAGCAAGGAGAAAACCAGAAGGAAGAGCGGAGGAGCTGTAAAAGCCTAAGGTACGGAGACACGTGGTACACGAAGAGGACAGAGCCGGAGAGGAGGGGCAGCTGAGTGCCTGGCTGGCATTCCCTAGCAGGAAAGAGATAAAAGCTCCGACTGTGCTGAACCCCAGTTCCGAATGCTCTGAACCCCAATTCTAGGCCATACCCTGGGGACCCAGGCTCAAACAGAGGGAGCCTGGGCTGTGAGGTGCAACTCCGGGGGAGCGGCGAAAGGCAGAGCCCCCGGAGGTGCGCACATTGCACGCAGAGAAGGGACGGTTGGCTGTGCCGCGGGATTGCCCTGGCGGGAAGGATACAGGGGCTCCAGACTGCTCTGTACGCCACCTCCAATCCCACTATCAACTGAACTGAACCCCAGTTCCAGGCCCATTGGGGGAGAGACTAGACTGTTTGGTAGCAGGAGAAACTCAAGGGCACCTCACTCTCAGAGGTGCTTGCAGCGAGTACTGAAGGACCCTGAGGAACACTGAGACTCAGGAGCCACATAGGGCGGGACTGACGGAAGCCAAGGCTGTAGGCTCCACCCTGAAACTCCGCCCCATCAGGGAAGCTGCGAAAATGCCGAGACAACGAATTAGATCACAAACGAAAGATATGGAGGACAAAAAGTGACTGGATATAGAGTTCAAAACCACACTTATAAGGTTGTTCAAGAATCTCCTAGAAAAGGCCGATAAAATAAACGAGACCTATGAGGATATGAAAAGGGATCAACTAGAAATAATAAGGGATCAATAAGAAATAATAAGGAATCAACAAGAAACAAAGAATACATTGTCTGAAATAAAAAATATTATACAGAGTCCTAAAAACAGAATGGAGGATCGCAAGAATCAAGTCAAAGATTTGGTACATAAAGAGCCAGAGGACACTCCTCCGCAGAAGCAAGAAGACAAGAGAATCCAGAAAGTTGAAGATAATATAAGAAAACTCTGGGACAACTTCAAGAGAACCAACATCAGAATTATGGGGGTCCCAGAAGATGAGAGAGAGCAAGATATCGAAAACATACTGAAAGAAATAGTGACAGAAAACTTCCCCCACCTGGTGAAAGAATTAGACTTACAAGTCCAGGAAGCACACAGAACTCCAAACAAAAGGAATCCAAAGAGGACCACACCAAGACACATCATAATTAAAATTCCAAGAGCAAAAGACAAAGAGAGAATATTAAAAGCAGCAAGAGCAAAGAAGGTAGTTACCTATAAAGGAGCACCTATATGATTGTCAGCTGATTTCTCAACAGAAACCATGCAGGCCAGACGGGAATGGCAAGAAATATTCAAAGTGATGAATAGGAAGAACCTACAGCCAAAAATAATCTATCCAGCAAAGCTATCACTCAGAATCAAAGGCCAGATAAAGAGCTTCACCAATAAAAAAAAAAGCTGAAGGAGTTCATCATCACCAAACCAGAATTATATGAATTGCTGAAGGGGGTTCTTTTGGAAGAGAAAGTAAATAAAGATAAAAACTATGAACAACAAATATGTAACTATCAACAAGTGAATCTAAAAACCAAAAAATTTAAAAAAATCTGATGAACAATATTAACTGTTGAATATAATAGAATCAGAGGTATGGAAGGGGAGTGAACTGACGATTCTTGGGGAAAAGGGGAGATGGGGATGTGGGAAGAGACTGAACATAAACTGTGCACCTATGGATGAGGACAATGGGGAGTGGGGAAATGGCAGAGGGTGGGGTGGGAACCTGGTGGAGGGGAGCAACGGAGGGGGCGGGGAGAGGAACATCTGTAATAATATGAACAATAAAGATTTAATAAATAAATAAATAAATAAATAAATAAATATAAATAAAAAATAAAAAATGAAGTTGCAAGGCCAGAAGGGGGAGCCCTTATCCCCTAAGCCAAGCACAAAGTCCAACAGGAAGAACTCTGTTTAGAATAGCATTACCAACCTATTATTTTTTATCATACATATTTCTATATGATATCATATATATTTCATATGTATACACATATATTTTATATATATATTTCAAAGAGGAATGGAGAGGAAGAGAGAGATAGAAACATCAATGATGGGAGGGAATCATTGATTGGCTGCCTCCTGTACGCCTCCTACTGGGATAGAGCCCATAACCCAGGCATGTGCCCTTGACCGGAATCAAACCTGGGACCCTTTGGTCTGCAGGCTGACTGGTGCTCTAGCCACTGAACCCAACCGGCTAGGGCTATTCTTTTCTATAAAAGAGTCTCTTCTCCTTTGTTTCTTGGGACTTGCACATGGTTTGTTATTAGGCCTCATGTCCTTGCAATGCTTTATTGTTCTGAATCCATTTTGCTGGAGAAATATCTGGCTATTTATTTGTGTAAGGTCCACAGTAGCTTATGACAGCGTTTTTCAACCGCTGTTCCGCGGCACACTAGTGTGCCGCGAGATGTTGCCTGGTGTGCCGTAGGTGCAGACAATACAAGAATTTTATAATTTTTCACTATTTTGTTTACTTAATATTTCATAATAAAGTAATTATAAAATACTTTCTTTGTGTTTATTTGATTCCTATTCAAGAGAATTACTTTATATATAGTCAATATAGGCACAGAGTTAAATTTTTTAACATTTTCTAATGGTGGTGTGCCTCATGATTTTTTTCATGAAACAAGTGTGCCTTTGCCCAAAAAAGGTTGAAAAACACTGGCTTATGATTCCAGCAGGCCTAGGGTCATTCAGCAGAGGTGTTGTATGCATGTGCTTGACGCTTAGCAAGTTGTTTCCTTACGATTTTTATATCAGAAGGTAAACATTTCCTTTGGCTAAACTCTTCCTCCATACAGGAACAAGAATGGAGAAATGAGGGTGAAATAGTAGGTGAAACAGAGGGCCTCAGTGGCTACGTCCATCTCATTGACAGGGACTCAAAATGTCCTTATGCTGTGCAGCAATCCACTTCATATGGATGAGGTCTGCACTCAGAAGGACACAGAGAAAGGACTTTCTCTTCGCAATGACAACCCTCAGGCTGCTGTTCTATAGGAGGAAAATCCCAATCGCCTTGATATATTCATTCTAGTATGTCAGTTTCCAGGTCCCCATCATCCTGACCATTCTGTTCTGATTTACTCAGGTCTGCCAGTATACTTTTGTTCTGTATGATTTTTTATTGAGGTATAATTGACATATACCATTATATTAGTTTCAGATGTGTAACAATGATTCGATATCTGCATATATTAACAAAAGTTAACATCTGACGCTACATATACCGTGTTTCCCCGAAAATAAGACATCCTCTGAAAATAAGACCTAGTGCAACTTTGGGAGAAAACATTAATATAAGACACTGTCTTATTTTCGGGGAAACAGGGTAGTTACAAAAAAATTCTTTTTTTTTTGTGATTAGAACTTCTAAGATCTATTCTCTTGGCAACTTTCAAACATAGTTTGCCATTAGACTTTTTAAAATTTGGCACTTATGGTTGAAAGCTTGCCCGGCAGGCATGGCTCAGTGGTTGTATCGACCCATGAACCAGGAGGTCATGACCTGATTCCTGGTCAGGGCACATGTCCATGTTGTGGGCTTGATCCCCAATAGGGGGTGTTAGGAGGCAGTGGATCAATAATTTTCTCTCATCATTGATGTTTCCATCTCTCTCAATCTCTCTCTTCCTCTCTGAAATCAAATATATTTTTTAAAAAGAGTTAAAAGCTTTCTCTCAGTACACATTATGCCTGCGTAAGGCAGAGGGAGAAATATAAGTGATTTTGTTGTTGTTGTTAATTCTCACCCAAGGATATTTTTCCATTGATTTTTAGAGAGAGTGGGAGGAGAAAGAGACACAATCAACAGAGGTACATGATCTTGTCCAGAACCCTTCAGTCCATGAGCTGACGCTCTATCCACTGAGCCAAACTGACTAGGGCAGAAGCGATTGTGAGGAAGTGAGCTCGAGGATCAGGAAGATAGTATTGAAGATGGCATGGATAACAGCAGAGATGTGAGATGATTTAGACTTAGCTATGTTTTCCTGGTGAGAATGGATTCAAGACTTAAATATAACTCCCTAAATCATAAAACTCCTAAAAGAAAAAAACAAGTAGTAAACTCTATGACACTGCTCTTAGTATTATTTTTGAATATGTTTCCTTGGGCAAGGGTAACAAAAGAAAAACTAAACAAATGGGACTAACATCAAACTAAAAAGGTTTTGCAACACCAACAAAATTAAAAGACAACTTATGAAATGGAAGAAGATATTCACCAGTGATACATCTGATAAGGAGATAATATCCAAAATTAATAAAGAACTCATGCAACTTAACACCAAAATAAATAAGTAAATAAATAAATAAAATAAAATAATAGGCAGAGGACCTGAATAGACGCTTCTTCAAAGAGGTCATACAGATGGCCAGTAGTTATACAAAATGATGCTTACTATCAATAATCATCAGAGAAATGCAAATTAATACTATAGTGAGATATCACTTTACACCTGTCAGATTGGCTAGCATCAATAAATCAACAAATAAGAAGTGTTGGTGAGGATGTGGAGAAAAGGGAACCCTCATTCACTGTTGGTGGGATGCAGATTGGTGCGGCCACTGTTGAAAAGAGTATGCAGATTCCTCAAAAATTAAAAATAGAACTACCAAATGACCCAGCAATACCATTTCTGGGTATTTATCTTAAGAAATCCAAAACACTAATTCAAAAGAATATATGCACCCCTATCATTATTGCAGTATTATTTATAATAGTCAAGATTTGGAAGCAGGCCAAATGTCTTATCAGTAGATGAGTGGATAACAAAGCTGTGGTACATTTACACAACGGAATACTATGCAGCCATGAAAAAGGAACTGTTACTTTTGTGACATAATTGATGGAGCTAGAGATTATTATGCTAAGTGAAATAGGTCAGTCAGAGAAAGACAAATACCATGTGGTCTCACTCATATGTGGAATCTAATGAATAAAATAAATTAATGAACAAAATAGAAACAGAGGCATGGATACATGGAACAGACCAACAGCAATCAGAGGGGTGTGGGGAGGGAGGGACTAGGTGAAAGAAGATGAAGGGATTCGCCAAAGAACATATATGCATAACCAATAGAAACAGTCAGCAGTGTAGTAATGGCCAGAGGAAGGTGCGGTGGGGGGGGAGGGGAGGCCATGGGGTGGGTGGAGGTGGGCAAAGGTGGGGTTAGAATGCGATTGCAGCCCTCTTGACATGTCATTCGGAGACCCACTGCTGTGGGGGGGAAACCAAGCACTGACACAGGGGTGGACAAACACAGGTTCATAGTTGCAACATGACATTCTTTTGAGTTAATACAGCTTTTGTAACAATCCTAACCTGCATGTCTTTTTCCATATGCAGAACTGTAAACCTACTTTGGTGATCTGAATATTTTAAAATGAGATCATGGAAAGTTGTTGAGTTTCTGTTGAAACTAAAATTAGAAAGGAGTGTTAGTGGTATTGAGAGCTAGAGTGGCATTGACTCTAAGACATACTAATTTTGTACATATACAATGGGAATGGCATTGGCCATCCACTGGAACAGGGGCGGGGAACATGCAGTCTGCGGGCTGTATGTAAGGCCTGCGGAATCATTTGGTCTGGCCCAGCGAGGCATGAGGGGTGAGTGAATTACAGCAGGCTAATTTTTAAGTTGATCATTTTGTATGGCCAAGAACTATGCTGTCACTACCCAAATGGCCCTAGGCAGAAAAAAAGTTCCCCACCCCTGCACTAGAACATCCGATCACATCTAGTTGATAGTTGGACAACTATCTCCAAATATGCCCAATTTATTTTAAAACAATAAATAATGAAATCTGGTTGAACACTAACAAAATTGATTTAAATAAACCCCCTCCATTTCAGCAAATCTGAAGTTGTGGACAAAAGACTCTGTACCAGTAATGAGGTCTACTAAATAAGCTGTGCTTTGTGGACATATCAGGAGGCAGTGTGAACAGGTAGTAATGTATGAGATTTACCTTCAGCACACGGGCAAATATTAACATTCCCCACGACGGTTTCAGCTCAGCAATCCGGTCACAGTCGTCACGAAGGGCTTGGCTCCGGGGCACCGGGCGGAACGGCTGAGTGCCCACGGTGAAGGCACGCCCCCGGGCCATGCTCTCAAACTGCTTTCAGAGCCCCACGCGGAGACGAGGCACAGGGCGGCACCTGAGTGCGCCAGGGTGGCCGGCAGAAAGCTCCTGGCCCACAGCGCCGGCCAAAGGGACGCGGCATGTTCAGCCGGCGGTGGCCGCCCTGATTGTCTGCTCTCTTTCCTGTTAACTATTTGAGGAGGGCTATTCCCTGCAGCTTTTCGTAACATTCTGTCCTCGTTCTGTAAGTAGGACAATTTTACTCCAGGTAAAATAAAAACTGCCCTAGCCGGTTTGGCTCGGTGGATAGAGGGTCGGCCTGTGGTCTGGTCAAAGGCACATGCCTCAGTTGTTGTGGGCTTGATCCCCAAAGGGGTGGTGTGTGTGTGTGTGTGTGTGTGTGTGTGTGTATGAGTTTGTGCAGGAGGCAGCCGATCAATGATTCTCATCTCGGATGTTTCTATCTTTCTCTCTCTCCCTCTTCCTTCCTCTCTGAAATCAATACAAATATATTAAAAAATAAAATTAAAAATAATAATAAATAAAAATAAAAACTGAACTATACTTCATAATAAACACCTCATCTTCTCCATGCAGAGTGCTGGCTGTGTTTGTGTTTCCCATCCATGTTTTTAAAAACTGAGTGTTGGCCTGGCTGGTGTGCCCAATGGTTAGAGTGTCAGCCCTGGAACAGAGGGTGGCAGGTTTGATTTCTGGTCAAGGGCACATACCTGGTTTACAGGTTTGAACCCCTCCCCGACTCAGGGCGTCTGTGGGAGGCAACCAGTCCATGTGTCTCTCTCACATTGATGTTTCTCCCTCCCTCCTCCCTCCTTTCCACTCTCTCTAAAAATCAATGGAAAATATATCTTCACTCCTCAGGTGAGGATTTAAAAACAAAGCAAAACCACCACCCGGAAGTGTTAAAGACAAGACATAGCTTAGTTCTCATTTTTATTAAAGATGTTTTTTAAGGAATATATTACACTTAAAGTTCAATACCATAAATAAAGATTAGTTTTTAAATATTCTATTTTTACTTATTTAAAATGTAAACATAAAAGAAAAAAATTCACCACTCCTTCCCCAACTCTGCCTAAATGCGTTAAAAAAAAAAAAGCCATCCCTTATGTAAGTTCTTTCTTCAGAATGAGAAGCCCAGTCTTCATTGACGGGAGTCCCCCGGGCTGCGGGCCCGCGAGGCCTGGGTCCGAGGGGCTGAGACGGAGTGCCCCTCCTGCCAGGACTGCGCAAGCGCCCGCAGGGACAGGCTCTTTCCCTTCCACTCGGCGTCCAAGGCCATGGCTGTGCGATGGTTTCCAGCGCAAGGCGCTGCGACGAACGTGGCGTGCAAGCGGGCACACCCTCCGAGGCGGCCCAGGCCCGCAGTCACCCAGCCATTCTGGGTCGGCATTAGCCGCGGGACGGCCGAGCTGGCGAGATCCCGAGAAAGCACTTAGTCATTTTGCAGTTGATTTCAACCAGTGAGTCTTCTAACACTGAAGAGAATATTGATATTACATTTTCAAGAATACTCTGACATACTTATTTACACCTACTTAAACTTCATTAATTCATGTTTCATCTTCACATAATCATAGGCTCTAAGCCAACATATTACGCTGAAACTAATTTTAGCACAGTTTACAACATCTTTAGAATGTCTATTTGATCTTAACAAAAATAGGAATCCTTAAGAAATCAGTAAGGGAAAAGGATGTTTTTCAGGAGAATACTAGAGGGGTTGACATGAAGACTTCCTAACTGCTTGCCAGTTTCTTGAACGCCGTCAGCTCAAATCTACTGACATGGCTTTTGCTTCCTTCCTTGAAAACCTGAGAGACAAATTCACTTGATACAATTGGGACCTTAATCCTATCAAAATGAACCTAAGTCTGAACGGAAACTGAGGTAGTCGGAGTTGTAAGCACTTGACACTTTGAGTCAGAAAGGACTCCAATCTACTACCCCCAAATCGGCTCCTCCCCACTCTCCTTCCCTTCCCTCCCCCCACGGCTGCAATCTGCTCCATCTTCCTCAGGAAACTGGGTTTGCTAATATGAAAGGTATAACCTGCTGCAGAATATTGCCAGTTCAGCCATTTCAAACTCTTCAGTTCAAAGCTGCATTCTAGCCCACTAATTCTGTATTGAAAGCTCAGATTTTAAAAGTCTTCGTTTTTTAGAATATGGTCATAATCTGAGTGAAAAAAATGTGCCTCTTAAATTTTTTTTACAGGCTCAATGGCCTTCTAAGTCTTCATTGATACAGGGGCCCTCAAACTTTTTAAAGTGGGGGCCAGATCACGGTCCCTCAGAGAGCTGGAGGGCCGGACTATATGAACTACTAATTCCTACTGTAACACCTTGGCTGCGCTCACTGCCCAAAAAACCTGGCGGGCCGGATCAGACTCCTCTGCGGGCCGCATGTGGCCCGCGGGCGGGCCGTAGTTTGAAGACCCCTGGATTAAACTATGCAGAATCCGTGATAGGGAACCACTTTCAAGATTTGAAGAGGAAGACAACAGCACATTTAGTTATCCTCAGAAACTCAAGATTTGTTAACATTATACTTTATCAAGTTTCACATTTGTGCAGAAAAAACACCGGGATACCAGATTTCAAGCTTAATAAATATATGTAGAAAAAATGTCAGCTATAATATTTTCTCCAGAAAGTCCTTAGTGCAAATATAATTATATCAATAAAGCAAAAATATATTTCAAGTATAAAAAGCACCATGCTCAGAAACAATACTACCTCAATGGCATCACTGCACAACAGTCAAAATATAATCAAGCGTATCATTGCAAATCTCACATATATTCTTGGTCCATAATTTTTTTGTGAAATTCTTTATACAACTTTGCAGGATGATCCATAATCACAATCAGAATGTAAGTTTAGATTTTCATGGTTTTCTTAAAAATATACTCTATACTTTTCTCGGATGTTGCACAATTGAAGAGATACGTGACACAGGCAGAAAACAGAGCACTGACCTGACACCTTCACTATCAGCTTCTCTTTAGCTGAACGTGGATATGCTAGAGACCCCAGCTTTCACAATGAAATGCCTTTAAATTCAAAACTGCACATTTAAATACATATTTAAAATTTACGCGTTAAAAAAGGCAATTTTCCTTTGCTGGGGTTGCTGTTTGGCCCCAGGTCCAAATAATCTGCTGGAATTACTCCTTAGTAATTATGTTACTTGCTCACTTTGCACAGTTTCTTACACAGAGAGCTGGATAGTTATATAATGAATTAAAGGGCTAACCAATGAATGAATGAATGTATGAATGAGTGAATGCATGCATGCATGTTTGTCCAAGAGCTGTGTTTATAATGCCACAGGACTTTGTTAGCTTTTGAGATAAAAACTGGGATCATTCATCATTAAAGAATGTAATTAGTAAAGTGAGGTGATAAGCTCCAGAATAGACTTGCTTCTGTGGGCCAGAATCTACGTGGTAACAGAAGGGCCAAAAGCAGGAGGTAAAGGGCATCACCTCCTTTTAAAGTAAAGGCTGTCTTTCAACCTCTGAGGATTGACCGTATGTGAAACAGTCAAGAGAGCCCTTTTGGATGGGCCATACACCAAACCTACACTTTGCTATTAGTAAGCGATTCAGATTATCTTGTTTTGACTTATATTTTTCTTCTTGTATATAAAATAAGTTTCACAAGTTCTTCTGAAACAATTCGTAAGCCCATGTGAAGACAACTTGCTTACCTGTCTATCCCAGGATTTCTTTTTATCTTCATTGTTAAAAAAGGAATAGTTCTATTTGTTGTTGGATTATAACTGTCATATCTATTATAAGAAAAACATATTTATATTCTCTTCTGAGTGCACATCCTCAATGTTTTTACAGAGCACATTACTTTTCTCTCTGCTTCTACCGTTTTCCAGGTCATTATTAAACGAATGGAGGATACAACAGGAAACTGGGTACGGAGATCTGGGAGTAACAGGTGCAGCTGGAAGAGGGCTACCAACACACCATGATTCCACAGTAAACCACCACAAAGCTAGTTTGAGAAGGCGAGCATGGTTAAATCGTAACATTTAGCATAACATAATTAAAAAAAAGACATTTTATAACAAGAACAATGACTTAACTGTGCGATGTACACTCATTAAATTCAACATAAGTATAACAATGATGTAGAAACCTCAACTCAATTACTTTCTGTAAGTCAAAGAATAACTTATACCTGTGGGCTCAGGATCCACAATTTATAATCTTGAAGTCATTAGCAGTTCTTTATTACTGCAGTACTGATGAACTTTCCCATCATTCTAGGTTAATGAGAATGCTGAGGTATGTAAATCTGAAAATTTCACCAATATCCCATTTTCAAAGGAAAACGTGAGGAAGGTTATGCATCCTGAACAATAAAGTGTCTTGATGACTTGGAATTCCTTCTCCTTCGCCAAGCCGAGGCTGTTGGGTTGCTGTGAAGCTCTGCTTCAAGGTCTGACTGTGGTCAACGCTTTCAAGCCAAAGTCAGGAATGCCACTTCTGCCATCTGCACAGGCTCATACTCGCTCAGATTTTGTGCTTTGTTCAGAGGAACGTGACACAAAAGAATGCCTTGAGAATTCACATTTCCATTCCTAGTGCCATACACACAGAAGAAATCCAGCCAGCAGAGGAAACAGATTGCCTAGCAGAAGCCAGAGGGTGACCACAAGGCTAGAGGAACGGGAACAGATATCTAGGGTTGAAAACAAAAATTGACTTTCTATAGACATTTTTGGAATATATTATGCCAACTAAACACTGACAGATGAATATAGGTAATTATTAAAGGTGAACAAGGACAACCTTGGAGAGCAGAATCAAGAATGACTTCCTGCCCGCCTGGCGTGGCAGTGGTTAAGCGTTGACCAAGAGGTCACAGTTCAGTATCCGGTCGGGGCACGTGCCTGGGTTGTGGGCTCGGTTCCCAGTAGGGGGTGTGCGCGAGGCAGCTGACCAATGATTTTTTTGCATCACTGATGTTTCTACCTCTCTTTCCCACTCCTTCCTCTCTGAAATCATTCAATCAATCAATCAATCAATCAATATGACTCCCGAAAACCTAGATATGTAAAGTCAATTGTTTTTTGCAGTTTTTGAAAAAAAACAAAATGTTTATTCAGGAAGAAAAGAAGATGTACCTACCATCTCATGGTTAAAAAACAGCACCCAGGAAGAGAAGGACGTGCCTTTGGCTAGTATCCCAGCAGTTAAAGATGTTACACAGGAAAGCAGATTATTATCTTGTCTATTCTGACATGGGAAGAAGAACTCTCTTTTCTTTCTTGTTCCTTTATTATGGTAATTTGATATAATTTATCATCCCAAATAAGGACATTTTGAGACAAGTTTTGAAATAAATTGCCATGTCAACAAACTGAAACTTAGATCACCGGGTGCTTGACTAGAAAGATAGTATATCCAGTCAGCCAATTGTCAACCAACAAGCCAACTCTGGGCTATACTTATTTCCTTGTTCCTCAATCTTTCAACATGAGGTCAGATATGAAACTCTGGCCAATTAACTTACGGCGAGCGTTTCTTCCTTGTTTCCTGCTTGTATCCTTTCCCCTTATTTTGCAGTTCTCTGGACTCTTGAGAGTGGAGACTGCCTGCTTCATGAAGTATGAAATAAAATTTGTTTAGATCAAATAAATGTTCTCTTTGATTTTTTTTTTAAACACAGGGGACACTATTAACAATTATACCAGGACAAGAGGCATATGGACTGTCCCAGGCAAGCTAGGGTATATGGTCCCCAATCTCTAAACAACTACCTATCTATCACATCCAGCCTTCATCTGGAAACAGAAGACACGTTTGTAATGACTTAATAAAGAAAAAATTTTAAAAAAGAGTCTATGGGCTTTTGGCACTAGAAGTCCATTTTAATTTAGGCATGAGCTGTTCTCACATCTAAAACTATATTTCCCAAAATAATTCTCACAAAGGAAAACTTTTTAATTTTGTTGTTTTTAGAGTGTGTGTGTGCGTGTGTGTGTGTGTGTGTGCGTGTGTGTGTGTGTGTGTGTGTGAGAGAGAGAGAGAGAGAGAAAGAAAGAGAGAAAGAAAGAGAGAGAGAGAGAGAGAGAGAGGTTTGTTATTCCACTTATTTATGCCTTATTGATGGTTATTTCTTACATGTGCCCTGACCAGAGATTGAACCTGCAACCTTAGTGTAACAGGACACTACTCTTAACCAGCTGAGCTACCTGGCCAGGGTTGGTAAACATTTTTACAGCAGCAAAGAGACCAGGCCAACTTGAATTTATCTTGAGATTAATTGTCCTTTCTAATATACGGTGTCCTCCAAAAATGTATACACACACTTTGAATAATTATAAAGTCAAGTGTTTATTAAAAGACATTTTTGCAAAATTGAGTTTTTAGCGATTAAATTATGTTTGCTTCTTTTGGGACAGACACCCTGTATTTTGACCAATAAAGAGCCAACTAAGCTTCAAGTCTGATGCTTACAAGTGGAAAATAGGGCTAGTCTTCAGCTCTAGAATGAAGAGAATGATAACGTCACAGCACTGCAGCCTGTTCTTCTGAGCACCATATAATGCAGGTAAAACAGGAGGAAACTCCTATTTTTCCCAATGGAATCAGTTGGTAATTGTTAAATCTTACAAAGATCCTACTTTCCCAAGAACAGTCCTTCTCATCAGCATCATCTGTAAACTTGTTAAAAATGCAAATTCTCAGGCTCTGACTCAGATCTTCTGAATCAGAAACTCTGGGGTTGAGGCCTGGCAACCTGTGTTTTAACATGATTCTGATGCATGCAAAAGTTTGAGAAACTGATCTAGCATTGCACTGTCTAATATGACAGCCACCAGCTATATGTGCTACTTAAATTTAAATTAACTCAAATGAAATAAAGTATTTAGTTTCTTAATCACACTAGTCACATTTCACACATTCAACGGTCGTATGTGGCTATTACTCTGTTGGGCAATGCATATAACAGAACATTTCTGTCATCCCAGAAAGTTCTACTGGATAAGTTCTGGCCCGGAGCATGAGGTAGAAGGGTCTTGGCTGGAATAAGGAATGGAACCTGGAGTCTAATAACGCAAGTATATCCCTTTATCTCATGATTCTCAATTTGGCCCAAGGAAATGGAGAAGGACTACCTGTTTCTTTTTCTACTATTGACACTAAAATTTAACAAACTATTAAAACATTAATGGCAGCTCTGGAATATTTGTTGTCCTTCAAAAATACTGAACGTTAGCCAGGCCAGTGTTACTCAGTGGTGTGAGGCAAATTACTAAATTTGGTTTTCTTAGATGGTCATTAAGCTACTTTTAAAGGCAATTTAAAAAGAGGAGTTCCAAAAATGTATTTCAACAATGGAATTGCCCGGCTGATGTAGCTCTGTGTGTTGAGTGCTGTCCCATGGACCAAGAGGTCACCAGTTCAATTCCCAGTCAGGGCACATGCCTGGGTTGCAGACTCAATCCCCAGTAGGGGACATGTAAGAGGCAGCCTATAAGTATTTCTCTTCTCACTGATGTTTCTATCTTTCTCTCCCTCTTCTTTCCTCTCTCCCTAAAATCAATAAAAACATATTAAAACACAACAAAATAATGGAGTCACTTTTGAAATAACTCTATTGATAGATATTGCTCCTGCCAGGGGAAAAAAAAATCAGTGGTGGGAAGGAGATTTTCCAATAAAACTGAAATTAGAAGAGAAGATGCTCAACCTGTTTAGAGCTTCCTTGAAGGGAATTTCCAACATCTGATAAGAAAAGTCCCTGTCTTTACTCCAACCATAGAGATACTCACCCAGCGGTACAGCTCTGGTCAGGTTAGCAGCTGGAGGGTCTGTTTCTGGAGGACAGAGTTCACAGAAGTCCCAACATGAGGGACAGAGCAGGTTTCCATCGTGAATCCAGCCGTTCATATGAATACTAACGAAGAGGACCTGCCCGGCTCGACTACACAAATATGAAGTATTCTGGACCCAAACCTTTAGACCTTGTGGAGAACAAGAAACCTTCAACAGAAAGAAAAAAAATCAGATCCGTAAGTATACTGGCCTCCTTCATCTGCAGGAAAAGGTTAGAATTTGCCAAAATACTGGTTATAAAAAATAATTTGGGTTATAAAAATTTCAAATAATTATTTCTTCTTCAAAGTTGTTTTCCAAAAAGACTTCATGTTAATTTCAATTATGCTACTTCACTTCAAATATTTCAAAACTTCTCTCCTAGAATTATTTTCAAAGTAAAAGCATGTTTCTGAAAATGTTTGTTGGTAGCAAATTTTTACTCTACAGGGAGATGAAGTTTTCTGTAATATTTGGTATGATTATTAATAATCATTTAGTTTACCTGATAACATCCACTCCCCCAGTCTGGGTAACTCAGCTTCCTTTCACACTTTTCCATGACAAATGCTGATTTCTGAATTAGACAAACTGAATGAGGTCCATACTTTTCAGCACCATAGTTTTTAAAAAGGTCTGAAGAAAAACAGAAAAATTTTCTTAAAAAACTTATCTTAGGCTCAAAGAACAAGAAATTGAAGTATTCCATCCTTATGACTAATGGTTATTTTTAAAACAAACATGTTTAATGGAAAATTTCAATTTAAAATATCAAGAGAAAGAGGGCTCCAAACTCAAACTAGGTTCTCAATACAGAAACTACTGGGAGAAAATAATTATAGCAGAAACAAGTGATAAAACTGGACCTAAAGTATTTAAGTTAAATATACAGAGGAAATGGCACTGAGAATCACCTTCATTAGTGGCTTAAATAGCAGTCATTTCCCAAATGGCCCAAAATAGGATGAAGGCAACTATTTATATAATGAAAGCTTTTTGGAGGTCTTGCAACTTTTGTAAGACTCTTTTTGTATTTTCATAATACCTGGAAGTTCATAAATACCATGCTGATCTAGTCTCAGACTAAACACAAACTTGCAGAGTGGACTCAATGACCCCTAAATAGCTAATAGGGCAAAGGATGAAGTTCTTAAACACAAGCAATATTTTGCTCTCTTTATACTTAATACAAGTAAGTTTCATTTTTTGAAAGCAGAGAGTTCAATTAGCCCATTTAATAATATTGTAAAGGTAAGTATTGCCCTGCCAGTGGTTAAGTGTTGACCTATGAACCCAGAGATAATGGTTCAATTCCCAGTCAGGGCACATGCCCAGGTTACAAACTCAATCTCCAGCAGGGGGCATGCAAGAGGCAGCTGATCAATGATTCTCTCTCATCATTGCTGTTTCTCTCTCTCTCCCTTCCTCTCTGAAATTATAGATAGATAGATAGATATAGACTAGAGGCCTGGTGCACAAAATTCATGTGTGGGTGTGGTCCCTAGGCTTGGCCTGTGATCAGGGCCATCTTCCCCAGCTGCCCTCACCCAGCCCCACCCCCCACCTACACCCACCCCCAGTCCCCCATTCGCCATCAGGTGATCAGTGCCTGACGGCTGGGGGAAGGGAACGAAAGATCGCTATTCCCACCCGCTCGCCAGCCCCACCCCACCACAGGTGGCTATCAGGCGATTGGAGCCTGTTGGCCGGGAAGAGGGACCAAGAGGTGGTCAGTGCACCTCATAGTGACCAGTCCAGCAGTCATTCTGCTGTTAGGGTCAACTTGCAAATTACCCTTTTATTATATAGGACAGAGGCCTGGTGCATGGATGGGGGCTGGCTGGACTACTCTGAAGGGGGCCCTGGATTGGGGTGGGGGTCCACTTGGGGGTTGAGAGGCTGCAGGCGATTTGCAGGCTCACTGCACCCCCAGCTTTGTCAAGAAGAATATCTGGAAGACATCCAGTCTATCCAATATAATTAGCATATTACCCTTTTATTAGTATAGTTGTGTGTATGTATATTTCTATCTCTATCTCTATCTCGCTCTCTATATATAAAAGGCTAAGCGACTGTTAACAGCAGAATGACCAAATGACCAGAACGACCTGTTGCTATGATGCACACTGACCACCCTGATCGCCTTGTCAGGGCCTGCAGGCCAACCTCCTGGACCCTTCCCCTGGCCAGCAGGCACTGACTGCCTGATGGGAACAGGGAACTGGAGGTGGCTGGTGGTGGACTTGGGTGGCACCAGGCCAAGGCGGGTACAGGTGGGGGACAGGAACGGCTGATGGCAGCCAGGAGTTGGGGAAAGGAAGGCCCCAGCTAGCCAACCTCTCGGTCCCTCCTAATCGCCTGATCCGAGCCTGCCAGCCAAACTCCTGGTCCCTCCCCCAAGCAGGCAGGCACTGATCGCCTGATGGGGAATGAGGAACCGGGAGCAGGCTGGGCTGAGGGACTCCCCCCACTCTGGTGCATGAATTTCGTGCACTATCCTCTAATATATCTATATCTATATATCTATATCTATACCTATACCTATATCTATATCTCTAATAAATAGATAAGTATCGCCCTGGCTCGGGTGTAGCTCAGTTAGTTAGAGTGTTGTCCTGATATGTTAATGTTATAAGTTTGATTCCCCATCAAGGACATATAAGAATCAACCAGTAAATGCATAAGTGAAATAATAAATCGATGTTTCTCTTTTTCTCTCTAAAATCAATCAATAAAAATTTTTAAAGGTATTTTATTTTATGTCTGTTTTGAAAAATCTTAATTATATAAATGAAGAAAGAAAATGTAAAATAGAACTCTGTATTTCTTTTATTTTCAGAGTATTTCAAAGTCCTCAAAAAACACAGTACCAATTGTAAAAATTAATTAATTAATTAAAATAAAATAAAAGGAGCATCAACAAGCTATAATTCTCAGGCCAAATCCTGAAGGTTACCTGTTTATATGAATAAAGTTTTAGCCAACACATCCACACTCATTCATTTATAGATTATGACTGCTTTCACACCACAACAGCAGTGTTGAGCAGCTGCAACAGATATTATATCCCACAACACCTAAAATATTTACTATCTTGTTCTTTACAATAAATGTTTGCCAATTCCACCTATAAAACAATAAAATGTGATAAGGTACTTTTAGAAAACCCATGACTGATAGATCTGTGCATTTCTTTTGCTCTATATGCAACTGCTGAGTGTTGTATCATAAATCTTTAGATATTTATTAAGTACGTGAGTGATTAAAAAAACACACGAAACTAAAAACCCAATTAAATTTGCTAGGTTTAAAAATAAAACATTATAGAAATTAAAAATTTAAATGACTTAGTTTGTAATAAAGTATGAAATACAGTATGAAATAAAGTGATGATGCCCTAGCCAGTTTGGCTCACTGGACAGAGTGTTGGCCTGTGGACCTAAGGGTCTCAGATTCAATTCCGGTCAAGGGCACATGCCTCAGTTGCGGGCTCAGTCCAATGTGCAGAAGGCAGACAATCAATGATTCCCTCTCATCACTGATGTTTCTATCTCCCCCTTCCTCTCCTCTCTGAAAGTCAATAAAAATACATTTAAAAAATAATTTTGATGACCATAGAAACAAAAACTATTCATTGCTATTTATTATTTTTTATTTTAAAAAAACCACAATTTCTGATTGTTTATAAGCAATGGGAAAGATTTTATTTTTCTTTTTTTAAAATATATTTTATTGATTTTTCACAGAGAGGAAGGGAGAAGTATAGAGAGTTAAAAACATCGATGAGAGAGATACATCGACCAGCTGCCTCCTGCACACCCCCTACCGGGGATGTGCCCGCAACCAACGTACATGCCCCTGACGGGAATCGAACCCGGGACCTTTCAGTCCGCAGACCGACGCTCTATCCACTGAGCCAAATCGGTTTCGGCTCATTGCTATTTATTAACACAACATATGTGAGAACACTTTATTTTTAGAGGTGAATAGTATGAGCTGTAACTATTATTGTTAAATATCCAGTTGCCGTATTGTTTATCCCTTTGAAGACCTGTTCATTTATATGTATATTAAGAAAACAATAAACAGTATGACATCATCTTACTAGCTATGAGATAATAATGTCATTCTGATAGCTGAAGAATGGCATGTTACTTCTAAATTACATAAAATGCACACTCCTAAGGAGCTGAAAAAATAGGTTACTTAATGTGATTAGCTAAAAAGAGCTCTCCATTGGAGGAACCTGCACTAAGTAACTGCATCACTTAGTGTCTTTTTATTCACCTGTGAAATTCAATATCTTCTCTATGTCTCTTGTCAGGTTTTTACAAGAATAAAATTAAATATAAAAATAAAATGTTTTGTAAATGAAAGTGTCATGCAGATGTAAGGTATTACTAAAAAGCAGTGTAGCCGAAACCGTTTTTGGCTCACTGGATAGACCATCGGACTGCGGACTCAAGGGTCCCAGGTTTGATTCTGATCAAGGGCATGTACCTTGGTTGCGGCCACATCCCCAGTGGGGGGTGTGCAAGAGGCAGCTGATCGATGATTCTCTCTCATCGATGTTTCTAGCTCTCTATCCCTCTCTCTTACTCTCTGTAAAAAATCAATAAAATATATATATAAAAAATAAAATAAAATAAATGAAAAGCAGTGTATGCATACATGTACAAATCTATATACTAGCTAAAAATCCTTTCTATGTGTGATGGTTCTGAGCTCTTACTACATTAATTCATTTAATTCTCACCATACCTCTATTAGATGGGTATTATTATCCCCTTTCTACAGATGCCGATGCTAAGGCACAGAGAAGTTAGATTATTTACAACAGATGAGTAGCAGTGGAACCACAATACAAATTCCAGGGTCTGTGCTCTTAACCACTATTTTACATTGCTGATATATAATTGTAATATGTATATAACATTTCATTTCATTAGACTACTAACCTGGTTGATTTTCCAATATTCTACAATCTGAGCTGCGCTGATATTCACCACTTACATGCCAACTGAATTCCTGACTGAAAGGGCAGTAGTCAGCAATTTCTACTGAACCACCATAATGAGGCAAATCTTCTGCAGGTATTCCACTGAGTTCATCAAAGTACTACGAAGAAAGTATCAGGAAGACAGGAGAAAAAGAAATATTCTGTATAACCAAACAAAGCCCACAGTCAATTTATAGCAACCCTCTAATGCTGTACAACACAAAGAAGATATTAATGTAGTTTTCCTCATGTACAGCAAGCATGTCAAACTCAAAGGCTAACACAGGCCAAATAAATGTGGCATGTGGCCCGTGGGCCTCAAGTTTGACATGCTTGATGTACAGTGTAACACAAAGATATTAATATACTACTTGGATATGACAAAGCTTTACCCAAGATTTAGTTTTAGAAATAAGTAAGGTAAGCAAACTGGTTAAGTTTCTTATTAGATAACAAATTTGATATGTTTTTAAAGAATGAATCGGAAGACTTTCAAGAGTTGACAAAACACAAAAAACTGCACAGAATTAAGATTTTAAATATACTGTACATCAAATGTCTTAAGAATATTTAATTTATATGCTGTTTTGACATTCTTGAAAAAATAAAATTGTGAGAAAATGGAAGAGATCACATATATACATACTAGAGGGGCGGTGTCCCTCATCCTGGCCTGCCCTCCCTCACAGTCTGGGAGCCCTCAGGGGCGGGAGGTGACCTGGTGATCAGGGGAAGGAGATGCCCCATCACATCTCTGCTGCTGCCACTGCTGACAGTGCAAGCCTCAGCCAGCCCTGGGCAGCTGGGCAGCCACCATCCGAGGCTTGCCTGAACCTCAGGCCGGCCCTGGATGGATGGGGGGCTGAGAGAACTGGGGAACTTCGGAGGCAGGAGGGCCCAGTCTGCTGCATGCCTGCTGCCCCTGCAGAGTTAAGGGGATTGGGCACCGCCATCTTGTGGCTGTGGGCACCACCATCTTTGAGGGTGGGGCAGTCAATTAGCATATTCCCTCCTTATTGGCTGTGAGTGCTGCCATCTTTGAGGGCAGGGTAGTCAATGAGCATATTCCCTCCTTATTGGCTGTGGGTGCCACCATCTTTTCGACAGCTTGAGGGTCAATGAGCATATTCCTTCTTTTTTTTTTTTTAGGTTTGAAATAAGCATTTTTTTAAATTAAATTATTATCTGTGTACATATTTTAACATTGCTCCCTCCCCCATACATACCCTCCCTCCCCAGAGTTTTATGTCCATTGGTTGTACTTATATGCATGTATACAAGCCCTTCGGTTGATCTATTATCTCCCCCAGATCTCCCTACCCTCCCTGCTGTAATTTGACAGTTTGCTTGTTGCTTTACTGTCTCTATATCTATCTTTTGGTTCATCAGTTTATAATGTTCTTTATCATCCATAAATGAGTGAGGTCATGTGGTGTTTCTCTTTCATTGATTGGCTTATTTCACTCAGCATGATTTTCTCCAATTCCATCCAGGTTGCTGCAAATGATGAGAATTCCTTCTTTTTTATGGCTGCATAGTATTCCATTGTGTAGATGTACCATGGTTTTTGGATCCAATCATCTGCTGACAGGCACCTAGGCTGTTTCCAGATTCTAGCTATTGTAGATTGTGCTGCTATGAACATAGGGGTGCATATATCATTTCTGATTGGTGTTTCTAGTTTCTTGGGATATATTCCTAGGAGTGGGATTACTGGGTCAAATGGGAGTTCCATTTTCAGTTTTTTGAGGAAACTCCACACTGTTCTCCACAGTGGTTGCACCAGTCTGCATTCCCACCAGCAGTGCACGAGGGTTCCTTTTTCTCCACAACCTCGCCAACACTTGTCGTTTGTTGATTTGTTGATGTTGGCCATTCTGACAGGTGTGAGATGGTACCACATTGTTGTTTTGATTTGCATCTCTCGGATAATTAATGATTTAGAGCATGTTTTCATATGCCTTTTGGCCTTCCTTCTGTCTTCTTTTGAGAATATTCTATTTAGGTCCATTGCCCATTTTTTAATTGGATCATTCATCTTCCTTTTATTTAGTTGTATAAGCTGTCTGTAGATGTTGGAGGTTAAACCTTTATCAGTGGTAACACTTGCAAATATGTTCTCCCACACAGTAGGCTTTCTTGTTGTTTTGTTGATGGTTTCTTTTGCTGTAAAAAAGCTTTTTATTTTGATGTAGTCCCATTTGTTTATTTTCTCTTTAGCTTCCATTGCCCTAGGGGCAGTATCAATGAAGAAGTTCTTTTGGCATATGTCTGAGATTTTGCTGCCTGTGGATGCTTCTAGTATTTTTATGGTTTCCCATCTTATGTTTAAGTTCTGTATCCATTTTGAGTTTATTTTTGTGTATGGTGTAAGTTGGTGATCTAGTTTCATTCTTTTGCATGAATGAAAGAGACTGTCTTAACTCCATTGTATATTCGTGCCTCCTTTGTCAAATATTAATTGAGCATAGTGATTTGGGTTGATATCTGGGTTCTCGATTCGATTCCATTGATCTATATGTCTGTTCTTGCGCCAGTACCAGGCTGTTTTGAGAACAGTGGCTTTGTAATACAGTTTGAAGTCTGGTATTGAGATCCCTCCTACTTTACTTTTCTTTCTCAGGATTGCTGTTGGCTATTCAGGGTCTTTTATTGTTCCAAATGAACTTTTGGAGAATTCTTTCTAGGTCAGTGAAATATGTCGTTGATATTTTAATGGGGAGTGCATTGAACCTATAGATTGCTTTAGGAAGTATGGACATTTTGATGATGTTGATTCTACCAATCCAGCATATTCCTTCTTTATTAGATAGGATAATACTTTGAACACCAAAGGAACAAGGTACCAGATAAATCTTAAAGATTTCACATTTTACACCAACTCATCCTATATAATAAAAGGCTAATATGCAAATGGACTGAATGGTGGAATGACCAGTCTCTATGACGCACACTGACCACCAGAGGACAGACACTCAATGCAGGAGCTGCCCCCTGATGGTCAGTGCGTTCCCACAGGGGGAGCGCCGCTCAGCCAGAAGCTGGTCTCACAGTTGGCAAATGCAGTGGCGGTGGCGGGAGCCTCTCCCGCCTCTGGGGCAGTCAGACATCCTCTGAAGGCTCCCAGACTCTGAGAAGGCACAGGCCGGGCTGAGGGTGCCCCCCAAATTTTGTGCACTGGGCCTCTAGTTGAATTATACCACTACTAAAGGCCCAATGCACGAATTCGTGCACAGGTGGGGTTCGTCTGGCCTGTCCCGATTAGGGGAAGGGAGGAAGGCATTTGGGAGTGGGGCCAGCTTAGGGGAGGGGCCTCGGGTGGTTGATGGGCTGACCCTGCCCCCTGGCTGAACTCCCAGTAGAACTCCTGGCTAATTGTTCAGCGGACAATTTGCATATTAGCCTTTAATTTTATAGGACGTCTAGAAATATAGTTACCATCATATGATGTCTGAAACAATCAGAAAGGTCATAAACATATGTAGAAAGCTCAAACTTTAGCAGCAATCATTTAAAATTAGCTTCTGTGATATAGTTTCTGACTAACATGCCCTTTGAAAATGACAGGCAGAGATGAGGGTTTTTAGAAATAGCCATGGCAATGTATCACTTAAAAGGTCAAATCAGAGATTCAGACTGAACATCATGTGGGGCCCTTTTCTTCACCTTTACATCCCTTGAGTCAAACCTCCTCTAAATCAGAACTCCCAAGCCTTCTAATGAATTGGCTTAGAGTACCTGGGTTATTTTCTTTAAAGAATCTTGTGGGGTTTTGTGGTGTGGAAATTAGAGGAAATTAAAGATGAAGACTTTGGAAACAACTATAAAGAAAAAAAAAAAACATACAGTTTAGAAATATTTAGAGCAAAATAAATATTCTAAATGCCTCTTACTATTTCTGCAAGGAATTGCTAGATATTAATTACTATCTATTATCACATTAGTTATAAATAAATGGAGGAATTCCTCAGTTTTATCTGACTTGTAGAAAACAAATGAGGCCTTATAAATTGAAACAGTTAAGAGGCTTTACTCTTCTAATTCAAAATAGAAACTTATTTTTAAAAATGTGATTGTTAAAATTTTGCCCCAAACAAGTGTTACCTGGTATTCTTGAGGCAAAGGTTTTGGAAACTTCTGCAAATTACACACTGCAACTGCTCTCTGGTCCTGTCTGCAGGTTAACTGCAAGGGATTACTCCTTAGGGTGTCACAGTAAGGGCTCAGCATCTGCCTCCTGCACATAAAGATAAACACCACAGCATAAAACTGTAAAGAAAATAGTACACATCTATTCTTTTCCATTATAAGCTTATCTTTTCCACTATAATTTCAATATGTTTTAATAGCTTAAAATTAATTGCTAAATCGAATTATAAACTTATTTTTCAAAGGGTAAAAGGTACGCGTAATGTAGATGTGAAAGATTAAAGCTAGATGCATTATAACATTATTTCACTGTTATTAAGTAAAATCCTATTTATCTCTCTCCATTTTTGTCAGTAAAAAGGAGTTTTAAAGACCCAATTTGCATTTAATATGACAAATAATGAAATTCCAGAGCTTGTCAAAAATATACATCTTCATAATTAACAAATGGAGTCTCAGAAACAAATGGAGATGACATCCCCTCTATCCTGTAGCTACAAAGAATTAATTAAATATTTTCTATGCTACAATCTAGGTAAAAAAAATCCTATTTGACAATTTGTTAAATTAAAAACATTCACACCCTGGCAGGCCCTCAGATGGGAGGGTCACAGGTTTAATTCCCGGTCAAGGCACATACCTCAGTTGCAGGTTCAATCCCGGCTCCTGTTGGGAGTCAACTAATCAATGTGCCTCTAAACACATGGCTGTTTCTCTTTCTCTCTCTTCCTTCCTCCCTCCCTCCCTGTCCCTTCCACTCTCTCTAAAAGCTCAATGGAAAAAATATCCTCATTCCTTGGGTGAGGTTGAAAAAAGAACACACAAATACACAAAAATAAAAACAATATTCACAATCCAATCTGGTTCTTCTGAGTAAAATGAAAATTGTGTTAATATTCCTAATTGTTACAACTTACTCTGTTGTCTGTTAAATCTAATCTTGGAGAGAAAGTAATTTATGTAATGTTTAATTATTTAATTTGTTAATCCTCTCTTCTTCCAAGGATACTTTTTCCATTGAGGGTGGAAAGGAAGGAGAGAAGGGGGGAGATAGGGTGGAGATTGGGGGGCAGGAAGGGTAGGTGGAGGGAAAGGGAGATGAGAGAGAGAGAGAGAGAGAGAGAGAGAGAGACAGACAGACAGACAGACAGACAGACAGACAGACAGACATAGATGCAAGGGAGACACATTGATTGGTTGTCTCCCACACATGCCTGATTGGGGCCAGGGATTGAACCAGCATCCCAGGTACATGCCCTTGACTGGGAATTGAACCCAAGATCCTATAGTGTGCTCTACCCACTGAACCACACCAGCCAGGGCTGAATGGAAACTTTTTTAAAAATTGCACTAATTGCTACAGATTAAACTGAGTCCTACAAAATTCATGTGTAGAGGCCCTTACCTCCAATCTGACTATAACCAGAGAAAGGGTCTTTAGGAAGCAATATGGTTAAATGGGGCCATAAGGGTAGAGCCCTAATTTGATAGGACTGGTGTCTTCACAAGAAGAAGAGGAGAGACCAGAGTGCACTGTCTCTGCCATGTGAGGACACAGTGAGAAGGCAGCTGTCTGCAAACCAGAAAGAGAACTCTCTCCAGGAACAAAACCGGCAGGCACCTTGATCTCAGACTTCTCAGCCTATAGAATCATGAGAAAATAAATTTCTACTGATTAAGCCACCCTCTCTGTATTTTGTTATGGGAGCCCAAGCAGACTAAGACATGAATGAAAATAAAAATAAAACATTGGAATTTGTGGGAGATAGCTGAAGAAATGCTGAGAGGGAAATTTATAACACTAAATCAGAAAGATGTAACATCTCAAATTAATAATCAACAATACAGAGAAAGAAGAAATAAAAAACAAGCAGAAGAAAAGCTATAAGATAAAAGCAGAAATCAATGGATTTAAAAAAAAAAAAACAGGAGACATCAATAAAACAAAAAGTTGGTTCTTTTAAAAAATTGGTAAAACTTCCCTAGCCGATTTGGCGCAGTGGATAGTGTCGGCCTTCAGAATGAAGGGTCCCTGCTTTGATCCCATACAAGGACATATACCTGGGTTGCAGGCTTGATCCCCAGTAGGGGGCCTGCAGTGCAAAAGGCAACCAATCAATAATTCTCTCTCATCGTTGTTGTTTTTAGCTCTCTCTCCCTCTCCGTTCCTCTCTAAAATCAATAAAATATATATATATTTTAAAAATTGGTAAAACTGACAAGCATCTAGTAAAACTGTAAAAGAAACATAGAGAAGAGTCAAAGGATTTTTTTCATTAATTAAAATGTTTTTTCATTCACTGATATGAATACAGTATATAGTGAATAATGTATTCATTATATACAATATAATTTCATGTATATAATATTCTTGAAAGGACAAAATTAGAGAAATGGAGAAGATTAGTGATTCCAGGAGTCAAGGAGAGGCTGACATGAGAGGGAACTGAGTATGACTATAAAAGTGAAGCAAGCTGAAGCCGGTTTGGCTCAGTGGTAGAGCATTGGTCTGCGGACTGAAAGGTCCCAGGTTCGATTCCGGTCAAGGGCATGTACCTTGGTTGCGGGCACATCCCCGGTAGGGGGTGTGCAAGAGGCAGCTGGTCAATGTTTCTCTCTCATCGACGTTTCTAGCTCTCTATTACTCTCCCTTTCTCTCTGTTAAAAATCAATAAAATATATTAAAAAAAAAAAAAAAAGTAAAACAAGAAGGATCCTTGTGATGATCCAAATGTTCTGAATCTGACTGTATCAGTTGCAATATCCTGGCTGTGACGTTGTACTATAGCTTTGTAAAATGTTACCAATCAAGGAAACTGAATGAAATGTACATGAAATCTCTGCATATGAACCCGTAATTATCTTCAAAAATTTATTTATATATATATATGTATATATATATATATATATATATGTATGTATATACACACACAAAAAAAATATAAACATGCGCGCGCGCATGTGTGTGTGTGTGTGTGTGTGTGTGTGTGTGTGTGTATCCCTCCAAATTGGAGACTATTTTTTAAAAAGCTTGCTAGGTGATTATAATATGCATCCAGATTTGAGGACTCTATTGAAAAATACTTTTTTGTTTTTTTTTAATATTGAATCAATAGCTATATCTATGTTTATGAGTGGATTTTCTGAAGAAAATGGTAAGAAATGTAGAGTATGTAAAATTTTTGCAATGTATATTTATGAATTATAAGCTAAACAGAAATATCTTATGGTCTGGCTCCCACATTGTAGAGTCTTTAAGTCTATGATTTAAAACAACATGCAGCTATTTGTTATATCACCAAGTACCATAAATGGTTTTCTACACCTTTTGAATATGAACTATACAGATCATATTTTGAAAGTAGCACTTTAGGCTCCAGATAAAGAACAAAATCAGAAATAAATTGCTATCAAACATTATGAGGAAATGTATTCTTACTTTTTTTTCTGCTGATCAATCCAGAACTTACAGCTCTTCCTGACAAAGTCACAGCCCATTCCTCGACCCCAGTCTAACTTCTCAGCCATGCTATAATTAGCTTTATACCAGCTGTGGAAATAATTCAAACAAAGCACTTTTTATTGCTGTCATTTAAAAAACAATTCCAACATACCCGTGACAAATCTCAACAATGAGAAAAGTAGGACCTCAAAAGGGACTTTGGTGGCCATCCCACGGGGCAGGCATCACTAAGAAAGCCCTTGCTGCAGGGGTCTCCGGAGCAGGACTGGGGACTTCAGTTTTATGGTGAGGCTGTTCAGAGTTGGAAAAAAACACTAACAGACCATGTTTCCATTGTAATTTCCAAAGATGACAGAAGTCACAGAGTAGAAACTAGTTCAGGTGTGAGACCAGCGGAATGAGGGCCAAAGAAACAGAAAGAGAATGAGAGAAAAAGAGAAGTAAACTGAGGAAGAAACAGTGGAATTATTAGGTAGCTAGTTTTTACCTAATCTGATTCAGTTGGAGTTTCTTGCTTCTCTGGCTTTAAAACTGTGCTATTTTATCATATAGGCCCTGCCTGTGACTAAATATTACACCATTAAAATAAGGTAAATGGCCGAAACCAGTTTGGCTCAGTGGATAGAGCATCGACCCTGCCAACTGAAGGGCCCCAGGTTCGATTCCGGTCAAAGGCATGTACCTTGGTTGCAGGCACATCCCAGTGGGAGGTGTGCAGGAGGCAGCTGGTCGATGTTTCTCTCTCATTGATGTTTCTAGCTCTCTATTCTTCTCCCTTCCTCTCTGTAAAAAATCAATAAAAAATATATATTTTTAAAAAGACAAATGAATACAATGTCTAATACTTTTTAAAATGCTTATCATTTCAGAAAAAAACACATAGCACATTGATTTAGTTTCCTGGAAAATTTAATCAACAAGCTTAGTTTTATCAGCATTTCTCCTTTTTTTTTTTTTTTAAATCTTTTTCTTTTGGTCCTAGCCAGTTAGGCTCAGTGGATACAGCATCAGCCTATGGACTGAAGGTCCTGGGTTTGATTCTGGTCAAGGGTGCGTACCTCAGTTGCAGGCTCCTCCCCAGCCCAGGCCCAGGTCACAGTTGGGGCAGGAGCCCACCAATCTATGTGTTTCTCTCACAACAGTGTTTCTCTCTGTCTTTCCCTTACTTCCACCTTCCCTAAAAATCAATGGGAAAAATGTCCTCGGGTGAGGATTAATAAAAAAATAAAAATAAAATAAAATCTTTTTTTTTTTTCAACTAAAGGCCCAGTACACAGGTTTGTGCACATTGAAAGGAAATTAATTAGAAGGTGGCCGGCGGGACAGGACTGGGCGAGATGGGCCAGACACGCCATGGATCTGACCTCCTGCAGTCCCTCCCCGGCTGGCCACACATGGGGCAGCGCTGGGGCTCAAAGGGCGACTGTGGAGTGAGTGGGGTCCCTCCGGCAGGTGGGGTCCCTCAGCCTGGCTTGCGGGGATAAGCCAAAACCCCTGACATCCATCAAAGGGACCTGGAATGCGAGAGGGCATTCTGCCAAGTTGCTGTCATTCAGCTGCTCCTGCATTGAGCATTTGCCCCCTGATGGTCAGTGCGCATCATACCTACCAGATGGTCAGCCAGTCGGCAGGTCGCTTAGCCTTTTAATATATATAGATTGCAGTTGACATACAATATTATATTAGCTTCAGGTGCACTCCATACTGATTAAACATTATATAACTTACTGATCCTCACAATAAATCTCATACCCATCTAACGCCATTCATAGTTATTTATTTTTAAAAATATTTTTTATTGATTTTTTTTACAGAGAGGAAGGGAGAGGGATAGAGAGAGTTAGAAACACTGATGAGAAACATTGATAGCTGCCTCCTGCACACCTCCTACTGCAGATGTGCCTGCAACCAAGGTACATGCCCTTGACTGGAATCAAATAGGGACCTTTCAGTCCAAAGGCTGACACTCTATCCATTGAGCGAAACTGGTTAGGGCCATACATATTTATTAGTATAGTATCTATATACTAGAGGCCCATTGCACAAAATTTATGCACGGGGGTGGGGGTTGTCCCTCAGTCCAGCCTACACCCTCTCCAATCTGTGACCCCTCAAGGGATGCCAGACTGCCAGGAGAACAGAAGTTCCATTGCTTGCTATGATGTGCAGTGCAGAACGTGGTGGGTGACCAGTGGTGGCAGCGGGGCTGAGGGAGCAAGGGAAGGAGGCGGCGGGGGAAACCACATAGTGGCAGTGCACAGGTAGCAAGGGAAGGAGGAGACCGAGAGGTGGGGAACCTGATCAGCCCTGATCACTGGCCAGGCCTAGAGACCCTCCCCATGCACGAATTTCGTGCACTGGGACTCTAGTTGATTATAATGCTCTAATTTACATCCTCATGACTATTCTGTAGCAACCAATTTATACTTCTTTTGTTGGTTAATTGATTTTAGAGAGAGAAAGGGAGATGGAGAGAGATACAAACATAGATGAGAGAGAAACATGGCTTGGCTGCCTCCTGCATGCCCTGTACTGGGGACCAAGCCCAAAGTCCAGGCATGTACCCTAATCGGGAAATTGAACCGTGACCTCCATGCCAGCTGGAACCAGCAACCTCTTGGTGCATAAGACAATGCTCAACCAACTGAGCCACACTGGCTGGGCTCCATGTCTAGTTTTAAAATATTGCCAGAAATTTAGAAACCTGAAGCCCATGCTGCTGTTGTGTTGCCTCAGAAAAAAAGAAAAATGTTTAAAATTCACCACTACCATGATTTTTCATTAGTGACTCACACACTCCACAGTGCAGTGCTTCTATATCCAACTGGTATCTTAAAGAAACTAGCATTGTTTATAAAAGGGCTATAAACAGGCTGTTAAGCAGAGCAGCAGGACCACTTCAGCTAGCTATTGCTTATTCAGGGATAAGCGAGAAAGAGCTATACTGGCACTAAAAAACATCCGTCATTGTGGGTTCCCCCCCACCCCCCTTTTCAAATACAGTATATGAATGCCTAACTTGGTCCACTGTAAAGTATGAGAAACAATGATAACCTACTAGCAATGAACACAGTGTATAGGCTGTAGTTTCTTAAAGCTGTCTCTATTAAAAGGAACCAGCGCTCTTTGTTAGACTGGCTGATCAGCCTGGTACATTCTACCATCCCAGAAACCAAGGGAGCTATCAAAAACCAACATGTCTTTTCTAAAGGACTCAGGAGCCAATAAAGAAAAAGACCCCACTGGAGTCATTTAAAAACAGTATTCTACTGCTTTATCAGAAAATTCCACTGCTTTACAAACTAGGAATCTATACATCACCAATTTCACTTAGAATTAAAATTTTTTTTAAAAATTAATCTTTCCTTTATGTTAGCATGGCCTCTATGCATTGAAAGATAAATTCCATAATACTTGGAATTTTCTTCTATTCTTTACTATATCTCAGGGCTTCAAATATTTATTGAATGAATAAAGGGAGTTGTTAGAGGTAATGGATAGCTAACTGCACAAAATTCTAAGAATATTTTACTCCAATGCAAAATGTCAGCATTTTAAGCTGATTCGCTTATTTAGCTTAATTGCATTAATTTTAATATTCATTTCATTTTAATAAACAACTCATATAATAATCTCAAAGCTGTCTTACCCAGTGTCCTCCATTAATGCCAGAGTGATTCGAGAGAGGACTCGGTTCTGGGTGTGAGAACCAGTCATTGCTTCATTCTGAAAATCCACAACAAATTTTCATTAGAGGACTGGACCCCTTGCAATAGCAATAATTTCCATGATTATGTATGTTTAAATATACTTTGATGTATATTTAAATGCCTTAAGTATGAAAGGCTCATGAAGTATTCACTTAAAATAGTGAAATACGTAAGTCTTGTTTAAAATGACAAAGACAGGAGCTTAAAATCTACTTTCTGCCTCAAATGTCGACATTGTGTCCAATTTTGTTAGAATGGTAGACAGCCAACATTTAGAACTCTATGATGAAAATGAGGATAAATACATTGAAACAGGAATAGTGTAAAAATATTAACTACCTAGGCAAAATGGGTAGTTGAGACAGGTGCCCAGATAATATTACCTGAATTACACAAAAATGCTTTCATAACCCTCAATTTTGTGATCACAGAAATACACATTAATATGCAAAACACGTATCACAGGATCAAAGGATTTGCATGAGGGACCTAAAATACCATCAATGTCTATCATCTACCCAATGTTTTAATTCATATAATAAAATTTATACCAGTAGGTTACCTAACAATAAGGATTTCACTGCCTCTTAAAAAGACATATTCTATCTTTGGGCAGCTCTGAATATTCTTCCAATCTCTAATTTGAACACTTGAGTCTTCTCAAGTACTTTCATATCATCTTAGGTCAAGGACACAAAGTTGATTTCAGAGAAAGGTGTAATTTGATGAAATTAATAAAACTATTACTATCTACTGAAAAGTAAGTATGCTTTCATTTCTGGACAATCTACAGCTTTCTAAAGGGAATCACTTCATAAAATTGCTTAAAGAAAATAAACTGAAATTCCCACGGGAGAAATATATGTTACTTCCAGTAAGTTTCCATTACTTACTTTGTGGTCATCTAGATAAGAACAGTCAGTACAAGCATTAATTTTACTCTTTTCACAGTTTCACCAACTCAAGTCCTGATACATGTAAGCACAATTTTCAAATCCTACACCCATTTTTAAATTAGGTTGTCTTTTCTTTTTTTTTTTAAATTTTTTATTGATTTTTTACAGAGAGGAAGGAAGAGGAATAGAGAGAAACATTGATTATCTGCCTCCTGCACACTCCCTACTGGGTATGTGTCTGCAACCAAGATACATGTCCCTGACTGGAATTGAACCTGGGACCCTTGAGTCCACAGGCCGACACTCTATCCACTGAGCCAAACCGGACCTGAGGTTACATCCCCTGCCTGGCAGGGCTTGACAAGGGTGGGACTGGCCAGGTCTTGATCTAGCCCAATGGGGGTGGGGGGCGGCAGGGTCTGGGTTTTACACTTTTTTTTTTTAAAATAAATTCTTATTGCTCATATTATTACAAATGTTCCTTCACCCCCATCCCTGATTGCTCTACTCCACCAGGTTCCCATCCCACCCTCTGCCCTTTCCCCACCCCCCATGTCCTCATCCATAGGTGCATAGTTTATGTTGTCTCTTCCCACATCCCCATCTCCCCTTTTCCCCAAGAATCGTCAGTTCACTCCCCTTCCATACCTCTGATTCTATTATATTCAACAGTTAATATTGTTCATCAGATTTTTTTAAAATTTCCTTGGTTTTTAGATTCATTTGTTGATAGTTACGTATTTGTTGTTCATAATTTTTATCTTTATTTACTTTCTCTTCCGAAAGAACCCCCTTCAGCAATTCATATAATTCTGGTTTGGTGGTGATGAACTCCTTTAGCTTTTTTTTATTAGTGAAGCTCTTTATCTGGCCTTTGATTCTGAGTGATAGCTTTGCTGGGTAGATTATTTTTGGCTGTAGGTTATTACTATTCATCACCTTGAATATTTCTTGCCATTCCCTTCTGGCCTGCATGGTTTCTGTTGAGAAATCAGCTGACAATCATATAGGTGCTCCTTTATAGGTAACTACCTGCTTTGTTCTTGCTGCTTTTAATATTCTCTCTATGTCTTTTGCTCTTGGAATTTTAATTATGATTTGTCTTAGTGTGGTCTTCTTTGGATTCCTTTTGTTTGGAGTTCTGTATGCTTCCTGGACTTGTAAGTCTAATTCTTTCACCAGGTGGGGGAAGTTTTCTGTCACTATTTCTTTCAGTATGTTTTCGATATCTTGCTCTCTCTCATCTTCTGGGACCCCCATAATTCTGATATTGGTTCGCTTGAAGTTGTCCCAGAGGTTTCTTACATTATCTTCAATTTTCTGAATTCTCTTGTCTACTTGCTTCTGCAGAGAAGTGTCCTCTGGCTCTTTATGTTCCAAATCTTTGACTTGATTCTTGCAATCTTCCATTCTGTTTTTAGGACTCTGTATAATGTTTTTTATTTCAGACAATGTATTCTTTATTTCTTGTTGATCCCTTATCATTTCTCGTTGATTCCTTATTAATTCTAGTTGATTCCTTTTCATATCCTCATAGGTCTTATTGACCTTTTCTAGGAAATTCTTGAAAAACCTTACAAGCATAGATTTGAACTCTATATCCAGTCGCTTTTTGTCCTCCATTTCTTTCGTTTGTGATCTATTTTACTGTCGCATTTTCACAGCTTCCCTGATGGGGCGGAGTTTCAGGGTGGAGCCTACAGCTTTTGCTTCCGTCAGCCCCACCCTATGCGGCTCCTGAGTCTCAGGGTCCTTCAGTACTTGCTGCAAGCACCTCTGAGAGAAAGGTGCCCTTGATTTTCGCCTGCTACCAAACAGTCTAGGCTCTCCCTCAATGAGCCTGGAACTGGGGTTCAGTTCAGTTGGAAGTGGAGTTGGAGGAGGCTTTCAGAGCAGTCCGGAGCTTTTGTTTCCTTCCCCCAGGGCAATCCCGTGGCACAGCCCAGGGATTCCGCCTCACAGCCCAGGCTCCCTCTGTTTGAGCCTGGGTCCCCAGGGTCTGGCATAGAACTGGGGTTCAGCGCTGTTGGGTCTGGAGTTCAGCACAGTCGGAGCTTTTATCTCCTTCCCACTAGGGAACTCCAGCCAGGCACTCAGCCGCCCCTCCTCTCAGGCTCCGTCCTCTCCGCGCATGCCATGTGTCTCCGTACCTTAGGCTTTTACAGCTCCTCCGCTCTTCCTTCTGGTTTTCTCCTTGCTTCTCGTTGTAGAATTTCCAGTCAGTCGACTTTCCTGTAGTTCTGGGTAATGTCCATTTTATATTTTAGTTATATTTTATTGAAACTGTTGTGTACGGCTGCAGCTAGGTATTTACCTGTGCAGCCATCTTGGATTCTTAAGCAGCTATTGGTCTCACAGGATTTTGAGGTGCATGTGAGTGGGCAGGGACTTGACTCTGGGTCCCGAGGTGTGCCCCCGACTGACAGGAGGAAAGTTTTCATATACACTTTACTAATTTTCTTTCATCTCTGACACTTCTATTATAGAGAGCAAATAGCAATATTAAATTATTTCCTCTAATTAATCCCCTTTTAATGTGCACAAATTTCATGCGCTGGGCCACTAGCATTTAAATATTCTTATTGATTTCAGAGAGGGAGAGGGAAAGGGAGAGATAGAAACATTGATTGGCTGCCTCTTGCATGCACCCCACTGGGGATTGAGCCTGAAATCTGGGCATGTGACCTGATTGGGAATTGAACCATGACCCCCTGGTTCATAGGTCAAGGCTCAATCACTGCTTTATTGTTGAGTTATAAGAGTTCTTCATATAGCCGAAACCGGTTTGGCTCAGTGGTTGAGCATCGGTCTGCGGACTGAAAGGTCCCAGGTTCGATTCCAGTCAGGGGCATATACGTTGGTTTTGGGCACATCCCCGGTGGGAGGTGTGCAAGAGGCTGTTGGTCTATGTTTCTCTCTCATTGATGTTTCTAGCTCTCTATCTCTCTCCCTTCCTCTCTGTAAAAAAAATCAATAAAATATATTTTTAAAAAAAGAGCTCTTCATATAGTCTGAATTATAGACCCTTATCAGACAAATGATTTGTAAATATTTTCTCCCGTTCTGTGAGTTGTTTTCTCACTTTCTGAGAGTGCCTTTTGAAGCACAAAAGTTTTAAATTTTTGATGAAATTCATGTTATCTATATTCTTTGGTTGCTTATGCTTTTGGTGTCACTTCTAATATAAATATAAATAATATAAATATAAATATAAATGTGTATATATATGTGTGTGTGTGTGTGTTTATATAGATATATATATCCCTCCTTTGAGCAAGACATTCCACTTGTAGGGATTTATCTTTTCTTTTTCTATATAAAGAAATTTGACCTTCAGTTAACTTCCTAATTCTGGTTTCTAGGAACCTAATAAAGGTGGAATGTGAACTGTGTACACAGGGAAAAAGACCACCTGATATGCATCTGGACTTGGGATTACTGTAAGTGAACACGAACACCTGTTGGTAAGCCACAATTTTGGACTTCTCAGTGTGCCGTGACTTTTATGAGTATGACCCTTACAGGGTTCTGCAAGTTATATCTATGAATAACTCTTAGACTGCTGTATGGAGTATAAGAGAAATGCCTCTTGGCCATGGTGGCATGCTGTGCTTTCTTTCCTCTACCATTCTACATGAATGTTTTTTCAACGGACCATTTAGGTCTTGTTAGTTTGATTATTTAGTTGAACCTAATTACCACCACTAGAACAACACTCCTAGAAGACAGTATACATTTAAATAAGTTGCTCATTACAGTATTTTTAAAATCAAATAAAATTAAGTTATTCATTAGCATAGGAATGTTGTTCATATAATATGTAGCTATTAAAAAATAAGTAGATTCAATATACAGATTATTCTACTAAAGCATGGTTTTCTGTATGTGAATGAGCTCATGTAAGCCTGGTAAATAAGAAAACATCATAATCATAATAAGGAATCGTGTTGCTTCATAATGATTTTTCTCTGGATTTTAATGGCTTGTGTAATGGAGCAATAGCAGCTAAATACAAAGTACATTAAGGCAGCTAAACACAGTAACAGAGAAATGCTATACTGTGCAGGGTGTCTGTTCACACCATGCACTTCTACATGGCTTGATACAGCTAGGGACTCTGATTTGGAAGTGCTTATTGCATGGTTCTCTCTAATCTTTGTACAATTTTACTATTTTCTTCCATTGCTCAGATTTATAGTCTCCCATCCAACTATCACTGCTTTTTTGTTATTGTTGTTTAATATAAAGAAATACCAAAGCCAAAACTGGTTTGGCTCAATGGATAGAGCGTCGGCCTGTGGACTGAACGGTCCCGGGTTCGATTCTGGTCAAGGGCATGTACCTTGGTTGCGGGCACATCCCCAATAGGGGGTGTGCAGGAGGCAGCTGATAGATGTTTCTCTGTCATCGATGTTTCTAACTCTCTATCCCTCTCTCTTCCTCTCTGTAAAAAATCAATAAAATGTATCTAAAAAAAAATACCAGAGTAAATATAGTTTATTTATTGGAAATATATGTCTTTTTATTTATAGTCATAAACCAAGCTAGCACTTTTATTATGACTTATTGCTTTTATTAATGCTTTGGTATTTGTTTTACCAAAAGCCTTGTTATTTTTAGTGTTCAATTTTGGAGGAAGAGGTTTTTCTAGGAAAGCATACATTGCATTACAATAGAAGCACTTTACTACCTTGGAGAAATGTTTAAGATAAGTATCATTAAGTGTAGAAAGTTATAGAAATGTACGAACCACTTTTTTAAAAGTATATGTTAGTTCATACTTCTGAAAGAATATACAAAAAACTTAAAAAGTGATTACTTTAGGAAAGTGGATCTGAAAAACTAAAGGGCAAAAGAGACTTAAAATTTTTTTACTTTACTAGTATACTCTATTACACTGAATGACTTTTTACCATAAGGAAAAATATGTCTAGTAAAATTTAAAGAAAAAACAGATTTAGTACAATGTTAATGTAAACTTACCTCTAATAACCGCTTTTCCCAATGGTTGAGTTCAGTGCCCATACCACCTTGATTTTCAAGTTCCATTCCTTCCAGAATTGGACAGTTAAAATGTTTTCTTGCTTCATCCTTAAAACCAGAAAAAAAACATAAGCCCTACAAAAGTACAGTTGGATAATGGCAAATGACCACACTAGATGTAATCAAGAGTTAAAGAATTACTTTGGTGCCCTAGCTGGTTTGGCTCATTGGATAGAATGTCAGCCTGTGGACTGAAGGATCATGGGTTCAATTCTGGTCAAGGGCACATGCCCAGGTTGCAGGCTACATCCCCAGCAGGGGGTATGCAGGAGGCAGCCAATCAACAACTCTCTCTCATCATTGATGTTTCTCTTTCCTTCTCCCTTCTTCTCTGAAATCAATAAAAATATATTTTAAAAATTGTTTTAAAGAATATAATTTGAGCCGGGACCGGTTTGGCTCAGTGGATAGAGCGTCGGCCTGCGGACTGAAAGGTCCCGGGTTCGATTCCGGTCAAGGGCATGTACCTTGGTTGCGGGCACATCCCCAGTGGGGGGTGTGCAAGAGGCAGCTGGTCGATGTTTCTCTCTCATCGACGTTTCTAACTCTCTGTCCCTCTCAATTCCTCTCTGTCTAAAATCAATAAAATATATTTAAAAAAAAAAAAAGAAAAGAAAAAAGAAAAAAAGAATATAATTTGGTTCTGCCTGTCCTTCAGTTGGAGACTTCCAGGGATGGAAAATATACCAAGAGCAGTGTACAAGTTCAAAAGACTCTTAGAGAGAGCTGTGTTCAGTCAAGGAGGGAAATTAAGTTTTTGTCATTACATACATGTGTGATGGTTAATTTTATGTGATCTTGGCTGGGCCGCAGTGCTTAAATATTTGGTCAAACGTTAGTCTGGATATTTCTATGTGGATGCTTTTGGATGAGATTAGCATTGAACTTAGTGGATTTTGAGTAAAGCAAATTTATAGTTGGGCCTCATCCAATCAGTTAAAAGCCTTAACAGAACAAAGACTGACCTTACCTGACCAAGAAGGAATTCAGTCAGCAGACTGCCTTTGGATTCAAATTACAGCTCTTCCCTGAGTCTCCAGCCTGCCACTGCCAGCCAACCCTCTCAGATTGGAGATTCTCTGAACTTCCGCAATTACATGAGTCAATTCCTGAAAACGAATCTCTTTCTTCTCCCTCCCCCCATGACAACACATCCTGGGGTTCTGTTTCTCTGGAGAACTCTGACTAGTACAGACTCCAAATTAAATGATCCGCAATTACGCAATAGTGCCAGTAATACTGAGAGGTATGAAAATAGAGGAGCACTGACTTAAAGCAGTGGGAGGAAGGGAAACCAGGAGTCATTGTCAATTTCCATTTCCTCGGATTTCTCTGGGCATGTAGCTTTATTGTACTGCCTTTCTATTCTTTCTATACTTTTTCCATTGTAAGCTCTACAATGTTATCATAGTTCTTAAATAATAATAATTAGTAGAGGACCATTATGAAAGAAAAGAGCTGATGGCTCATGAGACAATAATTTAGTAATACTTACAACAACACGAGGTGTTACTAGGAGATGCACAGTGTGAGGAACTATCTTGTTATCTCGAACATCCCATAATCTCTCCACCTTTTGAACTACTTTATCACTCCATTGATATAATCCAAGACTGTAGTTAAAGGATAAGAAGACAGTCACTTTTGCAAACTGACCACATTAAATGTGCTTATGAATATCAGTAAAATTAAAATTTTCAAGCTTACTAAAAGTACTTGATAACATTTTCTCATTTAATCTTTTCAACAACATCATGAGATTGTCATCACCACGCCACAGATAAAGACACAGATGCTTAGAGAGATGAAGTAACTTGCTCAAGTCCACATAGCCAATTCTTGGCTACAATGACAATGAATTCTTTCCTTTTAAGACACTTATTGGGGGTGAAAGCAGGTCCAGAGACATAGTCAAGTATATAAAGAAACTTAAACCAAAAAAAAGATGGCACTTTAATTGAGTGGGAAAGTATAATTTACATAATAACTGTAAATCCGATTATTCATCTAGGAAAAAAAGTTAAATCCCTATTTTGTCCCATATACAAAAATAAATTCCAGACAGATGGCAGCAAAAATAGTAGAGTAAGGACCCCTGAAAATTTTCTGCCTTGTGAAAGCCATGAGAAAAGTAGCAAAATGGACCAAATCAACTTTTTTAGAACTCTGGAAATTAACCAAAGGCTTGCAGCAATCCAAGAAGCACTTAAAAATGGATGAATCTGATGAATTAAGAAAAATGAATTGTAAGAACAGCAAGCCTTTTGGTGTTTTCCCATGCCCTCTCTCCTGTCTTACGGCAGGCTTGAAAACCAAAAACCCAGACATGGCAAAAACCAGCAACTGAGCAGCCACGAGAAGAATTCACAAAAAACAACAGCTATGATCCAATTATATGTCTACAAGAGACAGTTCAGACTCAAGGACACAAATAGGTTGAACATAAAAGGATTAAAAAGACATGACATTCAAAGAGTACTCAAAAGAGAGCTGGAACAGTTTTATTAATATTACACAAAATAGACTTTAAGACAAAAATTATTTCTAGACACAAAGAGGGAAATTTTCTAATGATGAAAGAATCAATCCACCAAGACATAACAATTATAAAAATATATGTATAGCCCAGCTGGTGTGACTCAGTGCTGAGTGTGTCAACCCAGGCACCAAGAGGTCGCTAATTCGATTCCTGCTCAGGGAACACGCTTGGGTTGCAGACTTGGTCCCCTGGTGAGGGGTATGCAGAAGGTAGCCAATCAATGTTCTTTCTCATTGATGTTTCTCTCTCTCTATTCCTCTCCCTTCCTCTCTAAAAACATAAATAAATAAAAATAAAAATATATCTATATAATAAAATTCTAAGTGACGTTAAGGTGGACTGACCAGAATGACCAGTCGCTATGATGAACACTGACCACCAGGGGCAGGTGCTCCATGCAGGAACTGCCCTCTGGTGGTCACTGCACTCCCACAGAGGGAGTGTCACTCAGCCAGAGCTGGGCTCACAGCTGGCAAGTACAGCAGTTGTGGCAGGAATCTCTCCTGCATCCACAGCAGTGCTAAGGAGCAGTGGGCCAAGTGGCAAGCAGCAGTGAGCAGGTTGGTGGTAAGGAGCGAGGAGTTCCAGACATCCCCCAAGGGGTTCCAGATTGTGAGAGGGCGCAGGCTTGGCTGAGGGACCCCTCAGTAGTGCTTAAATTTCGTGCACCGGACCTCTAGTGTGTGTTTGTGTGTGTGTGTGTGTGTGTGTGTGTGTGTGTGTGTCTATCTATATCTATCTATCTATCTACCTACCTACCTACCTACCTACCTACCTACCTATCTATCTATTTATCTATCTATATCTATATATAGAGAGATGGATAGATGGTAGATACATATAGATATAGATAGATGGATAGATAAATAGATAGATACTCTTTCCTGCCAGACTGCTATCTTCCAATAATTTGCCAAAATGACTAATACAAAAAGAGAGCCATCCACTATATCTTTTTTAGGGTTTTTAGAAAACATGGAGTTGTTCCTCTAGCCACATACAGGTGAATCTACAAGAAAGGAATGGGCGCTGTTAAAAAGGAATGGCTCACGAATGTTACCATGGCAAATCTGGAAAAGTCTACAGTGTCATCCGTATGCAGTGGGCACTGCTGTGAACAGACAAGTGCAAGATTCTTGCCAAGAGAATTAATGTACGTATTGAGCACATTAAGCACTCTAAGAGCCTCGATAGCTTCCTGAAATGTGTGAAGGAAAATGATCAGAAAAAGAGGGAAGCCAGAGAAAGGCACTGGGTTCAGCTAAAGCATCGGCCTGCCCCACTCACAGAAGCTCACTGTGGGAGAGCCGTGGGAAGGAACCTGAGCTGTGGAACCCCTTCCCTATGAATTCATGGCATGACAAGTGTAAAAAACAAAAGACTTGTGTACCTTATAAAAAAGGATGGGGAACCTTTTTTCTGCCAAGAGCCATTTGGTATTTACAACATTGCTCACTTAATATAATTCACTAAATATAAGTTTATGTTGCTTGAAAAAAGCTCCTAGATTTATTGAATTTCGAGTACTGCCAGGGGTTGCCTGGGCAGGGCCACACCAAATGATTCTGTGGGTCTTATAAAGCCCTCAGGCCAGACATTCCCCACCCCTATTATAAAGAACCAAAATATATAAAGCAAAAATAAATTTCAAATAAAGTTATGAATGTAAAAAATTTACATAATAATTTACTGTAAGAAATTTAGGGTAACATTTTTATTTTAGAGAGAGGCAGGGAGAGGGAGAGAGAGATAGAAACACTGATGTAAGAGAGAAATATCAATGGGTAGCCTCACACAGGCACCCAGACTGGGCTTGAACCTGCAACTTTTGCTCGGTGTACTGGATGATGCTCCAACCACTGAGCCACAACAGCCAGAGCTAGAATAATATTTTTATAATCTTTGGAGGGCAGGAACTTTCTTATGCAATAAAGAAAAAAGTAGATGAATTTAATTATAAAATTTAAAAAAATTCTTTGTATGTGAAGCTAAATGATCTCTTATACCCTATCTTGTTTTAATAGGCTAGCCATAAAACCACTGTTTTATGGCTAGCCATAAAACCATAAATTTTCTTAGGCTAGCCATAAAATCACTGTTATTTATGGCACTTAACATGCTACGATTCTCAGATTCAATTCTTAGCATCTCGCCTAAAAGAGAACAAGAATAAAAATAACAAATACCTATAATTAAAAAGTGGAAGACCATCTGCAAATCTTGAAGTTAGAGGATTTCCATCTTTATCATGGTAGAATGCAAATAGCCCAGCAGAGAAACCCTGTAAGAAAAAGTTGGAAATGTCTTAAAGTAAAAAAATATCAATTCTGATTTGAGACGTCATAACATGCTGCTATAAAAAAAAAACACACTGATACAACCACAAAAAAGCATCAGTACTTCTACAGGAACTTCTTACATTGAAATTGGACAATTAAGTGGTCCATATTTTTGAATTCTAAATTCCAATTACTTGAGGTTATTAAGTGAGGAAACCATAGGTAACAATAACAAAGATATTCTTTTTTTTCCTTTTTTTTAATTGTATACTGTATTACACTGATTTTTAAATATATATTTTATTGATTTTTTTACAGAGAGGAAGGGAGAAGGATAGAGAGTGAGAAACTTCAATGAGAGAGAATCATTGACCAGCTGCCTCCTGCACACCCCCGACTAGGGATGTGCCCGCAACCAATGTAAATGCCCTTGACTGGAATAGAACCTGGGACCTTTCAGGCCACAGACCGACACTCTATCCACTGAGCCAAACCGGTTTTGGCTAGAAAGTTTTCTTAAGCACTCATATTTCAGAAGTATTATCTAGTATTTAAAGCACCATGGATGACTTTAGTTGAGAGCTATGAACATATTTAACTTTACCGGGAGTACCTGTAACTGTTAAACATTTAATTCTTTCCATTCTCCAGGATGGTTTTTGAGATTTAAACTAATCTTTAAATTTTGTAGGGATTTACAATTTCTAAAATAATTAAAGAACACAGACAAATTTCAAAAGCCTAACAGAAACTTATGCATCCTCTTTAAAAGGATTAAGATGTTGGTTTTTCCATATTTTCTTCAGTTTTTTTTTTTAAAGAAATAAAACACTCCAGAGTAAATACTGCTGAAGCCTCACTAAACTCCTTTTCCTCCCTCTCTTCCCAGAAGTAACCACTACCTTGAAATCAATTTGCATAACTCTCAAAGATATTTTTACATTCAATGGTGTCTCACTTTTATTTGAAATTACCTGACTACTAAAGCAAGTATGAATACCTTCTGATACATTTCTTGGCCAATTGAACCTTTTCTTTCTTTCTTTCTTTTTTTCAATAAATATTTATTGTTCAGATTATTACAGTTGTTCCTCTCCCTCCCACCCCAATAGCTCCCCTCCACCTGGTTCCCAACCCAGCCTCTGCCCTTACTGCCCTTCGTACTCATCCATAGGTGTACGAATTTTGTCCAGTCTCTTCCCACACCTCCCACACCCCTGTAAAAATATGGAACGTTTCACAAATTTGTGCATCGTCCTTGCACAGGGGCCATGCTAATCTTCTCTGTATCGTTCCAATTTTAGTATATGTACTGCCAAAGCGAGCACTGTTTAATTATTTTAAACAGTATAATTCAACCTAGCTCAAATGCTAGTCATCAGAAATTTTCTAGTGGCAAAGGCCTAATCAACTGTTTTATGGAACATGAATCTAAGAATCTACATAATCTTAAATGTTAATATATACATCAAAATGAAAGCATAATAAACGGAAAATCACATACACACACACACACACACACACACAGAACAGTTAACAGGAAAATTTACCAGGGCATGAATAATCTCATGTTTCACTGTAGACAGCATCCCAATAAACTCCTGAGGCTGGGTAGAGATCATATTTGGACACAGGTTAGCATATCCTGCTATTGGCCTGTTAAAATAGACATTGAATTTTATTATATTCCAGAATAATATGCATTATGATATTTATTAACCTATACTTTTCTATAAAAAAATGCCCAATTGCCCTGGCTGGTGAGGCTCAGTTGGTTGAGGGTTATCTCATACATCAAAAGGTGGTAAGTTCAATTCCCCATCAGGGCACATTCCCATGTTGTGGGTTTGATCCCTGGTTGGAGCACCTACAGGAGGCAACTGGCTGATGTTTCTCTCTCTAAGATCAATTAAAAACAAAAACCTGCCCAAGGTAAAAAAAAAAATCTTTGCTAAATATCAAATGTCATTTTGTATAATAACATCTAACTTTCACTATCTTTTACTTTGAAGAAATTTGCCTCTGTTTCTATGGCATGATAATCAACAACTATTTCTACAAAAGGATTTAGTCAGTTAATTTTATTTTACTATGAATTTTTAAAATTTCAATATATATCAAAGAAATTACTGGATAATTCAAATTCTAACACTATTTTACTTGCAAAATCCATATATAACTTCAGCATTTCTCTATATTTACAGGCAAGTAAGTAGAGATGGAAACGAGATACACTACAGGACAATTAGCAAATCATTCAGGTCACTGACAGTTGCTAAACCTTCTTATTTCCATCTCACTATTCCCTCTCATGCCCCAACACTGCCCTTCATTCATATAAAGATCTCTATCTTCCCATTATCTTCTTTCATATTCTATCCCTTCTAGAATCTATAGAATTCTACATCTCCTCTGCACCCAGCACCTGATTCTGAGAGCTGACTAGGCCCAGAGTAATTCAGTCAGTTGTGTCATGCACTTAGCCATCTTTCAAAAGCAACGGCAAACAATGGTAAGGAACCCCAAGGTCATTTCTCTCATCACTATGTAACACTTTACCACAGAAATACCACAAACCTCACTAAATTTTGATTGCCTATTTAAAAAGTAGCATTTGTCTTATTTTAAAAACATAGTATAGATTCTTCATACTTGCAAACAATAGTCTTACTCTTAGAAAAGTATATATATATATATTTATTTATTTATTATGTTATTTATTATTTATATATATTCATTATTATGTTATTATTATTATTTTAGAGATCGATAGTGATGTTTTGGTAAGTGAATTATATATATATATATATATATATATATATATATATATATATATATATATGAAACATTGCTAAAAAAATCTTTGCTAAATATCAAATGTCATTGTCAGGCTTAAAACCCATCAGGGACTTCTATAACATTCGATTAAAATAGCCCCGTCTTTCTCTTCAATCCATTTCATGAAGCTCTCATCCTCCCACACAGTGTGCACTGAAGTGGCTTCTAACAGCAATAGGTATACATGGCTTCTTCCTAACCTAAGCTTATTTATAAGTATCTATATAATAAAAGGCTAATATGCAGATTGTCCCCTTAGGAGTGTAAACGACTGAGAGTTCAACTGCTCACTATGACATGTGTTGCCCACCAGGGGGCGGCATGGAACAAAGGAAGGCCCTGGCTGGCAGCTGGCAACTAGAGGAAGGCAGGCCTGATTGGCCCTGATTGCGCAGCCAGACCTAGGGACCCTACCCGTGAATGAATTTCGTGCACTGGGCCCCTCGTATTTAACTAATATCTTAGGAAAAAAGAAATACTCTATTAAGTGTATATTCTTTTTACTAAACAAGATTATTATATAGGAACATAATTATGTTATTATTATTATTTATTATATAGGATACCTACAAATAAGCTTATTTTACATATGATTCTGCAAAACATACAGCACTTCATTAGTACATATACTCAATATTTGACTAAAAGCTTTTTGAACATTCAGAAGCTAAAGATTTTTGAGTCAACTTCATGGATCAACAATTACATAGTATCATAGTAACAGACTGCTTTTCATAATTCATGATGCTGATTTTGAACTCCTTTCCACCTTCAGTGCCGAAAGAATAATTCTGAAGCACATAGCAGTGATTCAGAAATTTTCATTTTCCTTAAATGTATGACATATCAACAGAAGTGAAACAACTCTTAAAGCCAGCAAGTCTTTTGACAACAAATGAATGTTCAGGACCTCAGAAATTATCCTTATGTACACACGAATTGGCCGCATTAACTTTCCTAGATTTGAGAATGTTACATAGAATCTATTCTGAGAGTTGCAATTTCTACTGCCTTTAATTGATTTCCCTGGAGTGTGACAGGCAAACTTCTGCATATATAATAACTTTTCATTTTAAGGCTGCTTCACTGGAAAAATATTTTGGAAATATTTTGTAAGTAAAAAAGACTCAATTTTTAACTGATAATTTAGCTAAGTACAGCACATATAAATAATATGACAATTAGATGAAGCTATTTTGAACATCTTACTTACAGTGTAGCCACAGAATTGCTCAAATTTGAGTTAAAATTGTTTCCTTAGAGAGGTATTTACTTCCAAAGAAAATTCCCTTGACAGCAGACGTTTTCTTTGGACTTGGTACTGACATGGCCGTATGTGTAACGGCCCTACAATCTGATTCCTCCACTCCCTGGCCCCCATTCAGGCAGTGTGCCATTTCTTACTTCTGAAGGCAATCTGGCAAGTGCAAACTACCTGTACTCTAAACACATAACATAGTTTGTTTTAAATGTTCCCATACCAGATGTTGAGAAATAAGTCTCAGGGAAAAGCTTACCTGTCCATTTTTGCTTCCTGCTGACAATAGGCTGCATAAGAAATGATGTTTTCATGGCTGCACCTCTCGGTGGCCAGAGCACCAACATAAAGAACAAAGTCAGCATCTCGGACCCCCTCTTGGTCTGGCACACCCACTGCTCCACAGGGCCACTTACCCCCACGGCAGACCCTGCATTGCTGCACCCAGGGGGCGGGGAGGAGGCAACAGAAAATCAGACCAAAGACAAGATTAGCTGTGGAGACTTTTAACTTACAGTGAATCTAGACTCTGAACATATATAATTTAATTTTTATTTATCCTTCAAATTTATCAAAATCCATACCTCCTTCTACTCACTTCTTGTCTCTATTAGTAACTCTGAATTCATTTTACTAAAATTTCTACTTTATGTAAAATTATCATAAGTCTATAATTTTACCTCAAACAAATAATTGCTATTTCTAAGCAGCAGCCAACCAGGAGGCAAAACAGAAATATAAAAGAGACCTCCTTATACATTTTTTTTCGCAGCTTCCTATAAATCTATTGTTATTTAATTTCAAAATTAATTTTAAACATTTAAAATATAAATATATTTCCTACTATAAATAATCCATGTATCTTTTTAAAAATTCAAATACAAAAGTATATAAGGTAGCCTGGCCTTATGGCTCAGTGGTTAGGCATTGACCTATGAACCAGGAGATCACAGTTTGATTCCCAATCAGGGAACATGCTGAGGTTGCTATCTTGATCCCCAGTGGGGGATGTGCAGGAGGCAGCTAATCAATGATTCTCTCTCATCATTGATGTTTCTATCTCTCTCTCCCTCCTCTTTCCTCTCTGAAATCAATAAAAATATTTTTTTTTTAAAAAAAGAAAGAAAAGAAACACTTCTTGGTAACACAGATTCAAAATTTCCCCTAAAGAATAAAAACATTGCTATAAAAAAAAGAAAAATCCTCAAAGATCATTTATGGCAAAAACAAAAACAAAAACAAAAAGCATTGCTAATAGCAGGCTGAACTACCTGGAGGTGCTCTTCAGGCACTATAACGGGGCCACACTTTGTGTGCTCTGCACATTCTCCTGTACAGTATCTGTGGGGATCATTTTCCTTCCGTAGGTATTGGTTTGTTGCACATTGTCTTCAGTTTATTTGTACATCGAAGTTTAATTGCCAAAAAGGAAAAAAAAGGGGAGGGGGGAAGAGTTCACAGTAGTCAAAGACATCATAAAAAACTAGTAAAGCTATATTAGCTCATTAATAGTTACGATATTGCTTAGAAAAGTGGACTAAGAAAAAATTTTGGTTCCATGGGAAATCTTCCTGATCTGAGTTTTCAAATACCCAAATATTTCATAAAACCAATACTGCAGACAAAGAAAGTGGGAGGAAAAAGGATGTAGCAAGCAGGGGACAACTACACCCTAGGAAAAAATCTAGTAGGTCACTATATAACAGAAAATCAGGAAAATAATTATCCAACAGATGCTTTTATATTATTTTTAAAATAGCTTATATTTTGGTCTTTAAAAATATTATAATAAAATATTCTAGTATAAATTTCATAATTTTCCATACTGGTAAAATGGGAGGGCAGAGAACTAAATGACAAGAAAATGATCTGTGTTTAAAGTGACATACCTGCTAAGTAAGATAGTGCCCGCAGGTCTACGAACCTGAAAAGTCTTCTCTAAATAAGAAATAGCTTGTGGAAAAAGTTTGTTCTAAATAAAAGTTAAACAAAGAAAACTAGTCAGAATTATAATCAAAGTATAAATTACATTTAAAACAAGTATATACAGGATTTAATGCCCGAGGAGAAAAAAGGAAAAAGCCTTACATTTCTGGAATACAGATATTAATTAGTAAAAGGCTGCATGGCAAGGAGTAGGGGGAAGAGTAAATATGTCTAGGAGCAAATGAATTTCCTCATTTTCTAGATGAGTTTGGGGAAAGAACACTAGCTGGAAACTTCCTTCCCTACCTCTATGTAAACAGAATATTAGAAAGCACAAATCTGACCTATTAATCTAAATTACTTCAAATTTGGGACTGAGTTAGTTGGTTCCAACATCATAGTAGTTTATGTGAAGAAAATCTTACATTTAGAAAATTTACTTTAACCTCGATTATTTCTGTGAATGAACTGGCTTAACGTGTCTGTGTGACTATCTGTAACAGTTTAAAAAACTAATGAGGTTAGCACTTCTATAAACAACTCTGGCATATTATACTTTCAGGTTAATTAATCTTCAGGAGAAAAAGCATTTCCACAATGGTATTTTCAATGCATTTCCAAAAACTCAGCTTTTTGTGCACTATCCTTCATATATATGTTCTGCTCCCCCAAAACTTAAGAGAACAATTAAGAAAATGAGAAAACTAAATTAATATCAAACATAGATGAAGTCTTGGTGAATGCATAACAAAAACACCTTTGGTGAAAATGATAAATACATTTATCAATTCACTACCAACATCTTGTATTCAATAATTCACAAAAGTCATGTATATAGCTTTCTTTACCGCAGTAGAATTTACATACAATAAAATATACCCATTTTAAGTATCCAATTCAAACCATGAGTATTTATTACCTACCTTAACAAGGTATCTTTTTTCAGGGAGCAACCTGAAAGAAGTGACAACATGAAAGATAAGAATTGCCATCCTGGGCAGAGCACTGTCTCACTTATTCAGAATACATCTGGTAGGAGCCCCAAGGAATGCTTTGTGGAAGAATGCAGTATTAAGCCCCCAAAATTTCAATTAATTACAATAAGTATTTGAGAGTTCATTCTGTGACAAAGCACAGTGCTAGGCATGATCATATGCTATTTCATTCATTTGGAAAGTTAAAGATAGTAAAGGATATCAACTACTCTTAATAGATTTTTATAAATTTTATAAAATTCATGCACTGGGGCGGGAGGGGGGAGGGTGGCCTCAGCCTGGCCTATATCCTCTAGCAGTCTGGGAGCCCTTGGGGGATGTCCAACTGATGGCTTAGGCCTGCTGGCCACGGGAAGTGGGCCTAAACTGGCAGTCGGACATCCTTAGCGCTGCCACGGAGGCAGGAGAGGCTACCACCACCCCCGCTGTCAGTTGTGAGCCCAGCTCAGGGCTTCTGGCAGAGAGGCACAAGTGTACCAACCACCAGGGGGCAGCTCCTGCATTGAAGTTAGTGTGTGTCACAGAGATCTGTCATTCTGCTGTTCAGTCGACTTGCATATTAGCCTTTTATTATATAGGACTATAAATTGTCCTGGACCAGGGGTCTTCAAACTGCGGCCCGCGGGCCACATGCGGCCCGCGGGCCACATGCGGCCCGCAGAGGAGTCTGATCCGGCCTGCCAGGTTTTTTGGGCAGTGAGCGCAGCCGAGGTGTTACAGTAGGAATTAGTAGTTCATATAGTCCGGCCCTCCAGCTCTCTGAGGGACCGTGATCTGGCCCCCACTTTAAAAAGTTTGAGGACCCCTGTGACCTGGACAGTGTGGCTGTTCGTTGGGCATCATCCCCTGTACTAAAAGGTTGCTGATTCAATTCCCAGTCAGGACACATACACGAGTTGTAGACTCAATCACTGGTGGGGAGCGTACAGGAGGCAGCCCATTAATGTTTCTCTCTCATCCCCTTCTCCTTTCCTTTCTCTCTAAAAATCAATAAAAATATTTTTTAAAAACCTACTATAGATTCATAATTTACATGTTTTCTGGACTACTCTTACACTAAATAAAAAATTTAGACTATACCACCTCTCTAGTGAATAATTTTGTAAATGTTCTTATTATGCACTTCCTCTTATTTTTCTTCCAAGTACTTATTGAGGAGGTGCCTTCTGGGTCTATTATTGACCACATCCAAAGAGATCCACATTTGTTCTGTTCAAATTATGTATAACATATAGATTTTTTAAAAAATAGGTTTTTATTGATTCTTAGAGAGAGAGAGAGTTAGAAACACAGATGAGAGAGAAACATTGATTGGCTGCTTCCTGCACACCCCCTAGTAAGGATCAAGCCCTCAACCCGGGCATGTGTCCTGACTGGGAATAGAACCCATAACCTCTTGGTGCATGGGTTGCTGCTCAACCACTGAACCACACCAGTTGGACATCATGTACAGATTTTGATCATATCCCATGGTTATCATCTTTCCAAATTAAAAAGCATTTTTAGATTAATTCCATCTTTAAGATGCACTGGCTCTGAGTTGAATCTATGGAACTTCAGATAATAGATAAAAATACCTTTAAAAGTTTGATTCTTACCCTAACTGGTTTGACTTAGTGGATAGTACTGGCCTGTGTACTGAAGGGTCCCTGGTTTGATTCTATCAAGGGCATATGCCTGGGTTGCAGGCTTGATCCCCAGTAGGGAGTGTGTAGGAGGCACCGATCAATGATTCTCGTCATTGAAGTTTCTATCTCTCTCTCTCCCTCTCTGAAATCAATTAAAATTTTTTTCTTTAAAGTTTAATTCTTAATAAAAAAGATCACAAAATAATGATGTACTTACTCTTCAATACTTTTATCATAGACAGTCTTGATTCGTAAATGTTCATCAACATCTCTCTTTACAACATGATTTGCTTTAAGATGAACCTTATTTATGACCTGAAAAAAAGGAATAGATTTAAAGTTTTTTAAAAGATGTTGTACAGATTAACTGATTGAGGTCATAATGTAAAATTAATAAACTAAATTTCAAGTGTAATACCCAGAATAAAAATAAAGAATGAATAGAGAGATATTTCCTATTTATGGATAAACTCAACTTGATGTATAGATTCAAAGTAATCTCAATCAAAATCTAACAGGTTATATTGTGGATATAAATCAACTGATTCTAAAAATTTATATAAATAGGTAAACGACCCAGAATAGCCAACACAATATTGAAGAAGAACAAAGTTAGAGGACTGACACTACCTAACTTCAAGACTTACTATAAAGCTACAGTAATCAAGACAGTGTGGTACTGGCAAAAGCAGAGGCAGACCAATAGAACAGAATAGATAGACTAGAAACAGAACCCCATAAATACAGTCAACTGAGCTTTGGCAAAGAGAAAAAAAGGCAACACGATGAAGCAGATAATCTTTTCAACAAATGGTTTTAGAACAACTGGATATCCATATGGGAAAAAATGAATCTAGACACACACCTAACATTCTCCATAAAATGAACTCAAAATGGACTGTAGATCTAAATACAAAATGTAAAACAATAAGACTCTTAAAAGATGCAATAGGAGTGAAACTAGATGACCTTGGGTATGGCAATGACTTTTTAGATATAGCACTAAAGGCATGGTCCATGAATGAAATAATTAATAAATTCAACTTTATTAAAATTAAAAGCTCTGCTCAGTGAAAGATAATGTCAAGAGAATAAAAAGTTAAGCCACGATAGAAGAAAATATTTGCAAAAGACACATCTGAAAAGGGACTATTATCCAAAATATAGAAAGAACTCTTAAAATGAAACGATTATGAAAACAAATAATCTAAAGAGGGGGAAGGAGGGTAGAAGAGGGTATAAGGAGGATAAATGCTGATGGAAGGAGACTTGACTTGGGGTGGCAAACACATAACACAATACACAGATTATGTATTATATAATAGAATTGTACATCTAAAACCCACATAATTTTTGAGAGAGAGATAAAAACCCACATAATTTTTAAAAAATACATTCTTATTGATTCCATAGAGGAAGAGAGAGAGAAAAACCAATAAGAGAAAATAATTGATGAGCTGCCTCCTGCACATCCCCAACTGGGGACCTAGCACACAACCCAGGCATGTGCCCTGACTGGGAATCAAACTGCGACTTCCCTGGTTCATAAGTCAATGTTTAACTACTGAGCCAAGCTGGCCGGGCTGAAAGCTATATAATTTTATTAACCAATGTCACCCTGATAAATTCAACAAAAATGTTAAAAAAGAAAAAGAAAACAAACAACCCAGTGTTTTAAATGGCTGAAACTGTCCTGGCTGGTGTGGCCCAGTTGGTTGCCAGGTGGATTCCTAATCAGGGCACATGCCTGGGTCCAGGTTACAGGCTTCATCCCCTATAGGGGGCGTGCTGGAGTCATCTAAGTGATATTTCACTCACACTGATATTTTTCTCTCTCTAAAAATTAATTTTAAAAATCTAAAAAGAAAAAAAAAAGGCCAAAAAGTTTAATAGTCATTTCACTGAAGAAAATACAGTGGTGCCTCACACAACGAACTTAATTCGTTCCAGGAGCAAGTTTGTTATGCGAAAAGTTCGTTATGTGAAACGCGTTTTCCCATAACAATACATGTTAAAAAAAATAATTCGTTCTGTAGCATAAAATATGCTAAGATGACATAAAAAAAGATAAATTTTTTGTTATTATTTTTATTTAGATACATCTAAAAACATAATTTTTAAAAAAAAAACACACATTTTTTTAATTTTAAGACAGACTAAGTAGAGTCTACCGAATCTTGCACATCTTCATCCATTTTCTGCTTTTTGGCCGATGGTTTCATGAAAAACCTGTCCAAAGTCGTTTGTTTTTCTCTTTTCTCCAACATCTGCCGGAAATAACGGACAAGAGTATCGGAGTAAAGATCGTTGATCCTGTTTGCTTCAGCTGAATCCGGATACAGTGTATTGAGTTTAACTTAAAAGGACGACTGCCGTGATACGTGCGTGATTTAATTCGTAATGAAGAACGATTGCCGCGATACGTGCTTAAGTTAAGCGCAGTGACTAACGACTGCCAGCAGTGCCTGCGCGGAAGGATGCAATACATCGGCAGCGATCGTGGAAGCTCGGGCAAAGCGGTCGTGGAAGCTCGGGCGACTTCGTTGTGTGAAACGAAGTTCGTTGTATGAATCATGAAATGAAGTTCATTGTGTGCAGCGTTCGCTGTGCGAGGCGTTCTTTATGCGAGGCACCACTGTATACAGATGGTGCCCTGGCTGAGTAGCTCAGTCAGCTGGAGCATTTTACTGAAGCTCAAAGATTGTACGTTTGACTCCTGGTCAGGGGACATATAGGAGTCAACCAATAAATGCACAAATGGAAAAAAAATATCTATATTTCTCTTTCTCTCTCTAGCCCAGCCTAATATTCTTTTTTTTAATATATATATATATATATATACATATATATATATGTATATGTATATGTATATTTTATTGATTTTTTTACAGAGAGGAAGAGAGAGGGATAGAGAGTTAGAAACATCGATGACAGAGAATCATCGACCAGCTGCCTCTTGCACACCCCCTACTGGGAATGTGCCCGCAACCAAGGTACATGCCCTTGACTGGAATCGAACACGGGACCTTTCAGTCATCAGGCCAATGCTCTATCCATTGAGCCAAACCGGTTTCAGCCTAATATTCTTAATAGTGGAAAACTAAATACTTTCCCCGTAAGATCAAGTATGTCTATTCTCACTATTCTTATTCAACATCATATTGGATGTACTATACTATCCAGAATAATAAAAGCATATGCTAATTAGACCAAACAGCCAAACAGCCTTCCGGACAGAGCCAGGGCTGCGAGGGCTGAGGCAAGCTGTTGAGGCTATAAGGGCTGAGCCCTTTACACAACTTTCGTGCATCAAGCCTCTAATTATACATAATAGTCATTATAAGACAAAATTAACATGAAAATATTTAAAACTAGAGGCCGGGTGCATGAAATTTGTGCACTGGGGTGTGTGTCCCTCAGCCCAGCCTGCACCCTCTCCAATCTGGGAACCCTTGAGGGATGTCCGACTGCCAATTTAGGCCATATCCTACCAGGATTGGGCCTAAATGGGCAGTCAGAGATCCCTCTCACAATCCAGGCTCCCAACTGTTTACCTGCCTGTCTTCCTGATTGTCCCTAACTGCTTCTGCCTGCCAGCCTGATCAACCCCTAACCACTCCCCTGCCAGCCAGATTGATGTCTAACTGCTCCCCTGCCTGCCTGTTTGCCCCCAACTTCCCTCCTCTGTAGGCCTGGTCACCCCCAACTGCTCTCTCCTGCAGGCCCGGTCACTCCCAACTTCCCTCCTCTGCCGGCCTCGTGACCCCTAACTGCCCCTCCCCTGCAGGCTTGATCACCTCTAACTGCCTTCTCTTGCAGGCCTGGTCCCTCCCAACTGCCCTTCCCTGCTGGCCATCTTTGGTGGCCATCTTGTGTCCACATGGGGGCAGTCATATTGTGTGTTGGAGTGATGGTCAATCTGCATATTATTCTTTTATTGGATAGTATAAAGCCTGGTGCATGGGTGAGGGCTAGCTGGTTTGCCCTGAAGGATGTCCCGGATCAGGGTAGGGGTTACCTTGGGGGATGGAGCGGCCTAGGCAAGGGGCCTGTGATGTTTTGCAGGCCGGCCATGCCCCCCAGTGACCCAAGTGGAGGTCCTGGCATCTGGGATTTATTTTTTATAATTGAAACTTCGTAGCCTTGAGCAAAGGCCAGGCCGGCCAGGGCTGGCAGAAAGCTTGGCTTCCTCCATTGCCAGGGGAAACCCAAGCCTCCAGCTGGCTCCAATTCTGTGACTGCCAGCATTTTTGTTGGGATTTATTTATCTTCTATAATTGAAACTTTGTAGCCTTAAGTGGAGGTCAGGGCAGGCCGTGGCAGGCGGAGAGCTTGGCTTCCTCCATCACCGGGGACAACCCAAGTCTCCTGCTCCCTCCAGCTCTGTGGCCACCACCATATTTGTTTACATAATTTGCATACTCACTCCTGATTGGCCAGAGGACATGGCTTGTGGGTGTAGCAGAGTGATGGTTAATCTGCATATTACTCTTTTATTAGATAGGATAAGCAAAAGATGTAGCCTGGCTGGTGTGGCTCAGTGGTTGAATGTTCACCCATGAATCAGGTGGTCACCATTCAACTCCCAGTCAAGGCTCATGCCTGGGTTTTGGGCTCGATCCCCAATAGGGAACATACAGAAGGCAGCAATGAATGATTCTCTCTCATTATTGATGTTTCTAGCTCTCACTCTCTCTTCCTCTCTGAAATCAATAAACACCCCCCCACACACATATATGTATACACACACACACACACACACATATACATATATAGTGTGAGAGAGTGAAACATCAATTAGATGACTCCAGCATGCCCCCTCATAGCCCTGGCTTCATCCGGAAGGCTATTTGGCTGTCTGGTCTAATTAGCATATTATGCTTTTATTATTAAAGATGTATATTATAATCTCTAAAGCAAGCACGCGCGCACACACACACACACACAGCACAAAAGTTAAAGGTGAGAGAATGTAAGCTCTAATTATAAGCAAGCTGAAATGGCTACATTAATATCAGACAAAATAGACTTCAAGAAAGGGCCAGAAATAGAGTAAAATTTTATATTGAAAACTTATACAAGTAGACAGGGTTAATACAACAGAAAGACATAATTATACATTTGAATCCACCTAACAATGGATTCAAAATCCATGGAGCAAAAGCTGAAAGAACCAAAGGAAGAATAATTTATAATCTTAGAGGTTTTTAAGATCCTGACAATTAGGCATAATTTGTAAGAATATATTAATCTGAAGTACACTGTCAATCATCACATCTTATGAGATGTATAGAAACCTTCACACAATAACTATAGAATATATATCCTTTACAAGTACAGATAAAAAGTTAAACAGGTTAAAGCACATGCTGAAGTATATATAAAACAACCTCAAACTTTAAAGTGCTGAAATCTTACAAAAGATACTCTCTAAATTAGAAATTACTAACATAAGGTAGCTAGAAAAGGACCAAATATTTAGAAATTATATTTTAAACATATTTTTAATAACCCATGGATCAAAGAAAAAATTATCCGGAAAAATAAAAACACTTTTTGAACTAAACAATAATTAAAATACAATGTGTCAAAATCTGTGAGGTGCAGCTAGAGTTGTAGGTACTTAGAGCAAAATTTGTATCTTTGAATGTTTGTATTAGAAAGAATAAAAGGCTCTAAGTTTCCACTTAACAATATGAACAAAGTAACTATAATAAGTAGTAAGAAGAAATAATAAAGAACAAAAAACAATAAAATAGATAACCATCTTTAAAGATAACTACAAAACCAACCATTGGTTATTATAATGATTAATAAAATTAATAAATCCCCTACCCAAACTGGACTATGATAAAATAGAATAAATACCAATTGCAGCATTAGAAATAAAAGAGTAGATATTACTCCAGATTCTATAGACAATGAGAGATAATTTTTAAAAAATATATTTTTATTGATTTCAGAGAGGAAGGGAGAGGGAAAGAGAGATAGAAACATCAATGATGAGAGAGAATCAGTGATCGGCTGTCTCTTGCATGCCCCCCTACTAGAGAAGGAGCCCACAATCCAGGCATGTGCCCTTGACTGGAATTGAACCCGAGACTCTTCAGTCCCAGGCAGACACTTTATCCACTGAGCCAAACCAGCTAGGGCCAAAAGATAATTTTTAAAAATATTTGTTTCAGATGTTCAGTATAGTAGTTAGATAATTATATAATTTGTGAAGTGATTCCCCTGATAATTCTAATGTCCACTTTGCACCATACATAGTTATAATACTAGAGGCCCAGTACACAAAATTCATGCACAGTGGGGGGTGGTTCCTCAGCCCAGCATGCACCCTCTCCAATCCGGGACCCCTTGAGGGATGTCCAACTGCAGGTTTAGGCATCCCTGATCCCTGCAGTTGGACATCCCTCTTGCAATCTGGGACCACTGGCTCCTAACCCCTCACCTGCCAGCCTGCCTGCCTGATGTCCCTAATTGCTCTCCCCTGCCGGCCTAATCACCCCTAACCACTCTGCCTACCTCCCTGATCGTCCCTAACCGCCTCAAACCTGCCACTAAGGGCTTGCTATTACATACCCTATCAAGAACTAGGAAAATTTACTAGGGATGAGAACTCTCAAGAACTTAATAGCTTGCTTTTAATACCTGAAGCACTATCACTACCAAGTTTTTCCAGCTGAGAGGCAAAAACAGGAATGGGGGTGAGGATGGTGGAAATTTCAAAAAGAGTTTTCAGCTCTTATGATAAAGAAAAACTTTAACAATGTTGATCTCCAAAAAACATAAGGGCTGCCTCTGGAGATAATGCCCCTATTCACGGAGATGTTCAAATATAAGTTGGAGATTCATACATTGGCACAATCACTAGAAGAAAACAGATATTAAGTTTCCTTCTAGCAGAGGTTTTATATATCTTTGAACTACTTCCTATTATTATTATTATTATTATTATTTCCTCTTAATTTAAACTAGGTTAAAAGGGAGAAGCACAGGGCTTTGTGGAAATTTTTTAAAAAGAGGGATGGGAGAACAGAGGGATATGTTAAGGGTACAAACTTACAACAGTAGATAAATAAGTCCTATAGACCTAATGCACAGCATAGTGATTATGGACAACACTAATCCTGTATTATAAAAGCCTAATATGCAAATTGTCCCCTTGGGAGTTCAACAGGAGACCGATGGCTCACTATGACATGTGCTGACCTACTAGGAGGCGGTGCAGAATGAAGGCCCCAGCCGTCAGCCTGAGGGAAGGCCCCAATCGGCCCTGATCTCCAGCCAGGCCTAGGGACCTAGTGGTGCACCAGGTCTCTAGTGTATTATAAACTTAAAAGTTTCTAAGAGACTAAAAAAATAAGACAATTCAGCCAAAATGCAGTGTCATGATAAAACTATACCATCACAAACCACACACTTAATATTTTGACACATATGGTGGAACATTGTGCATAGAAATCTTTGGAAGTTACCACATAAATTAGTGGTCTTAGATTACTAGGCTGAACTGAACATTTCTAGGTTAATAAAGCAGTAAGACAAACTGTAAAACCAACCACAACATGCAGCCCTGTCCCAGCACTGTGTCTCTTTTCTTCAAAGAAGAGTAACGGTTGTGGGCCCTCCCTCTGAGCTAAGTACTGTGAAGAATCAAAGTGATTTGAGGTTTTTTGGTGAGCAGGGTGCAAGGATGATTACCAGGTTCTTGTCTAGACAGATTCGAAGAACGAGGCCTTGGACAAAAGGTGATAGATGAGAAGTACAGAAACTGTATTGCAAGTAGATACTACCTCTTAAATTTCTAATTCTAAGACTATGTCTCTCTCTGTCTTGAGGTAGTAAATATTCTAGAGACCATTCTTTCCTTTATCGAGCCTTTCCCACCGTGGGACTTCGGCCTTGTAATCAGTTCCCAGGGCCCCTAAATCACTTCTCCTATTTGGTCATCTTATCTGTTCAGGCTGGAATTGCTTTTGATCTTCCTTAAGGCGTTCTCAGCTGCTCAGATCAGGGCTGCTTTAGATTAACTTATGGTTGCTTTAATTGCTCAGGCCGTAGACACTTGTCCTTGGTTTATGGCTGCTGTAATTGCTCAGGCCAGAAATGCCTCCATCCTCCCTGAAGCCCCCGCCCCTTCCTGTCTGCCTAATTAAGCTAGCTAGCCAACCCTTTTCCCAAAAGCGTAAGACACGAACTTTATCCTAAGGAACTTTACAATACAAGGGCAAGCCATGCCTGGAAAATAAGCCAGCATCACATAGCAGTACTTGATCAAGTTACTACCGATGAGACTACAGATAAGACGCCCAGAGAAATGGAAAGAGCGTCCTGCTGGGGTTGGTTTCAGCAGGCTGCCGTGAGATAAGAGAACGTAACCCAGACGGAAAGAATTGAGAGAGGAAGAAACATGGAGTGTGAAGGAGGTGGGCACTTCCAGGGCAGGAGAGCCGGGTAAAGTAAGCAATGTGATGAGGTAACTTGAAAATAAACCTGGATTTTGTCTCCACAGAACCCCCAATACCCCTCCGATTCCCCCAATTAATTCCTTCCCGAACTTTTAGTTCGGTGTTTCCCGGAGTGTGGTCAATGGATAAGAGTACCATCAACTACCTGGGAACTTGAGCTGCACATACTCTGGGGGTCCATCCCGGACTTAATGAGTCAGAAAGTGGGGAGGTTGGGCAGCGACCTGTTTTAACAGCCCTTCAGGCTATGTGATGATGCTCAGGTTTGAAAACCACCCCTCTAGGGCTGCCTCATACGCACAACTCCCCGCACAAGAACGCGATGATGCTCCAAGTGCCTAGGCCAGCCGCTTAGCTGGGGACAGGCAGGGAGAGGACACCAAGGCCCGGCCTCTGGGCGTTGGCTTCCTCCCCCCGTGCACCCGGTTCCAGTCTCTGCTCTCGGCCGCTGCCTCCCGCATGACTTCGCCCGCAGGCCCGCTCCCTGCCCGCCGCCCTACCTCAGCGTCCGAGGGGACGTGGTGCCGGCAGGGGAAGGAGCTGCTCAAGGAGACGGGAACGGACGTAGCACCTGCCCGGAGCCCGCCCAACAGGAGCAAAATGCCTCGGACCCATGAAGAACCGCTCCAGAGCCACCGACTGGGGCCCGGGCTTGGACCAGAGGACCCCGTTCCTCTGCCCCAGTCGGGCGCCATCTTCGGGCTGCGCGTCGTTTCCATGGAGCGCTTGACGCTCTCACGCCGGCGCCGGCCCCGCCCCTCGCCGCTGGGTGGAGGCCCAGCTGGCGGAAGCTGCTTTGCCATCGGCTTGCGTCACCCGGAGGTTCACCAAGAACACAAGCCGGGCCTCGTAGCCAGAAGCTAACCAGGAAACGCCGCTAAGCGGCTCACGTGAGAACTGACAGTAGTGACGTCGATGGTAATGATGGTGGTGTCTGGGACTCTAGTGAGGAAGTTTGTCTTTAATTCAGTTAGCGACGGAACATATACACACATAACTAGATGCCAAGTGACTTGGAGCTGCAGAATTCTTTATGGTGTAGCCCTCACAAAAGGTGAATGGAATATAATTTTTAATGGATTTTTTTTATATTTTATTCTTTGAGAGGAAGTTAGAAACATCATGAAACATTGATCAGCTGCCTCCTGCACACCTCCTTCTGGGGATGTGCCCAAAACCAGAATTGAACCTGGGACCCTTCAGTCTGCAGGCCTATGCTCTATCCACTGAGCCAAACTGGTTAAGGTTTAATGTATTTTTATTGACTTCAGAGAGGGAGACAAACATCTATGATGAGAATCATTGATCAGCTGCCTTCTGCACACATTACCCCTCCTCCCCACCCGGAACCTGGGCAAGTCCCCTGATGGAATCAACCACTTGAGCCACACTGACCAGCTAGGCCCATTTCTTCTTAAAGTCATTTTCTATAAAGTCAACCATGTGTCTGTCCTTTACTATTCAACCCTATCCCTTATTTAAAACCCAAGAATTGGCCCAGCCTGCCTCAGTGGTTGAGGAACGACCTATCTGAAGGAACCAGGTCACCAGAAGGTCACCGTTTGATTCTGGGTCAGAGCACATGCTCCGGTTGAGGGGCTCCACCCCAGTAGCGGGCACGTGGAAGGCAGCAGGCCAATGATTCTCATATGTTTCTCTCTGAAATGAATACAAATATATTTTAAAAAAATAAAACACAGGAATTGCAACTATAATTAACTCAGTAAGAGATTGGGTGGATCCTTGCCATTGAGTAAACTACCTTCAAAACTGAACAGTGAGGAACTACAAAAAAAAATCTGAAAATCTGAAAACCTATAGCACATGAAAACAAAGTAATTAGGTTTTGGAAGCACTTAGCTAGAACATTCAATGCGAAGTGGATATTGTAAATTATTATAGTTGGAAGGGTAGGGGATACAAAATCCCTAAGAATTTATATTTCATTGGTGAAGATCATGTACTCAAATAATAAGGGGTAAGACATTTTACAAATAAAGTCATCAGATAATGTGTCAACCCTGGTGGGGTAGGTAATTCAGTTGGTTAGAGCATCATCTGGATACATCATGGTTGCAGGTTAATCCCTGGTCAAGACACATAATAATCAACCAATAAATTCAGAATTAAGTGGAACAAATCTCTCAAATCAATTAAAAAAATGTGTATCATTCCACAAGTATAAGTTGGGATTCTAAACCAAATTTACCACTTTCACCTGTGCTCTTTCCACTACAAAACCACAAAGAAACAATAGATTATCAACAAAAAACACCTACCATCTTCAAGTTCCTGGTGTAACAGTAGTGTCAGGGTGGGAGGCTGTTTCAGTGGTCTGGAGGAAAAGCTGCTAGTCATTCAAGCTCATTTCTGTGAAATGTTGGAGTCACGCAATAGTAACTTCAGCTTGAGGACTACTTTTGCACAGACCGAACCTCATGTGGGAACAGAAAAGCGCAGACACCCTCATTTTGAAATGATGCATTACATCACGCAAAGAGGAATGTCCATGCAAGGCTACTTTTCAAAGCTGGCAATGCCAAGGATTGCCAGTTTTCTCTTCCCTGCTTTGCTCAGATGCGTATCAGTTCTTGTGTGTTCACACCATTGCTTTACTATCTATCCCACTCAAAATACCAATTCACCTGACTCCTACAATGTTGACAGAAACACCCAACTTGTTCCTTTTATTTATGCATCCACTGGTTCATTCTTATATGTGCCCCAACTAGGGATTGAACCCACAACCTTGGCATATTGAGACAAAGCACTGAGCTACCAGGGCCACACTATTTCCTTTCCTTTCCATGAATAAGCCAGACCTGAAATATCCATCTGTCTTCCTGGACATATTCACAGCTAAGTAACCCGTCTCCTCAAAACTCAACCCCCCGACCTCTGCAAAACAAACAAAAAACCCCCATCTGGTCCCCCAGCATGCACTAAGCCACATCCCAGCCGGGTGTATTTGTTTACTTGCACTGACTGGTGAATTTACTAGACCTACTCAGTATAAACTTAAAATTACTGTAATATATAGGAAAGTCTCCTGTGAAAGTATACTTTTCATACATAATTTCAGTCACACAAATTTGTCTGGAAGGTAAACACAGGTTCACTAGTCCATTTTCTAACATAAGCCTCTGGAAAACCATTTACTATATAACGAATGGACTCTCAGCTATAAAGGGACCCCTTTGCCCAGATTAGTCCATTGCATCGAGGTCAATCAGTAAGACTGGATTACAAATACAAGCCCGTTTCTGTGAATCATGGCCTCTTCCAAAAGCAAACTTGGCTTGAAGACTTATCACTGGACTAAGAAACCTTCCCGATTGAGTGCCTTTAGTACCCAATCCGAATCCTTTCCTAGAGCCTCTCCTTCAAAGGCCTTTCACACCACAACACACTTTTAGCATGCTGCTTCCCAGCATCTATTTAGGGAACCCTAATACTAATGAAAACTTTAGTAAGAGGGGCTGTTTTGCAAACTCCATTTATTCCCATGGGATGTCAAGATTTGTTAATAAAGGACTAACTGTTACTGCATCAATTTACAACCGCCATATTACAAACTGATGAACTCGGTTCAAACTTTTACCCCCTACTGGGGATATGCTCGCAACTGATGTACATGCCCTTGACCGCAATCGAACCTGGGACCCTTCAGTCCGCAGACCTACGCTCTACCACCGAGTCAAACCAGTTTCGGCTGGTTCAAACTTTTATTTCAACATTTTGAGATTCAAAATACTCTGCAGCCCTGCTTAATCTCATTATGCTAAAATCCCAATCCTGCACTTTTATACCAACCCTGACACCCCCCCCACACACACAGATAATGGAGGCATGTGGCATTATTTTGACATTTTCAACTAATTATTCCCATTTGTGATATGCTTGAATGCTTTGTCATCAGTGCCAAGGATATCTCATCCCTGCCTATCCAGCAGGCTGCCAATACCATCACTATAGCCTCCATTCAAATTTCTCCCAACTACCTTTTTTAAGTCACAAGTTTTCCACCCAATATATTGAACAGTGCATTCTATTACAAGGTATTTGAAAAGATCAATATGTTTATTCACCGACTCTCAATCTAATCTGGAAGGTGGTCCCCAGAATATTTAGTAAAATGCAGTACCAAAGAAATAAACTGTTACATGGTGCTTACCTGTGCTGGCTAAAATTGGCTTCTGTACTTCCTGGAATATGCTGTGTCTCCAATTGTCCAAAAGCTTATCAGAGGTTAGGTTTAAGTACTCCATCACTTTCCAATGTACTTCTTTTTCCCTGTCCCCAAAGTTAACTTGTTCCCTCTCTCCATTAACTTGTAAGGCCTGATACATTATTCCTATCCAGTTGTTTAAATCTCTGTAATCATCACTACATACAGCCCTCTGACTTCCTAGTATACTCTGAAAATGCCTGATAACTGCCACCATTTAAGCACATAGCAAGTGAATTTAGGGCACGTGATTTTTAAGCCATTTGACCAAAACACATGAAAACAAATCCATTTTATTTATTTTCAGTAAGTTTAAATCCTTGAGGGGTACAGCATCTGGAGGGGGAAAAAGAAAATGTCATTAGGTGCATGTTATATATACAAATTTACAAATGCCATTAGTAACACAATATGGATAAATCTCCCGTTGTCCCATTACTCATCTCTAAAAGGCATCCAATGAGTTATATGTAGGTAGGGGGAGGAACCAAGTTTTTATGGCCTTCAATTTTTAGGTGAACGTTACTTTGCACTAAGGTTCAAAAGTACCCCAAGTGGCCCAAGACTATTAAAAACAGATACTAATTGCCCTGACCAGTGCACTGAAAGGCTTTGGGTTCAATTCCTGGTTAAGGACACAGACCTGGGCTGTAGGTTCATTCCCTGTTCCTGGTCGGGGTGCTGTCAGGGGGCATGAGGGAGGCAACCAATGTTTCTCTGCCCTTAACCAGGAATCAAATCTGGGACCCTTCTGTAGGCCACTGCTCTATCCCCGGAGCCAAACCAGCTGGGGCCAATGTTTCTCTCTCCCTCCCTGCCACCCATCCACTCGGTCTAAAAATAAATATTCTATGGGCCCAGCCGGCATGGCTCAGGGTTGAGCATTGACCTATGAACCAGCTGGGGCACATGCCCAGGTTTCCTATTTGATCCCCAGTGTGGGGCCTGAAGGAGGCAGCCAATCAATGATTCTAATCATTGATGTTTCTATCTCTCTCCCCCTCTCTGAAATCAGTAAAGATAATTTTAAAAATCTGGTAGGATTAACAAAAAGATGTTTTCTTCTACAAAATAAGACTAAACACCTAATCTAATAAAACTGTCAAGAGACAGGAAAATATTAGTAATTATGCCAGAAAATGGTATGTTTTCAATTCTCTAGCAACTATTGATATTTTAGTGTCCAATACATGTCTTTGCCAGGAATTTGTTCATTTATTTTATTTTGCTGATTTTTTTGTAGAGAGGAAAGGGAGGGGACACAGAAAAACATCTATCTACTGCCTTCTGCACATGCCCCAACCAGGAATAGAACCCCAAACCTGGGAATTGAACCCACTACCTTTTGGTGCCCTGAATGATGCTCCAATCAAATGAGCCATACCAGCCAGGGCAGAAAATTATTCATTTAAATATTTCCCTCCACAAAGCTTCAGCAAAATCTAAAATCTAGGCATAATTCACTTGAAAAATTTGCCTTCACTTTCCTTCTAATGTGAAGAACCTTATGTTCCATAATACAGTTACACAGGAACCACTAATTTTGTAGCATAATCTTTCTAGTCACATTTTATAATCACGTAAGTTCTTCCAACACCTTGAGCTTAGTTTGACTCAACAAGTATTTTGCTTATAATTGTACTTACTACTCGGATTCTGTGTCCAATAGCCTTAGCAGGAAGGTTGCTTCGGAATTTGGCACGAACCATTCCACTGTTTCCATGAGCGCGAGTTACCTTCCCCCAGATCACTCTGGTTTTGTTTGGTTTGCCCCCAGGAGTCACTGTGTTACTGATTTTAAAAGGGAATACAAAAACCATGAGAACCCAGGCAATTAGTACTCCAATGTGGTACAAATTCAAAGTGACATCTGACCTAAAAGCCTTCCGCATACTATATGCCAGACACAATGTAATTGTTTGGAATTTTGTAAAAATACAGTTTATAAAACATAAATTCCTTTTAGAGGATAACCAAGTATATAGCCTTCATTTATATGTAAGTAAAGTATAGAAGGTAAGATGGTAAGAGCTTTTGAAATAACTGAGGAAGAATAAAGGAAAGGGGGTCAAATAGTTTGAGGTATTTGTGTGTATCAAATTTTAAAATCGGGAAGGTCTAAGAAGGTATCAAAGGCTGAGGAAGTGTGTGCTTTGCTTGTGAAAAGGCATAAGAGACCAAGAGGTGAATCCCAACTAGATTAAGAGTAGAAACAGTTTTGAAAGCATAGTCTTTGATGACTTTGGCTTTTACTAATGACATGGGAGCTTGAACAATGTACAGATGATCTGACATAATTCAAAAGATCACTGATGGTAGGAGAAAAGGAGAACAAAGATGAAAGCATGTATCAAGAGTTTTTAATTGGTCTGTAATGGGCTTAAGAACCCAGGATAGAGACCCAAATGAATTAAGATACATGAAAAGCACTCTATAAAATCATAATATCATAATATAAGGAGCTGGCTCTTGCCTTGAAATAATGAACAGCTGTTATTAACTGCAGAAGATACTTAAATACAAAACTACCCTCAAAAGTAACATTGCTTTATAACCCATAACCTCCCATAAAGGTCCTAAAAGTCCCAAAGTAGAAGCCACACCAGTACCAATTTATTCGTTTGAATAGGGAAATAAGACAAATCTCAAATAACAACTCAATATGCATAACGATACTATAAACTTACTTCTTTGCTTTGTACACATAAGCACATCTCTTGCCCAGATAGAATTCTGTTTCATCTCGAGCATAAACACCTTCAATTTTAAGAAGAGCTGTATGCTCCCTCTGGTTCCGGAGACCCCGCTTATAGCCAGCGAAAATGGCCTTGGACCACAGCCTAGGACACACAAAATAGGTATCAACCACAAACTGCTGCCAGATCCCGTTTAAATTCAACAAACCACCAGTATGATTTGACCTGTAATGACCCCATCCACCAGTTACCTATAGCAAACATCTAATTCCCCACACACACACTAGTTTCGAGTTCGCCTTTAGTTAGCTACAGGCCTAATAAACAAAAAACTACAAGAACAAAGCAATTATATTAAAAATGCATACCTTCCAGACATATTTGTCCTTATAGAAGTCCTGTTCCCAGCAGGCCTTAAACAAAAAGAATCAGTTTAAAAATTCTTGCAACGCACGTTCCCCACCTAGTCCCTGCTTGTTTCTTAAACCTGTCGGCATTTCCCGTTCAGAGCATGGGGAGACGTCATGACGCTGAAACAAGTACATGAAGCGCAGTCTGGCAAGACTTACTCCCAACGTCAGGCAATGCCCGATAACTAAGTAAACTCCGAAACCAAAGTTGCAAGACTTATAACCCCTAGAAAACTCCTAAAGGAAGTCCTAAGAAAACTCATGTCATGAAAGCACGGAGCAAACAAGACTCTTAAGCAATGAATGGGAAAGAAAACCTAAGGATGAGAGATTATAGACAAAGAAAGGTTTGCAGGGGAAGCAAATGCCAAGAACCCCGCCAAAAGCTGCCGCTGTCTCAATAAGGTAAATGCAGACGATAAAAGTGCCTGTCTCCTTTGGGACGGGACCAGGAAGCAACTCTCAGACTAGGGGAGCACCCGTTTCCCGGGTGTCAGGGGACCAGCGTCATCCGTCCCACATCTCCTCCATCCTGTCCTCCCTGCTGCTGGGACCCATCCAAACCAATGCCTGGCAGAGCCTCCGTGCCCCAGCAGTGCCTCTCCGAAAGACGTGGTGGGACCCACTCCAGTTATTTACCCCTAAAGTTCAGCAGCAGCGGCGCTCCCGCTCACCTCCGCAGGGTCCAAGATGGCGGAAAAGGGAAAGCAAGGCCCCGCCGCGTGGCCTTGTGGGAGAAACACCTCTCCGCCCCGCCCCCAGTTTAGGCATCTCCCGCAACCGCCTAAAGAAAACACACATCGGGGAAATGGTTTTCTGACTAAAAACAAGCCACGTTCAGAAGCACTCTTACAAATTCTGTCCCTGAGTAATGTCATCTTTGTAAGCTGCCGCTTGTATTATATTGGAACAGAGGGAGGCAGAGCGGTAGCCAGCTAAAGGAGGAGAACCAACGGTCCCATAAAGCCCTGCGTTGCCATAGAAACATCTGGGTTTGGCGCATGCGTCTTCGGGTGCGGTCGGTGGGAAGAGCGAGGCCTGCCGGAGGACATCACCCCGGCTTCGGGGACCTCAGGTTTGATTCCCCTACGCGAGGGTGTCTTTCGCTCTCACCGCACAGGAGCGGGGCGAGCGGAGCCTCCGACCCCAGCCTAGAAGAGAAAGGCCGGTCTCACCAAGGGGGGAGCTCTTCTCTTTACCTTCCCCGTCCCCCCCCCCTTCCTCCTTCCTCGGTACTCCTTCCTCTCTTTCCAGAAATGACTTAAGCTCTTACCTCGATCCTTTGTTTTTGTCCCCGAGGGTAAGGAGGACCGTGGTTTAAAAAAGGCCTTATTCCTTTTTTAGGGAGAACTCACTCAGCTGCCCTGTGATAGGTCTTCAGGAATTACATGATATAGGTTAATGGACGTCGGAGATTTACGTTTCCTAGTTATCGCACATTTGTTTGGGTTTCCCTTTGGGCCCATTCATTGATCGAACCGTTTATTGAATGACTCCCGTGTACCAAGCTTGTTTTTTTTGGCTCAGAGGACATTGCAATAAACCATACAACAGAAATCTGCCCTCATAAGGGTTTACTTTCTGGTAGGGGGAGCAAACTATAGTCTGAGTACATTTTAAATGTAACGCTGACCAGATTTACTAATGGATAAGGAATGAGCGAGAAAGAGTAAAAGGTGACTCCAGAGTTTTGTGTAATAGATGTATATCAATCATATTTCAAGTCAGATCCGTATACATGCATCAGGATAGAGTTTATGTACCTTTATAGCCTACCCCCCCCCAACCCCCATCTAATTTCCTGTATCCTAGAAATATACTAGAAAGCCCACTATTATAGAATGTGCTAATAATTCTAGCATTAAATTCCTCGGAGGAATTAACGCATTGTGAGTTTGATTCCTTTGTTCATTCATTCTAAAAATATTTATTGAACATAGTGCCTGAAACTTAGGATACAATCGTGAGCATCCATGTCAAGGTTCCTGATCTCGTGGAACTTAACAGTCTAGTGGGGGAAACGGACATAAACATTACAACGTGTGAAGAGAGCCCTGCAGTCAGTCCTTGCTTGCACAGAGGAATCAAGATCCAGCCTGATGGATGAGTGAGGGAAGGTGTCACTTGCAAAAGTGTCAGTCAAGGCATTTTTCAAACTGCAGGTGATCCATCACCCATTAGATCATGATTATAATCCTGATCTAAGGCACATGCAATAGAACAAAAAATATCAGAATGTATCACAAATGTTGCAGGTAAATTGTTTTATAAAACTTTTTCGGTTACTTGCATGTATGGGTATTTACATAGATGCCGTATATGAAATGTATGTGTGTCATTGTAGGTCATTGTGTCAGTGTTGTGCTGGAAGGAAAGGATTAGCAGAGTTGAAGAGAATTTAATAAGGAGTCTGCTTACAAAGGTGTTGGCAAGAGTGAAACTGTAAGGGCTAATGCATTCTCCAGGCGCATGGGGATGAAGTTCCCTGAGCCCCCAGGAGAGAGCGCTATGGAGAGGATTGCCTGACAGGAGCCATGGACTTGGGAAGAGAAACAGCCAACTAGTGGAAGAGCGGAAGCTGGGGGAATAAACACGGGACTTTACAATCCTACTCTACGGATCTCTTTTGAAATTCCCCACTGATGCACGATGCACTCCATGGGGATTAGAATCTCAGGGCACGGGAAATGATGGAGATTGAATTTAGAGGGGCAAAAGGCAGATACCTAGCAAAATGGCACTAATTTAAACTGCTGCCTGACAGGACTTTATAAGATGAGAGCCATGAGAGAGAAGAGGGGGAAAAACAAAACAAAAAAAACAAACAGTGCCAGATAGATATGGAAAAGGACAGATCATGAAGGCCTTATAGGCAAAGTTAAGATTTTTTTTTTCCTAAGGCAAAGGGAAACGATAGATGGAATATGATCAGGATTTTTAAAATTATTATCTTTGCTATTAAAAATATTACCTATGTCCCCTTTTTTTCTCTTTTGACCTCTTCTAGCCCGCACCCTCCTCCCTTGCCCCAGGCCTTCACCACACTATTTATTGTCTGTGTCCATGGGTTATGCATATAAGTTCTTTGGTTCA